>NC_087273.1:26854608-27177524 GCF_015220805.1 Pogoniulus pusillus
ACAGGAAATGGGACACAAAGTACCTGGAGCCACTGAGTCTTTCCTGCCCAGCTTGTGCCTGCCTAGTGCAAGGCCTGTGCTTTTCCCAAATTAGGGAAAAGTGAGCCTGTGGCTTTGCCTAATATGGCATGGTTTGGCTAACTGCCATCCTGATTGGCTATTCTTGTGTCCAAAGAACAATTAATCTTGGCCCACAATGATAAAAAGGAGATAGGCAGGTGAGCAATGTGCTTCTGCTTCCCTGCTTTGCTTCCCTGCTCTTTCCTATGCTCTCTCTCTGCTGTGCCCAGCCCTGCTGCTATTGCACACTGCCTTATTGCTGCCTGCTAAACTCCACTGCTGTCAGTTACCAGGAGCAGACCCTGGATGCCTGCATGTGATCAGCCTGTGTGGCCAGCGTGGCATCATGCTGAGACTGCACAACATCTACCTCTGCACCTGAAGGTCCTGCTTAGAATTCCTGGACATATATACAGATTGTCCAGAAGAAGCCAGGAGAACAAGGTCAGAGATTGTCTGTGTCCTTTCCCCAGAAGCCAGGAAGATTCAAGCCTCAATGTCCAACAAGACAGAATCCCCTGAAAGCATTTGGGCACTGGCTGGACTGTGGCTAGCCTCGGTGAGGTTAATAATAATAATCTGTGAGTAAATGCTTAAATGCCTCTTTGTAATTCTCTACTGCCTTCTGCCATAGAGCAGAAAGAGCTTGGGCCCAGCTACTGGGCAAACAGCGTACTTGACCGCAAATGGCATTGACCGTGGGAATAGTCTCTTCCAGTTCAATTAATGTTTATATATTTGCTGGTTTTATTAGATGTAGATATTATCCATAGAATGTTTCCATAACCGTGTAAGAACCAAAATACTATTAAAATTAGTGGTTGGGGGTGGTGAGAGTTCTGAATAGCAAAATTAATAAACAATATTAATTTTGGAAGATATCATCTTGCATCAGTTAATTTTTCCCCTCCCCAACAGGATGTTTGGGGATGTGGTGGTTGGAGGCTGCCTGGAGTCCAGTGACCATGAAATTATAGTGTTTTCAATATATGGTGAAACCAGGAGGGGCATCAACAGAACCTCCACGCTGGACTTCCAAAGGGCAGACTTCAGGCTATTTAAGGAACTAACTCAGAAAGTTCCTTAGGAAACATCCCTTAAAAACAAAGGGGTCCAGGAAAGTTGCACCTACTTCAAGAAAGAACTCCTGAAGGCACAGGGTCAGCCTGTCCCAGTGTACCAGAAGACAAGCCAATGAGGGAGGCAGCCAGACTGGATGGGCAAATTGCTGCTAAAGGAACTAAAGATAAAAAAAGAGAGTATATGGCCTTTGGAAAAAAAGGGGAGGTTTCCCAGGAAGAGTTCAAGGATGTTGCTAGGTCTTGTAGGAAAAAAATTAGAGAGGCAAAAGCCCATTTAGAACTTAGGCTGGCCACAGCTGTGAAGGAGAATAAAAAATATTCCTATAAATATATTAATGGCAAGAGAAAGGGCAAGGACAACCTCCAGTCCTTATTAGATAGAGAGGGAAATATAGTGACAAAGGATGAGGAAAAGACAGAGGTGCCTAACACCTTCTTTGCCTCAATCTTCAATAGTGGGACAGGTTGTCTCCAGGACAGCTGGACTCCTGAAATGGCAGATGGAGTCAGGGACCAATATAGTCCCCCTGTAATCCAATTTCACCAGGACAATTTGAACAGCCATGTTGAATACCCATGCTACAACTTTTCAAATGACAGTGTAAGCACAAGAAGGTGCAAATTTGCTTTGTAATTTCCCTTTGAAAACTCAACAGACACTTAGCTGAAAGGAAATCACATTTTACACTGTATTTCCCCAGAGGGAAACAGTCATCAACACCCTAGTATTCATCACCAGTTTGTTTTTGTAATCCAGTAGCACAGTAACCACTAGCCCAGTGTGCTCTTTAGAGGATAACTGGTATTGGCATATAACCAGTGGAGCACCTGGGTAAAATGACTCTTCGTTCACCAATATGGTTAGATGGTCATAATCCACTTTATTTCTGTGATACAGTGACTTATATGCATTCTAGCAAGAGGCGTGCTCCACCAAGATTGGTTACAGTCACAGGGTACAGGGTTACAGGTAAGGCATGGATAGGTCAGCATACCATCACAATCTGAGGGTCAGCCTCTGGGGCTGGCTAAACTCTGCCCACCTGCAGCTGCACTCCACCCCCTGCAGCTGCATGTGGGGGGAAGCCACCCTGTGCCTGGTATCTAACTCTCAAGATGGACTCAAGGACATTGCCAGCACGGGTTGCTCATGCTTATGATTTCTGTGTCCTTTGCTAGCAAGAATTTCTCCAACAAACTGGAATATTTTAATGAGAGAAATGAGATTATTTGCTGTGAAAAGAAAATAAGGTGATCTCTATAGTACCCATTTGTTCTGTTGAGAAATATTAAAACAATGGTGCAAAGATGACCTTACTGCTGTCTACAACTACCTGAGGGGTGGTTGTGGCCAGGAGGAGGTTGCTCTCTTCTCTCAGGTGGCCAGCACCAGAACGAGAGGACACAGCCTCAAGCTGCGCCAGGGGAAATTTAGGCTCGAGGTGAGGAGAAAGTTCTTCACTGAGAGAGTCATTGGACACTGGAATGGGCTGCCCGGGGAGGTGGTGGAGTCACCATCCCTGGAGCTGTTCAAGGCAGGATTGGACGTGGCACTTGGTGCCATGGTGTAGCCTTGAGCTCTGTGGTAAAGGGTTGGACTTGATGATCTGTGAGGTCTCTTCCAACCCTGATGATACTGTGAAGATAAGTCAGTCTCTGCCTGGCTGTCACTGTGTTAACTCTTCTGCCTGAACCTGCATATTCTCAACTAATCATTCTGCTTCTAACACCTTGCTGACCTCTCCAGCTCACCTTGCATGTAAGGGAGAGTCTAAGATAAGGAAGGAGGTGGAAAGAAGGAGGGGGGTTGGTTGGTAGCCCCTCCTGGGCACTCTGACTGCTGGGAGGGGTCTTGCATTTCTCTATTACTTTTAACTTGTGTATTACTGTATACAGGTGCAAATATCTGTAATATATTGAATATATATGCTTGTAAATTGTGCTAAGCTGCAACTATAAAGTACCACTCCTTAACTTCCAGCCAGATGAGTTAGTCCAGTTAATCTGGGCCAGGGGTGGGGGGGGGAGGGCGTGAAACTCCAAAACCACTTGACCCAGTAAGAGAGAAAATAAAAGATTTGAAGTGAACCGTTAAAAGTTTTTCAAATAAGTGGTACCTATCTAATTTAAACACTTTAGAGTGTGTTTGTCTGAGAAAAAAAGCATCCAAAGATACAGTGACATGAGTGGAAGCAGAAAGGAAGGGAAAAAAACAAAAGAGACACTGGCCAAAGCAATACACTCTCTGAGGATCATGATTTTCCACAGGAAAAAATTCCACTGAGTTAGTTGAAAAGGCCAATGTCCAGCAGTGTAAGCTCAGAGTTTCTAAACCTATTCATATTGTCTCTATTTCACTACCAACATTTCCCACCTAACTACTTCTCAAGGAATTGAAGAACAAAAATAAATGCTAAGAGATGACAACAGAATGGGATCTTTTTGACCCCTTAATAGGGAGCAAAACCATGAGAGTCATTACATTTGTTTCAGCCCTTCAGAAAGGATTATCAAGCATTGGAACAAGCTGTCCAGGGAGATGGTGGAGTCACCACCCCTGAGGCTATTTAAAAGATGTGTAGATGTGGTGCTTGGGGACATGGTTGAGTGGTAGTGGTTTAGCAGTGGTGGCATGGCAAGCTCTGAGTGAGTGGTTGGACATGGTGGTGTCAGAGGTGTCTTCCAGCCTCAACAGGTATATGATTCTATGACTCCAAATACACAAAGCTTCTTCTCAAGGTCAGTTTATTACACCTCTTCAATACCAACAAAATGCAAGTTAGAATTTGCAAATAGCTTATGGTTCTGATTTAATTTGTATAGCATGTAACAGCACTTCATAAATTGCACAGGCTGTCTTGTCTTCTTGGAGACTCAATTTATCCTAACTCCACAGCAAATTGCTTTAAATATTAGTATTTTCCTGACCATAATTCAGCAAAGAAAAATTTTGTAGCCATATTGACTAACAGCTACTTAATACAGAATTTATCACCTTTTTTTTCAAGTGAAAGTGACTGCATAATGAGCAATACTAATGTTGTTCATATTTATGCATTAGATACATACTACTACCCTCTGCAGAAATAAATTATTCCACCTACAATGCTCTCTTTCGAGCCAGAGTCTGTTTTATAAATATATACCATAGATTTAGAAACATTCAGCTGCTATCTATGCACTCACATAATCTGAAGCATACATTTCATCCTTTCCTGAGTTAGAAGGGTGTGTTACAAAATCATCTTATATCCACTCATACTTTCACATTGCAATCGAAAGCATTTACCCAGCGGCTGCATCTTTAAAAACACATCCTGAATTACTGACCAGTTATTAAAACATCAGTAAAATCCCAAACTGGGACCTCTAATGCTCAGTAGAATTTAAAGGCTGTTACAAGGATTTCAAACAAACTCATAAAACTCAGAGATAGGTGAGCAGTGGAGCTTAGCTGACTACTTAGCTGGGTTATCAATAACAGAATCAGAATAACACGTTCAGCTAATGCCTAAAAAGAGAAAACTGGCCTATGCAGAGGAAGCAGGTAGATCCCTTCCAAAGACCTCTATTTCTGAAAATCCCATCTCTTTATAAGATTAATGCAGGATTAATAGCAGTGCAGCTGTATTTTTGTCACTTTAGCTAACCACAAATATTCTGCTTCTACATGACATTACCTTAATGCTAGCTAAGTATAACTCACCACGCTCTGGGGTTATTTGCTGTTGCGATTTTAGCTTGCGCTCATACTTTGTCCCAAGTAGTAAATAAAAAAACCCTGCCTGACTAAAATAACTTTTGCCAGCGACATTTTGATCTTGCCTGTCCCTACTTGCAATTCCTGCTACCTTTGCAGTTTCTGCTATTAATATATATGACCTCGATTAAGCAACAGAGTTAGGCCACAGGCTTACTGCTCTCTTAGACCCTGCGCTCTGTTGGACTACAGTCTTTATGCTCATGTTGCAGTGACCTGGATTTTCCCTGTTTCAAAGAACCTGTAAAGTTAATTTGGAGAGAAGCAACAGCAGCGTACAATGGGAAACTTGTAAGCAGAAGGCATAAGAAATGGTTTAGAGCACAGGCTGACTAACAGAACAAATTAACAGCGAGAACCTGGGCAGCAAAGACCAGACAAATCACCTGAAAGAGCAAGAACGCACTCCCGAAAGGGTGGTTAGAGTGACATGAACTGGGAGGGATGTGGCAATATGGAAAAATTAATCAACTCTCTGAGACTCATGTTCAGGACATACTGGCCATCTGTTGCTTCTAGAAAAGTCTATGTCAAAAGTAAGATAAAAAACCACAGCCTCTGAGAGCCTTGAAACATGGCTTGGCAACGTGGAAGAAAATACTTTCCTGGACTCTCCGTGAAAATCCCTGTCCACTTCTCCCTATTCTTGTGCTGGGGAGCCTGGGAAAGGCTGGCCCTGGCAAGTTCCACATTGCTTGCTACTTGAATTGATACTCATTTACTGTGGTTCATTTACTCCCACTATTGGCAATAAACACAAACAGGAAGCAATATGTATCAACAACATGAAAGGAGGAAGGGAGGGAAGCAGGAGGGAGGAGAAGGTTTAACAGTGAAGCACATTCTCCAAATAATTTCAGGCAGCTCAAATGCTGCAAATGAAGCACAACCAACATCTCAGGCAATCCTGAAGTAGCTCTCCTGTAAAATGATATCCTGATAGAGAAGCCAGGACTAACTCTTAGCAAACTTAGAAAGCTATTGATGCAATTTTTGTGTGGATCTTGACTATCTGGATGCCCTAGGAGATGACAGAATCACTATGGTTGAAAAAGACCTTTAAGATTATCAACTCCAACCATTCTTTAAAGCCACCAGGGTCACTACTACACCATATTCTGAAGCAACACATCCAGATAGCTTTTAAAAACATCCAGGGATGGTGATTCAATCACCTTCCTGTGACTTGTGAGAAGGGACCAATGCCCAGCTCTCTGAAACCTCCTTTCATGTAATTGTAGAGCACTAAGGTCTCCCCTCAACCTCCTTTCCTTCAGACTAAACAACCTCAGCTCCCCAGCCACTCCTCATGAGACCCTTCACCAGATTTGTTGCTCTTCTGTGGTCACAGTCCAGCAGCTCAGTATCTCTCTTACATTGCAGCACCTAAAACTGACCACAGTACCCAAGGTGCAGACTCACCAGTGCTTGGTACAGTGCGACAATTGCTTCTCTAGTCCTGTTGGCCACACTACTCCTGATGCAGGCCAGGATGCTGTTTGCCTCAGCCAGCTAGGCACACTGCTGGCTCATGTTCAGCTGCCTATCAATCAATGCCTCCAGGTCCCTTCATGCCAAGCAGCTTTTCAGCCACTCAATACCAAGCCAGTAGCTTTGCATGGGGTTGTTGCAGACCAAACGCAAGTTTTTTGATTTGGCCTTGCTGAAGCCCGTACAATCAGCCCCAGCCCATTGAGCCAGCCCATCCAGAACTCTCTGAAGACCCTTCCTATCCTCTGGCAGATCAACATTCCCACCTAACTTGGTGTCACCTGCAAACTTACTGAGGGTGCCCTCAATCTCCTCATCAAGTTTGCTGATTAAGATATTAAATGAGAGCGGCCCCAGCACTGAGTCCTGGGAACATCACTTGTGACTGGCCACCACCTGGATTTAATTCCACTCACTACCATTCTCTGGGCCTGGCCATCCAGACAGTGTTTGATCCAGCAGAGTGCATACTTGTCCAGGTGTGGTAGATTTAGGAAATCACCCCCCAATTTAAAGTTTGCCAGACCAGCTCAGACCGCTTGGAAGTAGGATGAAGCTGTATTTTACAAGCATATATACACAATATATTTACATATATTTACAATAATATACAATTCAGAAATAATATAGGAATCCAGTTCTCCCCCCTGGATAAAGAAAGCCTGGAAGAAGCCAACGCCACCTTCTGTCCCCCAAATAGAAAACCAGCAAGGTCTCACCTGTTATCTGGTCAGTCAAGGCAAGCACACAGCCATGCACAGGGAAGCAGTGGTGCAGGTGGAAGTCAGAAGGCAAAGTGAACAGAGAGAGAAATTGTTTATACATTGTCATTTTATCTCTCTTAGCAAACCAATGAATGATACAGACTATCTTTTTTTTTTTAAACTAATGCCCTGCTCATCCAGTCTATAATCAAAGAATGTCCAGAAAGTTCCTCTCTTTTGTTTATAGTTTAGAACCAAAAGTAGAGCATTAGCTCTTAAACTGCTACTCTGAGCATAAGGCAGACATTTTTCTTGTGAGAAGGCTGTGGGGAACATCATCAAAGGCTTTACTGAATCCAAGGAAAACAATATCCACAGTCTTTCCCTCATCCATTACTCAGGTCAGCTCACTATAGGAGGAGATGAGGTTTTGTCTCAGTTCTAGTTTAAATTTCCCAGAGACTCAAATATAGTTAGTAGAACCAATAACAATTTATAGGATGCCTTTCTCTCTCCCCCCTACTTTTTTTTCAAAGGAATTAGATGTATAGAGGAAAAGGTAAAACACACCCAAATAAATAGCCTCACTTTGATTTGGAAGTTAAAAGAGAAAACTTTAATGATAAATAAAAGGTATTTGAGGTAGGGGAGTTACAAAGAGGTATAGGGAAGGGGAAATAAGATAATATACGATCAGATTGATGGCAGTGGGTTTTGTCCACCTCGTGGACTGATGGCCACGTGGTAAAAAAAACAGCAGCAGAAACAGGAAGGTGGCACTGCCTAGCAGGGAGACAGGGCAAGGGAGAGCAAAAGAGGAAGTTCCTCTGTTTATAGGAGGGTAGACAGGAGGTGGGAGTGGGCTAAGCACTACAGGTGCAGCAAGGTTCAGGCCCACCCCCAGGGAGGAGTCAGGAGGACCTGGGGTCAGGGTCAAGACCACTCCCCCCAGGAGGGTTAACCCTTTACAGGTTTGTTAAGCAGGACCTGCCCTTCATGAACCCATGCTGATTGGGCACGGTTGCCAGATTGTCAGGTGAATGGTTCAGTATGGCACTCAAGATGATTTCTTCTATGACCCTCCCTCACACACAGGTCAGACTGAGAGATCTGTGGTTCCCCAGATACTCCTTCTGGCCTGTCTTGTATCACATTTGCTAAGCTCCAGTCAACAGGGACCTCCCTGGTTAGCCAGGACTATCATGAAGTGTGTCTCAGTAAGCACATCTGTCAACTCCTCCAGTGCTCCTGGGTGCAACCTATCTGTCCTTATAGACTCATGTATGTCTAGGTGGTTCAGCAGGTCACTCACCATTCCCTCTTGGACTATGGAGGTCTCCATCTGTTCCCCATCCTTGCCTTCCAGCTGAAGATGCTGGCTACCTAGGAAACAGCTGGCCCTGCTACTAAAGACTGAGGCAGAGAACACTGTTTTTCCCTCATCCTTAGTCACCATGTTTCCCCATGCATCCAATAAAGGATAAAGATTCTCCTTAGTCTTCCTTTTGTTGTTGGTGGTGTATTTATAGAAGCACTTTTTATTATATTTTACAGCAATAGCTAGATTGAGTGCCAGTTGGGCTTTGGACCTTTTAATTTTCTCCCTTCATCCTTGTAGTCCTCTTGAGTGTTCTGTACACCTTTCCATAAACTCTCCTGTTGTTCCCAAGTTCCAGACAGAGCTCTCCATCCATCCAGGCTAGCTTTCTTCCCTGAAAGCCTGTCTTCTGACACCCAGCTGTCAGATATTCATAAACGTTTATTAGATCCTCTCTCAGTCTTCTCTCTTCCAGACTAAAACCCCCAGGTTCCTTAGCCTCTCTTTATCAGGCAATGTTCCAGTCCCCTAATCATCCTCATAGCCCTCTGCTGGACCCCCTCCAGCAGATCCCTGTCTCTCTTAAACTGGAGAGCCCGAAACTGAATGCAGGATTCAAGATGGAGTCTCACCAGGGCAGAGTAGAGGGGAAGAAGAACCTCCCTTGATCTGCTGGTGTTGTGGTAGGCCTGATAGGCCCAGAATAGGCTTACACATGTCCTGCCTTGCCTAGGCATGTTTTTCTGCTCCACCAGAGAGGCAAGAATGGGAAAAGAAGACAAAAGGACACAAAAGAACCTGTAGCCACTGAGTGTGTCCTGCCCAGGGTCCTGTAGTAAACAAGGTACACACACTTAGCTTGTGCCTGCCTAGTGCAAGGCCTGTGCTTTGCCCAAATTAGGGAAAAGTGAGCCTGTGGCTTTGCCTAATATGGTATGGTTTGGCTAACTGCCATCCTGATTGGCTATTCTGTGTCCAAAAGGCAATTAATCTTGGCCCACATTGATAAAAGGAGATACACAGTTAAACAACGTACTTTGCTTCCCTGCCTTTGCTTCCTTCCTCTTTGCCATCTTTCTTTGCCGTGCTCTGCCATTGCCTGCTGCAGTTGCCTGATGTCTTATTGTTTGCCTGATAAATTCCACTGCCATGAGTTACCAGGAGCAGACCCTGGATATCTGCTTGTGATTGGCCTGTGTGGCCAGCGTGGCATGGTGCTGAGACTGCACAACATCTGCCTCTACACAGATTGCCCAGAAGAAGCCAGGAGACAAGGTCAGAGATTGTTTGCCTCTTTCCCCAGAAGCTGGGAAGAATTAAGTCTCAATGTCCAACAAGGCAGAGTTCCCTGAAAGCATTTGGGCACTGTCTGGACTGTGGCTAAGCCCAGCAAATCAGGTAACAATAATAATTTGTGAGTAAATGCCCCTTTGTGATTCTCCATTGCCTTCTGCCATAGAGCAGAAAGAGCTCCTTGAGTCCATCTACTGGGCAAGAGGCATATTGACCACAAGCATCATTTGACTGTGGGAATTTTCTCTTCCAGTTCAATTAATGTTTATGTATTTTGCTGGTTATTATTAGACCTAGATATTATTCACAGAAAGTTTCCATGACCGTGTAAGAACCAAAATATTTTAAAATTAATGGTCGGGGGTGGTGAGAGTTCTGAATAGTAAAAGTAATAAATATTGACTTTGGAAAAATGTCATCTTGCATAATCAATTTCCCCTCCACAACAGCTGGACACACTTCTCCTAATACACCCCAGGATCCCATTGGCCTTCTTAGCCACAAAGGCACATTGCTGTCCCATGGATGTTATGCACCAGCACTCCCAGGTCACTCTCCTCAGGGCTGCTCTCCAGCAGGTCACCTCCCAGCCTGTACTTTTGCAGTTCTTAGTTTCAATTCTTAGTTTAGGTTCTTAGTTTCCATTATAGCTCTTGCCCACCAGAGGACTTAAGAAGCTCCTTTCTGCTCCTAAAGCAGAAGGGCACAATAGAATCTAGCTACAGAATTTCTTAGAGAGGCTTTGAATATTTATTCACAAAATAGTATCAGACAGTACCCAAAACTTGAAGGGAATTCTGTCGGTGTCTTGCAAGTTGTTGCAGGCAAAGCAGAACATAATGTGGCAGGGCAGAGCAGGCAAAGTAAATGTAAAAGTGAAAGCAAAAAAAAAAAAAAAAAAAAAAAAAAGCCTTGTGGCAGAAGCCTGATTATTGTTTTGCCCCAAACTAAACATATTAGGTGAAGCTAGGAGCTTGCTTTCCCTTATTTGCCTTATTTGGGAGGAACATGTCTGGGCATGTCTTGGACCCTCAAAGTGTGTGTCTCCAAGCCTTTTGTCTCCTCCTTGCACTCTGCTTCCCACCTGGCCCCGGCAGAGGGAAAGGAACCATGGGATCATGCCTGGGCAAGCCAGGATATGTATCCTCCATGACACAGTCCTTAAGTCAAGATGGTCCAGGAAGTGTAGACAGTAGTAACTGCCACTGCAGGAAACAAATCAAAGTGACTTCCCTGCAAAGAAAGATAGCGATGGAGTGTCTGTGAAGGGAAACATCAAATTATTGTTCTCTTTCCCTCAGTTTCATGAAACTTCTTGAATACATGACATGGTGGCTTAGTTTTGCCAAGGATATCAAGTCTACAGAAGTGGTATGTCACTCTCAATCTTGCAGTTGGAAATGACAAAGCAGCAAGCACGGTGTAACAAAGTCAAAAATAAGATGGCCCAAATGAGTTGATTTATCTATACCAACCAGATCTATGGAGAGTGTCTTGGAAAAGAAGTCTGCTTTCATTACTCCAGCGTAACCCTCTCTCTGCCTAGGCCAATTGCCTCTTTACGTAGCTAATTAGAGCAGAGACACTCTGCTTATCTCACCAGCTGCTCCACCGAGATGCAGAACACAGTTGTGTCTTCTCAGCCAGCCACAAGACAAACATGTGAATGTCTGCTGTGGAAAAATCATTGTTAATGCCTATTCCACAGCTTGCAAGCTCTCATTTGTTACCAGTATCATCGAGTGACTTTGGAAGATGGTGAAAAGGTTCTTGCAACACTAAGAATCTGGCTGCACATTTGAATATGACAAACACAAAGGTGGATGCATGAACAAGACCTTTTCATGGAGACAAAAGCAGAACAAGCATCAGGGAAATGAAGCTGGCATCTGGTCTGTTGAGCAGTGATGCTAGGTGAGTGGGTTCAGGTACTCTACCAGGGCATTGACATGAGCCAGGAAAACAAATGTCATTGAACACAAAATTCACACTTCTGAGTCACAGCCTCTTTACTATTGATTCTGGAGTGTGAAAGTGCACCACCTTGTTTGAGGGGAAAGACTCCTTTTGACATAAAACTGCTAATGGAATGTGCTCAGACCTGGCCTCTGTATTTGGTTTTTTAAACAATCCTATTTTTATATGACAAAAGACTGGTAACTCACTTTGGTTTCTATTAACTCCCAACTTTAATTTCTGTTGAGGTCATTGTTTTGTACTGCTTCAGAAATCAGACTGACCATTTCTTGACTTTGCTGTAGTGATCACACTTTAAAACTTCTGTTTCAGGAGTGGGGAAAACTGATTATTCTAAGTAATAAACCTGTACAGCACAGCAGCATTTTAAGATATTGAATCCTACACTTGAATTTTGGGTTTGCACCTTTTCAAAACTTTGGATGGCATATAACATTTGAAAACATCTATTTATTTTCTTAATTATTATTTTCACCTCATAATCTTAGTTTCACGATAGTTTTGTGAGGATTAGTCTGAATCAAACTTAAGGCTTTTTTTTCCCCTTTTTTCCCTTTTCTTTCCTTTTTTTTTCTTTTCCAAAACAGAGCTGGAATCTGGTCTGCAGCCTCATTTTCAGTAATCTGGAGCTGTTTTTGGTCCTTTGATCATGCCAAGCCTTACAGACAGAAAAGTTCTACTTTAAAATTCCACATGTGTTTGGAGATGTCAATAAAGTTCTTTTAAAGTGTCAGAAGTGATTGCTCTGTTTGTAGTTTTACTAATACCAATTGCAACCCTGTTGTCTCCAATCAGAAGAGGGTAACTAAAGCAACTAAATGAACTCTTCATATTCCCCTACCCACCCCAGACAGCAAACTGCGCAAAACCACCTAGGCACATAATCAGATGCACACATGTACACACATGCCAGCCTGCTTCTTTGGAAGGGATATGTTAAAGCATTTTCACTTGGGATAATGAAGGAAACATGTAAATATGGCCCTTTATGCTTTCAAGAAAAGCTTTGAAAATGCACATACTCCACTCCCCCTAAATTATGGTAGAAGATGGGTCATAATAACTGATGTAATAGGCAAGAAGGGAGAAAGGAGCACAATTCCCTAAACTCAATAAAATAAGCAATTACTCTTGTTATCTGAATGGCTCTGTCAGTGGAGAAGTTGTCTGTGTCATAACAGAATCTAACAAAGCCTGTTGCCTTTAAGCATCAAAGAGTTTGGCCTTATTATCTTTCTAAGATGTGCATGTATAATAAGTTTTCCCAACAAATGGCGAGGCAGCGTCTGTGGCAAAATATAAAACGGTGATAAACTATGTCCAAATGATTAATTCACAGAATTTCTCCATCACACTGCAGCTACATGTGCCCGTCTCTTCTGTTATGCCCTTGGAGATTTTCATACTAAACGTATGTGCATATTTTTCATGGCCACTGATATTTGAATTGCAGCCTGCTCCCATGCAGAACATAAAACACTTCAAACTGCATAATGCTGACTAAATTATAAGTTCTCCAGTGGCCTGAGGTAGCAAGGGCCATAATAATGAGTGTGCTTAAGTGGTTTGTGTAGATCTTTTTTCCCCTTTAATTTTAATGCCCTGACTTGCTGCTGCCTTTTCTAAAGCTAGGGATTGTCTCATACAATCATAACAACAGGGAAATAGAAACTGCATTATGCTTTGAAAAAACACAGGATGCAAAGCAGAGGCCTCAGTCATCAAGCACAGTGATAGTCAATTCAGCCCTGTCGATCACATGGAACAAAAAATGCTTTGGTGACTTTGTCCATACTTGTAGTCACATATAAAGACAATTCAGACCACAATTACCAGATACAATAAAAACCTACAAACCATCCAATCACTTTCATAAAGCGCATGCCAAAAAGAGTAAAATCGTTAAATAAATTGAAAACAAACAAACAACAACAACAAAACCACCACAGCTGGAAGCTCACTTGATTAAAATAATCATGACAGCAAGTAAATGAAGCCTGCCAAAATACTGAGAACTTTACTCATGGCATCACAATAGGTCAAAGCGGACATCTGTATGAGCTGTAATGAGCACTTAGCAATCTTTGCAGTGTTTTCAGTGTTCTGGTATTGGTTATTTTTCTTGGGTTTACTCAAAAGACAAATGGACAAAAGTGCTTACACTGCAGCAATGCTCACTTCCACAGTAATTGGAAAAATATACACAAACTGCGCTAGTATCCACGGATGTTTATAGTCAGGCAGATAAAAAGGGCCTGGGCACATGTTATCCGTTTCCATCAACTTCCTCCACCTCTACACAGAGGCCATTTTTGGATAGCAAATTGAGGCGGGGAGAGCTATTGACTTCTGAAATCAGAGCAGAGGAAGACAGGCTCCTTGCAAAGTCCTTTTCATGTGCCCCTCTTCTTTCCACAAGGTTCCAGGAAGTTCATTTCTACATTCCCCACTCTATGGGACTGAGGCAGATGTTTTAACTCACTTATCACGGGATACAGACTAACCTCCATCTGCACCTAACCGCTTTGTCTGGCCTACAGTCTGAGGCTCTATTTGCAGAGGACTGTGAACAGATGTAGCTCAAGTGTTCCTGTGTTGAGTTTTAAGACCTTTTCTTCACTGTGAAAACAAAAAATAAAATTCTTCTGTAAGCATTATCAAGACTTAAATGAACACTTTTGCCCTAGCTTCAGAATCCTGGTGTGGAGCTCCTGGGTCAGCGAGTAGTAAGAGCAACTCTGTTGGCATAGCAGGTAAAGACCTGCAGTGGCTCTGCCAGCTGCCTACAACAAATAAGAAGTCTTGATGAACACCAAGAACTCCCAGGAGGCATCATCTCTTCCCTCTGGCTTCTTTGACACATCTTCACAGTATCACAGTATCACAGTATCACCAAGGTTGGAAGAGACCTCACAGATCATCAAGTCCAACCCTTTACCACAGTGCCCAAGGCTAGACCATGGCACCAAGTGCCACATCCAACCTTGCCTTGAACTGCCCCAGGGACGACGACTCCACCACCTCCCCAGGCAGCCCATTCCAGTGCCCAATGACTCTCTCAGTGAAGAACTTTCTCCTCACCTCGAGCCAAAATTTCCCCTGGCGCAGCCTGAGGCTGTGTCCTCTCGTTCTGGTGCTGGCCACCTGAGAGAAGCGAGCAACCTCCTCCTGGCCACAACCACCCCTCAGGTAGTTGTGGACAGTAATAAGGTCACCCCTGAGCCTCCTCTTCTCCAGGCTAAACAATCCCAGCTCCCTCAGCCTCTCCTCGTAGGGCTTGTGCTCGAGGCCTCTCACCAGCCTCGTCACCCTTCTCTGGACACGCTCAAGCATCTCAGTGTCCTTCCTAAACTGGGGAGGCCAGAACTGAACGCAGTACTCGAGGTGTGGTCTGACCAGTGCAGAGTACAGGGGCAGAATGACCTCCCTGCTCCTGCTGACCACACCATTCCTGATGCAGGCCAGGATGCCACTGGCTCTCTTGGCCACCTGGGCACACTGCTGGCTCATGTTCAGGTGGGTATCAATCAGTACCCCCAGATCCCTCTCTGTCTGGCTGCTCTCCAGCCACTCTGACCCCAGCCTGTATCTCTGCATGGGGTTGTTGTGGCCAAAGTGCAGCACCCTGCACTTGGAGCTATTGAACCCCATCCCATTGGACTCTGCCCATCTGTACAGGCAGTCAAGGTCCTGCTGCAGAGCCCTTCTGCCCTCCAACTCAGTCACATCTGCCCCCAGCTTAGTGTCATCTGCAAACTTGCTGATGACTTCCATAACTGAGCACAATGAATTCACTCTCATTTCCTTGTTTAGTTTCCCATTCTTTTGGACACTGCTTAGACATTTTAGTTATTCAAAGTAAGTTCAAAGTGAGACAATAAAGGTACTGGTTAGTTTTCAGAGAGTACAGCCCTACTTGTCATATCTTGAACGTCTGCAGTTCCTTTCCTCTCTTTAATTTTACACTTCGTGACTCAGGTATTGGGTTGCAAATACAGTCTAGAATTATTTATTTAATCTGTCTTTGCACTTGAAATAAAATCAGGAGACTATTCACAGAACCCCAGAGGGGGTGAGGTTGGAAGGAACCTCTGGAGGTTATCTTGTCCAACCTCCTTGCTCAAGCAAGGCCACCTAAACTAGCTACCTGCGACCATGTCAAGACGATTGTGGAATATCTACAAGGATAGAGACTCCACAACCATCTGGCTTTGTATTTGCACCCTCATTTCAGACATTGGTACATGCTGATAAGATCTTCATAGTGGTCCTTCACTGAACTCTCTCTGATTTCTCAGCTGATACATATTTCACCAGCTTCTCCATGAGAAATTTACAGGAGACAAATTTGAAAGCCTTAAAGAACTCAAGTTAGGTGATATCCACTACTCCCTCCTCATCAGAAAAGCCAGTCATTTCATTGTGGAATGTTACAAAGCTGGTCAAACATGATTTCCTCTGGTTGAATCTGTGATGGTTTGGGGGTTACCCCGCCCCCCCACACTTTGTATTTGCCCCAGCTAACTCAGACGGCCTCTGGGAATATAGATGAAGCAATTTATTTACAGCTAGCAGAATTTACAAGCAGCTATTTACAATATATACAGTTATATACAATTATATACAGAAATATACAAAGGATAAACAATACAAAAGCACAACTCCCCTCCCAGAAACCTAAGTCCCCAGGAGGGGCTCTCAAACCACCCCAACACCTCCCCCGGCCCTCTCAACCTTACCCCAGTTCTCAGGAAGAAGAGAGGTGCAGCCAAGAGGTTAGGGAGCAAGGTTAGTAGGAGCAGGGTTAATGAGATGTGACCAGGTCTAAGGCAAAAGAAAGAGAGAGAGACAAAATGGAGAAAAAGTCTTTCTTCTTCCCAGAGTTCTCAGCGAGACTGTGAGAGAAGTTGACATCAATTGTTTTCATTTCACTGCCTGTTATCTAGTTCTTTTACCAAAACATTCCAGCTTGCTTCAAACTAGCACAGAATCCATGCTGATTCCTCCTCATGACGTTCTTGTCTTTCGTATACCTGGAAATTGTTTTCACAATTATCTGCTCTATTACCTTTGAAAGCACTGAAGTGAGGCTGACTGACCTGTGGTTCCCTGGGTCCTCCATTTTGCCCTCTCCAAGTCAGGAGTGACATCTGCTTTGCTCCAGTCCTCAGATACTTAGCCACCATGATCATTCAGAGATTACAGAAGGTGGCTCTACAATGACACCTGTCAGCAGCTTACAGGTGCACTCCATCAGGGCCTGTGGGCCCTGGACACAGTCTGTCCAGTTTGGTTATTTATTTCCCAACCTGATCTTCTTCCAGCAAGGATAAGTCTTCCTTACTCCAGACTTTCCCCTTGGTCTCTGGACCCTCAAATTTCTGAAGTCAGGTCTTACTGGGAAAGACTGAGGTGAAGATGGCATTCAGTACCTCAGCCTCTTCCACGTCATGTTTCACAAGGGCCCTTGACTCATTGAGCAGCAGGTCACAGTTCCCCTGGTTTTCCTTTTTTTCCCTTTAAGTAGCTCAAGAATCCTTTTTTCTTACCTCTGATATCCCTTGCTAGATTCAATTGCAGATTAGTTTTGGCTTTCCTAGCAGCATCTCTGCATTCTCAGCTTGTGTCTCTCCTTTTTATAACAGATTTTGCCAGGAGCAACTTGCTAATCTGCACAATCCTCTTGGCATTTTTCTCTGAACTCCTCCTCATTGCAATGGACTGCGCTTCAGCCTGAAGGAAGTGACCCTCAAATATCAAACAGCTTTCTTGGGCCCCTTTTCCATGCAGGGCCTTATCCCATGGGAGTGTACCAACAGATCCCTGAAGAGGCCAAAGCCTGCTCTGCTGAAGTCTAGGTTTGTGATATTGCTTTTTGTACTGCTTCCTTTCTCAGGATTTTGAACTCTGCCATCCCATGGACACTGCAGATCAGACTGCCTTCAACCTTCACATCTTCAACTAGCCCTTCCTTGTTCACAATCATGAGGTCAAGCAAAGCACCCATATGCATTGGCTCCTTTACCAATTGGGTGTTGTTCTCGGTGCTCTCCAGGTAACTCCAGGGCTGTAGTGTTCCACCAGCAGGTATCAAGGTGGTTGAAGTTCACCACAAGGTCCACAACCTGTAAATATGAGGCTACTTCTGTCTACAGAAAGTCTCATCCATTTTCTCTTTCTGCTCATGCCACCCATAGCATACATTCACCACAATGTCACACATACTGGCCTGGTCATTAATTGATACCCATTAAGTTCTCTCATCCATCCCATAGGTAGATCTGTTCTCTCACATAAAGTGCAGCTCCACCATCTTCTCTTCCTGACTTGCATAACTCCATTTCAGCACTTCCATCCTGTGGGCAATCACACCTTGTCTCTGTGAGCCTGACACCATAAACCTTGGGCTGCACACAGGTTTCTACATACTCATACTTATTGCTGCGTGTTAGTGTATGTACACTTCGGAGACAAGATGCTGACTCACAATAAAGGTCTGGGATCTTTCTGTAATGATGCCTTGTAAGCACTTCCTTGCTTATGTGCAAATGCTTGAGGTGACCCTGCATAAGCCATGTTTTGTTAACTTTGTTTACTCCTATTCTTACCACTGTTAATATTAAATAAGATCCTGAAAGCCCAGTGTTTGGTGTCTGAGCAATTCTTTTGCCCACATGCATACACAGCTAGCCATAAGTAATGACACATATATTTGATCATGATTGTTGTACAGGGTATACCACCAAGAAAAGGCAAGACTGGCTCAGCATACCTGATTTGAGTTCAAGGGGCACCAGGCATATTTTGTAATATCCTGAAACATATATCTGCATATTTTGGTACCTTAATCCATCCAAATGAGTGATTTTCCAATCTTCATGCATAGATAGATCATATATTTGGTTTGGGCACCTTTTTCATTGTGCAATCTGTTTGCTTTACTAGCAAAAATAAGTTGGGCATGTATTTTAACACATGAAAAGTCAGGCAAGTGTCTTGGTCCCACAACATAAATTTGTGATTCTTAAAATGCAAAACTCCTAAAATTATTCTATTCTCTTCATTTGTCTGAAAAAAAATAAAAGGGCAATCATCTAGCTTCAATCAGTTTCCTTGTTTCTGGCATAACTTGTCCCATGTTTTAAAGAGCTGAAACAGCTCCTGTTGGGTTTGCTGTAAAGTGCCGGAGAGCACTCCAGGGCTGCAAGCACCTGCAGCACGTCCGTCTTGCTGAAGTCAAAGGGGTTCCACTGAGTCCAAGTGGACACCTAACCTACAAAGTGGTTTTCTGAGGGAAGTGCCAGCTTTGATTTGTATCCTTATTCAGAGAGCAGTGAGCCTACAACTCACATGTGGCTACAGGCAGATTTTAATTTGAAACTAAGAATGCTACAACCAGTACTACTGCTACAAGAGAAGAGTCAACTCTGCTGACAGTGTGGCGTGTAGCCATCCTACATAGCATTCTCCTGAGACAGGCATTCCAGCTCTTAAAGATGAATGAAATGTTTTCTTTGTCGTCCTGATCTTAGCTTATCCCCAGAGATTTTTCAGAGAAGGTTTGAAAATAAAAATGTGGTTTAGGAAATCTTATTTACAAAACAGCATGTAAAATAGTCAGCTTTCATTACGTTTTAATGAGCAGGTAAGCTTTGTTCAGCTTCAGAAGTGGAATACTTACACCACCTTCCACAGTAAAACAATGCATTGCTTATCTCTTGGGCATTCACATGTGAGTCTTGTCAAAATCTATTGCAGAGTTCTTAAGTGTCATTTTTAGGATGAAAGATTGTTAGAGAAGTATCTCACAAACAAACTTTCAAGAGCTGACTGATGTTTGAGGCATCTTGCTGTGAGTAAGACACTGCAGTTTGTTCAAATTAGTTTACAAGATTTCTCATTTTCAGCTCATTAAAAGCACGAATGCTGGATGCTAACGAATTATGGAAGGAAGGTGATTTTTATCTATCCCTTTGGAGCACACCCTGTGTTCCTCAGCTCTCTTAGGATTTAATATGTGATGAAAGGTTCAATTTAGCAAAGAGAACATTAAATTAACAATAAAAAGGGCTTCCACCCAGTACTTCAAAAGGACATTTATGGCATGCCTCTAAAGTTCTACCTGCACTTTATGTTTTAATTGATTTGAGTGAAACACATGTACATTTTTCAGTCCCTTTGGATAAACAGTCATAAAAACCGGACACCTATTTTTTCAAGTAAAATGCTGTACAAAATGGTCACTCAAACTGAAAGTCTCATCTAAAAAGACCATGTCTGTGTGGCTCAGCCTCCTTGTTAAAGGATTTCCTTTCTCCATAAGAAAGAAATTCCTCTTTCCTACCAAAACCAGCCCTATGAAACGCTTACCAAGAGCAGCAAGTAAGCTGATAACTTGGTAATGTGGCCACCTGTCAGTTAGGCACTGACCCAATGCTACTCACTGATTTCATAGAAACTGCAGAAAAGATGTTAGCTTGTAGTAACTTTCAGGTGCAACTAACATGTGATTTAGAGATGCAATGTCACAGAGGGAGCAGGTTTCTTGTTCTGCAAAATTTTATTCACCCCATCTTGGAACATCATCTCTTTGCAGGCTGAAATAAACTGCAGACACACACATTCCCTCTCCTTAAATTACTCTTGCTTTGATGTTGTTCATGGCATAGTTTTAAGACTGCATTAACCAAGCACCAGGCAGAAATATGGGTGCAAACTGGTTCCACTCATGGCTCTAAGTAAATGTAAGCACTGTTAAGACTTATTTCTAGCTTCTGTGTCCCACTCACTAAAACCCTTGACCTTTGTCTGTGCAGAATTACCCACAGCCAAAAGGAACACGCAAAAGCCAGGTACTTAAATTAACCCCTCACACATGCTTGAGTAGTTAGGCACCTCATTCTGCTTGGATTTACAGTAATGCCTCCCATAAGTTGCAATTACTGAGTGGCCCTCCAATTTTTATTTAAATGCCAGTCAGACCACTTCTCTCTCCTACATCCTTCCACCAGCTGAAGAAATACACCAGCTACAGTTCTTGTGGTGCAAGAGATGCCATTGTCACTATAAAATGTTCCTATTAGAATAACTGAGCACTTTTCAGAGCAGTCTGGACCACCCTAAGGAGATATTGCTGAAAGACAGACAAAGCAATAATCACTGATTACACAACTATTCTATTGCCAGAATTACACGCTGTGTTTGCTCTTCATGTTGTTTAATTCTGTTTGGAGACTGCATCCTTCTGACAATGAAGACAGGTCATAGAGCTTTAGTGATTAAAATGAGCATCTTCAATCCCCTTAATTTATAAAGTATTTAAATCTTTGCACTTCTGCGAGGGCTGTCACTTGCATTATTTGTCCTTCTCTTTTTAATGGATGGTTGTAGTTCCCCTACACTGATCTGAAATCTGACACATTCTTTTCTAATTAAGGACATCTAATGGGAAAGTTACACTTTCCCATGATGCCTGCTGCAATAAATCCTTCTAATTATTAATGTATCCAAGCAAGTGACATCTCATTATTTTGGGTGACTTCACAAAGCCATTTGACAGGAAATAATGATGACTCAACTCTGAATCTAAATTTGGAAGAATTTAAGCAGATCAGAGATTTTTTCACTACCCTAAAAATTCATCAATTCATATAGCTTAAACTCATTCTCAATCTGAAGAGTTTAGATGAGCTAAACTTCTTCCCAGTGCAATGGGGATGCTGACTGGATTGGAGAACAACACTGGCATATTTTGAGGCCTATATGGGAACACAGCATTCCCATCATATTTTACATCCTTGAGCTTTGTATACTTCATTTCTACAGTAAATAAAAGTAACAGTTGAGGACGCACAAGGACAGTTTTAGGCAGTACTTAGAATTTGGTTTACCAGTCACCAATATTGTTTTGGTTGGTTCTCCTTTTCCTTATGTAAACAGGATGAAGCTTAGACCCTGTATCTGTTTCAGAGAGCACTCAGTGAGTTCACCCTGCTTCCCTGTCATGGAGGGACAAAAATAGGCTTATTCATGCCTTGCCCTGCCTGGACATGTTTTTCTGCCCATAACCAGAGGTAAACACATAACGAGCACAAAGGGGCACAATAGGCCTGATGCCATAAAGTCTGGCCTGCCCAGGGCCCCTGATTGTGTAAGATGGCTGTGTAAGACCCCACACACACCCAGCTTGTGCCTGCCTAGTGTAAGGCCCATGTGACTCCCATATTTGGAAGGTCCAGGCCTGTGGCTTTTCCCTATTATGGTAAGGTTGGCTAACTGCCAACCTGATTGGTTATTCTAGTGGCCAATGGACCATTAATCTCAGCCCACATTTGATAAATGGGGGTACACAGGTAAACAAAGTGCTCAGGCTCCTCCGGATTGCTCACTTGCTCTCATTATTATGCTATAGCCTGCCTGTATCTACGGAACTCAGTCTCCTGTGCAGCCATCCACCTATTGCACACCCACTGCCTTATTGCCTGGTACGCGCCACTGCCACTGAGTTACCAGGAACAAACCCCACTTGTCTACATGCAATCAGCCTCTGTAGCTAGTGTAAGACCATGCTGAGACGGCACAGCATTGTACTCCTTCTGCACCTGAGGTCCTGCCTAAGAATCCCTGGACAGAGCGTCCAGAAGAAGCCAGTAGACAAGGGCAGACACTGCATCCTTCGCCAGGAGAACAAGTTCAGAGACTGTCCTTTCCCCAGAAGCTAGGAAGATTCATTCTTTCCCCTGAAGCCAGGAGGATTCCAGCCTCAAAGTCCATGGGCAAAGGGTCCCCTGAAGATTGGACACTTGCAGAGGCTGTGACGTAGCCCCAGAGGGTGATTGATAATAAGAATTTGTAAGTAAATGCTTTAATGCCCCTGTAATTTCTATTGTCTACTGCCATCAAGTAGAAAGAGCTTTCAGCCCACCTTACTGGGCAAGCAGCATGTTGACCCCAAGCAGGGATTAAGCTGCGGGGGAAGTCCTCTCTCTGTTTAATAGTTACTGTTTGAGATATTCCTATAATGTCCTCCATGACCGTGTAGATCCAAATTAATATTAAAATACAGTGGTTGGGGGTGGTGAGAGCTCAGAATATTGAAGTTAATAGATTATATATTTTTATAGAATATTATCTCACACCAATTAATTTCTCCCCTCTGCCACAATCAGCGTAGGCAGCAGAATACTTGGAGGGCAGAAGGGCTTTGGAGGGCAGAAGGGCTCTGCAGCGGGACCTTGACCGCCTGGACAGATGGGCAGAGTCCAATGGGATGGGATTCAATAGCTCCAAGTGCAGGGTGCTGCACTTTGGCCACAACAACCCCATGCAGAGATACAGGCTGGGGTCGGAGTGGCTGGAAAGCAGCCAAACAGAGAGGGATCTGGGGGTGCTGATCGATACCTGCCTGAACATGAGCCAGCAGTGTGCCCAGGTGGCCAAGAGAGCCAGTGGCATCCTGGCTTGCATTAGGAATGATGTGGTCATCAGGAGCAGGGAGGTCATTCTGCCCCTGTACTCTGCACTGGTTAGACCACACCTTGAGGCCTGTGTTCAGTTCTGGGCCCCCCAGTTTAGGAGGGACATTGAGATGCTTGAGCGTGTCCAGAGAAGGGCGACAAGGCTGGTGAGAGGCCTTGAGCACAGCCCTACGAGGAGAGGCTGAGGGAGCTGGGATTGTTTAGCCTGGAGAAGAGGAGGCTCAGGGGTGACCTTATTGCTGTCTACAACTACCTGAGGGGTGGTTGTGGCCAGGAGGAGGTTGCTCTCTTCTCTCAGGTGGCCAGCACCAGAACGAGAGGACACAGCCTCAGGCTGCGCCAGGGGAGATTTAGGCTCGAGGTGAGGAGAAAGTTCTTCACTGAGAGTCATTGGACACTGGAATGGGCTGCCCGGGGAGGTGGTGGAGTCGCCGTCCCTGGGGCTGTTCAAGGCAAGGTTGGACGTGGCACTTGGTGCCATGGTCTAGCCTTGAGCTCTGTGGTAAAGGGTTGGACTGGGTGATCTATGAGGTCTCTTCCAACCCTGATACTACTGTGATACTGTGATAGAATACCTCTCCGCAACATTCCCATGGAGCTCTCCGTGCATCAGGTCACATGGAGCAATTGTGTTAAATGGAAGAAAAACTGACAGAATTGTTCAGATGGTGGCATCAAGCTCTTGTGTTGGTGCAGGCTGATTCCTCAGCCTCCCTCTCACTGTAAACCTGGGCAATCTGTTCACAGTACAGCAAAATAAGACACTGCAAATTATGAGACTCTCTCACCATCCAAAGCACTGCTATCACTGCCTGGACAGCCACCACCAGGCAAGCATGACCCCTTCCCCACCGCTTGACCCACAGGCCTTGGCCACAGTGACATTTCCCTGGCTTCCTCCCTGCTCCTCAGGGCACAATCCAGGGTTGATGGTCACATCAGCTTCTCTCACTGCATTTTGGAGACCCAGTGTGTTTAAACTGTGCTGGAGGGAGGGTTTTCATCCCGATGACAAACCTAGGGATTCCCCAAGCAGCCAGCCCAAGTGAGGTGGACAGGGAGCTCATTACCTCCACAGTTTGCTGAGGAAAGGGCAACGTTAACTACCAGCCTTTCCCCAGAGTATATCAGCAATCCCCCAGCTTAAACCACCTACCCCCTAGCTTGCACCATCTACCCCCAGCCTGCACCAGCTATCCCCAGCTCACACCAGTTGTCCCCAAGCCCATGTTGCAGGAAGCAAGAGGTAAATTTAGTAAGAGAGTAATCCCCTTGCATTCTAGCCAGGTCCTCAGAGATTACAGGGGCTATGTGCAGATGGACTTACCTCTTAACAGGGATGGGTTGCTGCAGGTCTGACACCAGACACACTTAACAACCCAATTTTGATGTAGGTCCTGTTCACTTCAAAGGGATGCACAAATAACAACAGAATTTCCCATGAATATAGGTCCAACGCCAGCTGCATGAACAGCCCAGCTCGCAGCAGGTCCAGTTGCATTTAAGCAGTCAGATGTATGAATAACACAGTTTATTTACACTTGCAACACACATACAGATTCTCTACGACTGCTGGTGGTAGAAACTTAACTGCAGAAGTTACTATACAGCTTTAACAAAATACAGATTATGATTACGCTCATAATTACGTGGGACAAAATACACTCAGCAGCATAACCAGGCTGCAGCTTACCAAAAGGGCATCCATGATGGTGAAGGCAAGGAGGACAAATCCCATCAATGTGTCCCTAGGGCTCTGTTGTTGAATTCTTGTTCACAAATTGTGTTCCAAAACCAGCTAACATTTATACCTCAGGTTTCTATTGTGTAAAGTGTGGGGGTGGGACTGTAGCCATATCACTAAGTGGACTTTTCTGTTGCACAAACATTTCTTAATGGGTTTTCAGACTTGATGTTTTCTGTTGTGAAAAATTGTCTTCTGCCAGGAATAACCACCTGCTGCCAATAAGAGTTGATTGCATCTGGGAACAGTTAACTGCTGTAATAAGCAGGAGAAAAAGAATGCCAGGGCCACACCAGGCTCAAATAAACATTCATTTTTGATCCCATCATAACCTTGAGGGGCCTGGAGCACAAATCCTATGAGGAGAGGTTGAGGGAGCTGGGCCTGTTTAGCCTGGAGAAGAGGAGGCTCAGGGGTGATCTTATTACTGTCTACAACTACCTGAAGGGGCATTGTAGCCAGGTGGGGGGTGGCCTCTTCTCCCAGGTAACCAGCAATAGAACAAGGGGACACAGTCTCAAGTTGTGCCAGGGGAGGTATAGGCTGGATATTAGGAAGAAGTTCTTCACAGAGAGAGTGATTTCCCATTGGAATGGGCTGCCCAGGGAGGTGGTGGAGGCACCATCCCTGGTGGTGTTCAAGAAAAGCCTGGATGAGGCACTTAGTGCCATGGTCTAGTTGATTGGATAGGGTGGGGTGATAGGTTGTACTGGATGATCTTGGAGGTCTCTTCCAACCTGGTTGATTCTATGATTCTATGGACAGCTGGCCTCCACTTAGTAACAGTGTCTGGTTTAGAACTGGATGCTTATCAGCAGTTATGAGCTTTCCTATTTCCACTATTTGTGCTTCCACCACTTCCATCTCATGGCTACAGTCCCATCCACACACTTCAATTTGGTTTCAAATTCAGGAATCAGTACCTGGGACATCGATTGACCTATCCTCCTTGTCATCTTCTCCTGTTAAAGGGGCATAATCAGTAAGCTGAATCATCATAACACTAACAGCTTTCATCAAAGTCGATTTTACACAAGATGCTGCTATACTTACAATAATTATCATCCCAACAAAACACCAGTACATATTTTATCAAAATTTGGATCCAATCACTAACATCAATCCAGCAATTCACTGGCTCTCAAAGTTCAAGGATGCCCTTCACCACATGTCATATCTTCTCTAGTTGGATGTTCAGGTCCTGTGTAACATTAGGAATGTGAATGCAGCATTCTGTACTGGCAATGTTCAGATAGCCACAAAGTTCATTTTAGTGTAACAGCATTAAGTCCAGTGCCACACAGTTCTATAGAGCTGCTTCTGAAGTAGATTGTAGTTGCCTGTTAAGTAACTGTAGACTGATGTCAGTAGCATTAGCTAATTCTTCCACACGATAGGCTAACTCACTTATCCACAATCACATTCACACAGTAGCAGATCCTAATCCCCAAAGTCCTTTCATTCTCCAGGCTATATATATATATAGTCATTCCTGGGTCTTGCCACCCATCTACATATCCCCCTAATTCTATTTTTGCCTGTTTAGTGTAAGCCACTCAGTGGCATTAAGTCCATGTGAGACACAATGTTGGGAGGTCTGGAGTACACTGAAGTTTGGGCAACTCAGTCCATAAAGAGGTATACACCTTACCATCACTGCAGGCCAAGATCAAATCAGCTGGAATATCTCCAGGGGCAACACAATCATTGTAGGGTACAAAATTTGCACTTACTGCCTTGTATCTATTGCACAGACAGCCCAGTTATGTTGTTTCCAATTAGAACAATGTATCAAGTTTTGGCAAGACCACAACACTGACTTGCTTGATACTGGGTCAGAGGAGAATCCCTTGTCAAACGGTGTGAAACCTTGAGGGCCATAGTTAGATTGAAACCAGGAATAAACGTAGTTACAACCAGTTCCTTTACTACGGCCTTGCTTATGAGCTTTCCTATAATTTCCATTATTTGTGCTTCCAACAGCCCACACCAGTTACCTCCAGGCTGCACCAATTATCACAGTATCACAGTATCATCAGGGTTGGAAGAGACCTCACAGATCATCAAGTCCAACCCTTTACCACAGAGCTCAAGGCTAGACCATGGCACCAAGTGCCACGTCCAATCCTGCCTTGAACAGCCCCAGGGACGGAGACTCCACCACCTCCCCGGGCAGCCCATTCCAGTGTCCAATGACTCTCTCAGTGAAGAACTTTCTCCTCACCTCGAGCCTAAATTTCCCCTGGCGCAGCCTGAGGCTGTGTCCTCTCGTTCTGGTGCTGGCCACCTGAGAGAAGAGAGCAACCTCCTCCTGGCCACAACCACCCCTCAGGTAGTTGTAGACAGCAATAAGGTCACCCCTGAGCCTCCTCTTCTCCAGGCTTGCACCACTTATGTTCTCACTTCGCATTTGTTATGCTCCAGCTTGCATCAGTTATGCCCCAGGTTGCACCAGTTGTCCCCCAACTTGGTGTGCCCCAGCTCACACCAGTTATCCCCTGCCTCAGGCCGACAGCTCGCACCAGTTGTGTCCCACCAAGCTCTAGCTGTGTCCCACCTCGCACCAGCTCTCCTTCACCTCGCACCAGGTATCCCTATTCTCAGCTAGTTTCTCTTGGCCGCTGCCGCAAAGCCACTACCGCGAAGCCAATTGCGGGGCGACAGCGCCCCCTGGCGGCCAGATGCCGTCATGGCGCTCCACCCGCACTGGCCGGTGTCGGGAGCTGAAGCTGGGGGGCGGAGGTTGAGGCCGCGGACAAGGGTGGAGGCTGGGGCCGGGTGCCGGAAGCCAGCGGCTGCGGCTAGCGGCCGACGATTGCCGGGCGCTGGGCCCGAGTAGAGGCGGGAACTGCGGCAGAGGCAGTCCCGACGCTGAGGATACCGCTGGTAATCTCATTTAATCTTTGATCATTTTTATCACAGTTCTGCAGTGCACTTTCTTGGAGATTTTGCTTAGAGAACGCTCGTTTCTGTGCTTGTCAATAGGCATGAATAATTCAAGGCGATTTGGCAGAGGCTGAAGTGCCCATGATAAGGGTATCAAGAGATCAGAGGAGACTCAAAGTTTGCAGAAGGGGTGAAACTGTTAAGCTGCATCTCCGATGCCTGGTCTGCCTGTAAAAGGCAGCCCTTGCACAGCGGGCTTTATCCAGCAGAGTCCTGAGATGCTTAGTGCACCCTCTCCTGTCCTGGAGTCCAGCTGGGTGGTGCTGTAAAAAGTGGTTATTTAAAAAAGCTCTCTGAGACTGCAATTTGAAATTCTTAGGGAGCAGGCATCTTTTATTCCTGGCCAGCAGATGGTCGGCAATAGCTCCACAGAGTGTCTGCCTCACCATCACAGACACCAAGCTTTTAGACCCTTGTTACACGCAGACCTATCCCATTCGCAGCTTTTGCCTCCCACCCGTGCATGCTCTCAAGTTCCGGAGTCTCACACCTGTTGGGCGAGGGCATCTAGGAAGGTGAGTTAGGCTGTTTCCATTTCACCCCCTCCCTCCCCCCCCGCCTAGTCTCTCAGCTGAGTGCCTTGGGGATGGCAAGAGGGTAGGGGCTCATTTTCTTCTTGTGGAGCCTCTTTCTGCTGCCTTTGCCTTAGGGAGGGTAGGGTGTGGCTGCACTGAGCCGTCTCACCCTCCCTGACACTAAACGTTTCCACTGCCTCTTTCAGCTCTGCCACCAAGCTGAGCAGACCATTCACCTGGTCACATTGCACACAGGTGTTGCCTCTGTTTATCTCAGGTACAAGTGACAGGTTCGGGCACGCCTTGCAGCTGGGGACGTGGACAGTTGTATGCTCCTGTATAAGTGCTAACTGCATTGCTGCATTCCTTCTTGCAATAGCTTTTGGCTGAGTAGAAGCCGCAGCTGGGTCCTCTTCTGAGCGGGCGATGACCACTAGTTGAGCTAGCCCCAAGAGCCAGGAGGGGGACTGCACCCTGCCCTCAGGCCTGCCCTGTGAGCCCTGCTTGCACCAACTGCTGCAATGCCCAATTTGCCCACCATGTTTGCCTGCCATATTTGCTTCACTCCCTGGGGTCTGCTCTATGAGGAACTTTGTCCACTGTCACTCTTCCCCCCCACACACACCGAGTCAGAGCTTCTGCTCACAAGGCGCTCATTCTTCCCACACTGGAGGGGGGGCTCAGGCAGTCTCTCTCTCCTTGTACTTTTGCCTTCACAATTTTGCCAATGTAAGAAGGCTCCTCTGGTGCACTCCTCTGCTCTAGATCCCTACGCCTTGGTGGCTTCGCTGAAATAGCAGGTTTATAATTGCTGACATCACCCTTGTCCCTGCCCACACTGAGTCAGGACCTCGCTGTTTCCTGCTCTGGCTGGGGCCTTCATCATGATAGGACTCCTTTCACCTTGCAGCTGCTACAGGCTTGGATGGTGCTGACTGACTTTGCAGATGGTCCATGTTGCTGGCTTACAACCACCAGGTCCCCCAGGTCTTTTTCCGAAGAGGTGCCTCCCACACCACTCTGCCTGTATTGTTGCACAGGTTTCTTCCTCTACTAGCTCATTCCTACACCCTGTGCCGATCCTGGATGACAGCTCTACTGAGCATGCTGACTGGCCCCCCCAGTTTAGGGTCACCTGCAAACTTGCTGATCAAACAATGCATCACCTCCTGCAGGTCACTTACAAACATGACAAACAGGGCAGGTCCCAGGAGAGAGTTGGGCAGTGGTAGTGTTCCTGTCTGGGCACCTAGACACTTGCAAATGTTTTTATAGTGTTTCTATCTTCTCATTTCAACACTCAGAATATATTGAGCAGATCATAGAGCAGTTTATCACTAATGCCAGTGCAAATTCTTCCTGCAGCTTTCTGTTGTCAGTGCTGGTCACTACATAATGAGCTGAGCAGGAAATATTACTAGTTGTCTACTGCTGAAGGAAAACTCTGGCAGAAAACTGATTTACTCAACATCACAGAATGTGTCTGTTGTCAAGGCAGGAGCAGTACTCAGAATGTGCTCCCTCCTGGTCACACACTCATCCCAAAAAATCATCATGTGGCAACTATCAACAAGAACATAGTCTTCCATTCAAACCCTGAGACAAATAAATACTTCCACCATCCACTGACCTCTGCATGAGTCTTCACTGCATTATAAATACATGTGTCTTGTTTACAAACAAAAGGGCAACACAATGGTGAAGCAAATAGACATCTGGACTGCAACATGCACTTGGCTCTGATAATAACCACTCATTGGGGAATGCTAAAAACCTGGGATGACAGGCTGAAATAAAGCAAGTACACAAACTGAAAACAGAAGCTAGCAAAAATGTTTTTGTTGGAAATGCAAAGTAAAAAATTGTTACTTGGTGGTCTTATGGGTAATTTCCAAACGAGAGTGGGTTTGATTTCACAAAATACTGTGTTTCAAGAGAAATGCCATTACACACCTCTTGTTCATTTCTTAAAAACTTTCTATGCAAGTTTGAATTTGAAAATGCAAAAAGCACAGGAGAGTGGTTTTCTCCTTTGCCAAATCATCCTTTGCTTCATCTAAGAAATCACTGGAGTGTCTTTGCCAGAAGTCTTAAAGGCCTGAAATGTAAAACCTAGTTCTTCCTGTGTTTGTGTGGAAGTACATTAGAAGGAATCCAGTGTAACAGGGGGAAACCATACACATAAACTGAACGTGGCATAACATGGATTGCCATCCAATCATCAACTCTGGCTTATGTATTTGCTTCTTCTTGGGCTTTTCCTGCCTGTAGGGAAGAAGCAAACTGCAGCAGAAAGCCAAGAATATTCTTGTGAAACGTCTGCACAACTCTTCCCATATCACACATTGACTTCAGGAGAGAGAGCAGGTGTTAGTCATGGTGTGCTTATGCACATTTCCCCCACATTAATTTCAAATAAACATAGGTACATAATGGCCAACATAGGGCAAGACTATGGCTCGTTTTCACACAATAAACAGGCTACACCAGTAGCATTGTTTTGTTGCTATATCTGGCCAAGTCAGTGTTTTGTCTTGGGTTTGAGTCGTACTTCATCCTCTTGGTCTCCAGTCTCTACGTATGAATTGCTCTATGTGTTTCGTTGACCCAATAGAAAAGAAAGGCAAGATTAAAATAAAGTCTGCTACTAGTATGTGCAATACTTGCTTTATCAAATTGCTTCTTATCAGATGGGAGAGTGACGGGGCCATCCAAGGCACTAAACAATGGCACAATGAAAGCCAACAGGGAGGTGCGCTCCAACAAATTAAAGCAATATCCGAAGTAGTATGACAGACAGTTACTTATCTAGGAACATAACTGCTCTGGTAGGGCATAAATCCTGCCAGGTTGGTTTAACCCTTGCTTTCATCCTGGTGCAGGTCCAGAAGTAGATGAGCAAAACAATGGAGGTCTCAGCCCCAGCAAAGCCTTGGGGGCTAGGGGATTAGCACACATGTCAGATGTCTTGTGCATCCCCTCAACGTGCATGTGTGCTCACATGAGGCATGAAGCTTTGAATTCATTAGCCAGAACAATGATGCTAGTGCCTATGGCCAGTTTAGTTTTCACAACGATGTACTTAATGGGGGGTGATTTAGAAACCTCCTTTCTCCACTGACCCTCCACTGGGAGCCGCACCCCAGTTTGCAGCTCGTTAAGTGGGAATCATGGCAGCCGCATGTTTGCAGCTTGCACTAGATCAGCAGCAACTCAGTTTTTCTCTCCTTCCCTCTGCCTGGAATATTTTGTATTTTACCCCAGGATTATTATCGTGAGTTCTGGAAGCATCTGTACAGGAAACTTACTCAGGGACCAAAGCGTTGTGAGTACCTATGCTGGAGTTAATGCTAGGACTCCATAAGCACCGTTAGAATTTTCCTGGTTTTGCATTCCTATTCATCCAAGTTCTGATGGTTTAAACTGTTTAATTATTTGTTCATAAATACCCTTTGTGTAACTACTTCCTGTCAACCAAAATTTCAAAGAACCACAGGGAATTTTCCCTGCTTTTAAATATTAAAAATAAAAATGTTCATACAGAAATTAATATTCATAATAGATTATTGATTTCTAACACAATACCCATGTTCTCCTTGTATATGTATACTGTTGTTTGAAGAGGACAAATTGTGTGATAAAAACGAGACCTCAATGGATTAACCCCCAAGTACCAAGGAAGCTGTCTGGTACTTGATCAGTAAGTCAGCAGCAGCAGCAAGTTTGCAGAGGACATCAAACTAGGAGCAGGTGTTAATCTGTTGGAGGGTAGGTGTGCCCTGCAGAGGAACCTTGACAGGATGGATGGGTGGGCAGAGGCCAAAGGGATGAGATTTAACAAGGCCAAGTGCAGGGTTCTACACTTTGGCCACTACAACCCCAAGCAGCACTGTAAGCTGTGGACAGTGTCTGGAGAGCAGCCAGGAAGAAAGGAAACTGGGGGTACTGGCAGATAGCAGCTGAACATGTGCCAGCGGTGTGCCCATGTTGCCAGGAGAGCCAATGGCATCCTGGCCTGTATCAAGGACAGTGTGGCCAGCAGGACAAGGGAGGTTATTCTGCCCCTGTGGTTAGCACTGGTCAGGCCACACCTTGAGTACTGTGTCCAGTTCTGGGCCCCTCAATTCAAGAGAGATGTTGAGGTGCTGGAACGTGTCCAGAGAAGGGCAATGAAGTTGGTGAGGGGCCTGGTACACAAACCCTATGAGGAGAGGCTGAGGGAGCTGAGGGTGTGCAGCCTGGAGAACAGGAGGCTCAGTTGCTGTCAACAACTACTTGAAGGGAGGCTGTAGCCAGGTGGGGGGTGGCCTCTTCTCCCAGGCAACCAGCAATAGAACAAGAGGACACAGTCTCAAGTTGTGCTTGGAGAGGTATAGGCTGGATGTTAGGAGGAAGAAGTTCTTGCCAGAGAGAGTGATTGGCATTGGAATGGGCTGCCCAGGGAGTCGCCATCCCTGGAGGTGTTCAAGAAAAGACTGGATGAGGCACTTAGTGCTATGGTCTAGTTGACTGGATAGGGCTGGGTGCTAGGTTGGACTGGATGATCTTGGGGGTCTCTTCCAACCTGGTTGATTCTATGATGCAATTAGACCTGATGGGTGGGATGCTCTATTTCCAGATTATCTCAGCCCAGATTCTGTCACAGTTCCCAGTTTAAATCCAGAGTGGCTTGGGTTTGGTGGAGTTACACCAGTAGAAATCAGGCCAGTATCTGGTTCTTTAGCTCAGTATTTTTTTACAGGAAGGTACAAAGTGAGCTCTTTTGTTAGAATTTCTCAGTGAGTCTATTTGCCAGAAGTAGAAAACCATTATTACATTTGGGCAGAGCTATCACAAAACCCAGCACATTTAGGAGCCATCTAGGAGCACTGCCTAATCTAAGAACACCATTGTCCTCTAAACTGAGCCACAAATGGACAATATTAATGTTGTAAGTCTAATAATCAAGGTTAACATTTCAGGATAATTCAAAAGGTGCATCTGTCGTCAGGTAGAAGGAATTGCTTGGCTGAAAATAATTAACTGCAGTGTGGGAAACTTCTCCTAGAGCCGCTGGCTTCCAGAAGAGTTGGTCTGCCAGCTGGCTGGCTGAACCACACTACTAGTCAGCATGACTTCACAGTCTGTTACCTGGATAAAAGAGAGGAAAACACTTGTGGCTCCACTAGTAAGAGTTGTTCTCTTATTCTAGGATTTGCTATCTGTTTCTAAATCTAACAGATTGTTTCCTAACCCTGTACTTATTTCAATGAATTTGTTTTATTGTACTTGTCAATGTGGTGAGTGCCAAGAGTGATGTTAGATGGGCCAAGGAAATGCAGGGGATTGCAGTCTTCAGTATGTATTGGTTTCTTTTTCCTCAGAATATTCAATCTCACCATTTTAACATCGACTCTCACCCACTTCAGGATGATGCTGTGCTTGCTTGAATGTTGATAACACAAAGAAGCACAGCAAATTTTAGCTAGAGCCTGTTCACTCATGTTTGCTCACTTTGTCCAAGGAAGTGGAAGGAGGACCCCAAAGTTCACTGTGCAGGCTAAGAAGCCAAAGCACATTTGAAGAATGGGAACCATGCATTCTATATTGCTGTGCAACTGAAATGATAGGATTGGGACACAGCTGAGAAACTACTATGAGGTTCATCATAAAAGGAGGTCTATAAGCCACCAAAAGACTAGCAGAGGTGTATACAGAACACACATACTGTTGTCTGAAGAAGACATGTAGATGACAAAGTATCTGTCTACAGAATTCCAGAAACTGTGATAAACATGAGACCTCAAGGGACCCACCCCCAAGTACTGAGGGAGCTGTCTGGTGTCATTGCAAGGCCACTCTCCATTGTGTTTGTGTAGTGAGTGCCACATAGGCCCAAACAGGCTTACATATGCCTTGCCTTACCTGGACATGTTTTCCTGCCCTAACATGTTCTTCTGCCCAAACCAGGGGTAAACACATTAAACGGACAGGAGGGGCACAATAGGCCTGGTGCCAACAAAGTCTGGCCTGCCCAGGGCCCAGGTTGTATAACATGTGCTTAGCGTATGGCCCACCAGGTGTAGGCTCCATGCTCTGCCCATATTTGGGGGTACCAGACCTGTGGACCCTTCCTCATTTGGTGTGTTTTGGCTGACTGCCAGAAGCCTATTGGAGGATATCATGGCCAAAGGACCATCAATCTCGGCCCACATCTGATAAATAGGGCAATGCAGGTAAACAAGGTGCTCTTGCCACTCTCTCTGCTCACCTCTCCCTGCCTGCCTGCTGCCTGGGGCCACTACCTCTGTTCGCTTTACAGGATCCTTTGTTCCACGACACTCTGCACCGATCCACTGGATTGAGCGAGGCGTTCCTGGCCAGCCGCCACTCCAGCTCGCTGTATCACCCCATCACGTTCATGGAATCTTCTCGGACAGCGTGCCCCAATTCAAATTGAACTATCAGCTCCACGCAAAATCAACCACGTGGCTTTACACATATTTTGGGAACACAGATACTGAGACCTCCAACTAGTGAGTATTTGAACTCTCTTGGTTCAAGTTGCTAAAGAATTTTACTAACTTTACCAGTGGCACTTTGTGCTGCAAGACTCTCTGACCAGGACATTTCTAAAACCTCTACCAAGTTGCTTAATTCGTCTGTAAACAGACATTCTGCAAAACAGTTTCACCAACCGTGTACCAAGAATTTGTGTGGGTTAGCTGTACATAAGTTTGGGCGAAATTCTCTTTGTATATATTAATAAATTATTTAATAACCTTCAAATCGACCTCATATCTTACCCCAAATGCAGACTCAAACCCGTCCACAACAGTTTGAAAGCTCTTGGTGATTAAGCAAGGTTTCTGAGGACCGGAAAGAACCATATGTTAGTCAGTCTTATCTTCAAAAAAGGCAAGAAGAAGGATTAAGGAGAACCAATTTACCTCAACTTGATTGAGGGGTCTTTGATGGAGCAAAATAATCCTGGAGATAATTTTAAGACAGTGCTTGAGAGCAGTCAGCATGGATTTACAAAGAGGAAATAATGCCTGACCAACCTGATAGTTTTCTACAATAACTGTCTCAGTGGATGAAGAAAGAGCATTGGACGTGGTCCTGATCAATCAGCTCTAAGTGGTATGCTTGAGCAGAGGAACACTGGACAAGACAATCTCCAAAGGTCTCTTCCAGCCTTAGCCATTCTGTAATAACACTGTAAAATTAATCTGTGTTGTTAAGGACTACACACAACTAAAATGCACAATAGGAGATAAGCAACACAATGTATTAGGAGCATTTATAAACTGAAGCTGTTATGTTGTATTCTGTGGCCCAGATGGCTTGAATGTGGATCACTGCATACACCACCTAATTACCAGCACAGAAATTGGTGCTTTCTGTTTGCTGTGAGTCTGAGTAAAGGAATTTGAACTACGGATTTCAAACTGAATTCATGGTAAAAAGTAAGCGCTTTGGCTTTCTGAACTGCTGAAGAGTCCCAGGGGATTCAATACTAATCCAAATACTGAAGAAACAGCCTGAAGAAGAAAACCAGTAATCCCAATCTAGTAAAAATACTTTCTGCTTCCATCCCTAATTATTTCCCATTTGTTTTCTTTTTATTCCATCTTCCCCTTCTTAGGACACAGTGGCAGCAGAGTGACCTGGAAAAAATAATTATGAAGAAATCTGTTGAGAACAGTGAGAACATGCCCATGGTGATCAAATCCACTGCATAGTGCTGGCTTCTCTCTGTGCAAAGTGATTTTTTAATACAGCTCAGCAAAGGGAAATTTCTGCTCCCACTAATTGCAGGCCACTGATTTGGTGGTGTTACAAATCACCCAGACTTATAAACCCCAAAAATTCAAGAGCCACATAACAAGTATATGAATGAACACAGAATATTTTGAGACCATTTATAAGAGTGTGTCTTGAATTGGCCTGTTTTTTTTTCATTCACCCATTTATCACCTCAAGAACCCTGCTCCAGTACAGTTCTAGCCACTGCTATCAGCCATAAGGCATTCCTCTTAAGACCAGACAGACCAATTCTGAGAGTGTTGTACACATCTCCTGATGAGAACTGGGAGGAGTAAGAAGTCAGTTAAAATGCAATACATAATGTTGGGAATACAGCAAATCTTACTTCAAAAATCTATTTGCTTTTGGTTTTATGACTGCATGTTAACTCCATTAAGTTTTAATGCACACTGGAAAGCTATGAATGACAAGTGGCAAAAATTGCTTTGAAACAATTCTTTGCTGTGACACTTTAAGGAGGACAGTGCATTAACAGCTTATTTCAATAATACAAACTTCTGAGATCACATATTCTGAACGAGCTTTAAATATAGCACAAGAAGTCCAGGTTTAATGGACAAAGCCTGTTTCCACTAAATGTACCCTTGTACTGCCAAGAGAGCTTTGAAACAACAACAAAAAAAATCTGGAAGTGGTAAGAAAGTTTGAGGCTATTAGTGTCAGAGTCAGACCAGCCAAGCAATTCTAAACTAAGGTGATCTTGGTACTAAGGAAATCTGTTCGCATGAACTTTTACGTTCCACTTCACTTTGGAAACCGCAGTTGTTCCCTAGAGAAGCTACCTGGCTTCTGAGGCATTTGCTGAAGCAGAAGAAATACCACAGACAATTGCTTGAATAATTTCCAGATAATGAAGCATCTTTATTTAAAATCTGATCTTGATTAATACACAAAGTGCAAGAAAAAGAGAAAATTAAATTCTAAGAACTTTCTGAAAGTTTCCAGTAAAATTGTCAGTTCTGCTCAGCAAAATAAGACATTGGTCACGTCCATAATTCTAGACTGAATAAGAACTGTTTCTTGCAGTGTTTACTTCTTCTGGCAAAACCAACAATGAAACAGAAACTCTTCATTATGAGGTAAGAAAACTTTGCTAACAAAGATCTTCATTTACACTAAAAAAGAGGACACAGAAAATGAACAGCAAACGGGAAACAGTTTTTCACCTTCAAAATGTCTGTCAATCAGGACAGGTCAATGAAATTATGTTCTCCACCTCTGAGTCATCTCTTTGTCCAAGCACACAATCTAACCATGACCTTCACTGGGTGTCATGGCTGGCACCTCTTACAGGTACTGTGGATACCTTAGGGCATGGAAGTGTCAGAAGGTATCTAGATAACTGAATCAAGCTTCTGGTCTAGGCTGGTCAGATACTGGCTTTTGAGGCTCCAGTGACTGCACTATCCAGACCTCTACTACATACTGCTGAGCTGATAGACACATGCATGTAGCTATTGGTCTCGAACCTACCTCCTAATAACCAGCCATGGTAAGCAACCTGTTTTGTGTCTCCACTTACAGCTAAATCAGGCAGAAAGAACAGACCACCTTGAAGAATTAAGTGCACCATAAAACTGTGTCTTTTTGTTCCTGTGTTAATAAAGCTAACTCTTTAGATAGTGAGACTTACTGATGGAACAGCCTGAGGAACCTTTTCTTGCCTGCTGTGTAAACACAGTCTATACTCATGTGCTGATTGGTGTCCTTTGACAGTGCCATCTTTTGTTCAAATCTCTTTGCTAACATCCCCAGATTTATGGCACTATTTAACCTTAGTCACAATGTATCTTAGGAATTGGTAAACAAATACATAAACTAGGGGAACTAAAGTCTAACTCTTCCCCATCTTAGAGCAATGTCTTATGGGGCTGCACCACATGAATCTTGAATTATTTTCTGCGCAGCGAGGCAGACTGAGCCAGAGGAACAAAAGCGTTCCCTTTAAAGCCTTGAGGTTTTACAGTCTCTGGACACTGGTACATAAGAGTTCGAACCCTCTCTGATTGTAGAAAAATGCATCTCAACGTTGCAGTGACTTTCACACTGAACTATTATTCAATGCCTTATTGAAGAATACCTAAAAAAATATAAATGAACATCAACTCCCCTAGTTTATTGGTGAGTACTTCTCCTTCCAAAGAATAAGGCACACATGGTCTTAACAGGAATGTAAAGCCTTCTCACTTTGAGGTTTCTCTACTAAGCAGGATTGAGGTGACTCTCTGCAGAGAGTACAGGGTGTTTGGATTGCCACTTTGTGCATGAAAAGCACAAAACCGCATAGGGAAAGTGTGCTGCCATAGGTACTAGGTAGTAGGTGACAGGTTTCAGCTCATTACAGATCACTTATTCCCAGTAACATTGAGACGCTCCAAGGTGCCACTGCACAATTTTGGTTCAGAAGCAACAACTGTTTCCTAGTCATAATAAAAAGCTGCAATTATTTCTCTGCTGCATTTTAGAGTATATTAACCAAAACCATCGACATGTTTCTTTGAGAAAGGACAGAGCCATTAGCTTAGTATTATATAGTTTGCACTCAGCATGAGGTCTGTCCTGCCATGCCATCTGAAAACGCTGAAAACTGAAATTAGGTATTTTTACACTAAATGGTGAAACTAACCTTGAAGCACAATTCTGCATAAGGAGTGATTTTCTGGGGCATCAGACATGCTGTAAACACAAAATACCATGCTAAATGTCGATAATAACTTTGTTGATGCATGTGCACTGCAAAAGAAAAACTTGGCCAAAATGACTTTGCACATGGCTGTAGTATTGACACTTGAAATGTTAACAAGAGTGCCAAGGACCTCAGGGCACTAACAGGCTTTGACTGCCCTCATCAGCTCAAAAGCATCACTTTTTTCTACAGTATTCCCCTGAAACCTCTTCTCCTCTTCCCCCTAGGGATCTAGATTTCAAGGTCAGCTCTGATGCAGCACAGCTGCATAACCTGGTGGAGCCATCCTGGAGCAGTACTTCATATGGCCAAACTAATGAAGTCATCACAGAAGCAGCTGACACAGCCAGAGGCACCTGAGGGACAGCAGCGGCATCACCACTTTCACTGGTGCTCTTATCTCTGTCTATCACTACATTCCCTTCTGTCCCTATCTTTTCTAAGCCCCACTACAATCAATATGGTGAGAAGGATGGAGTTCTGTATAGAAGTAGTTATTTGAGAGCTCTCCTCTGCATTGACTCTCCAAGATCTGCTTGACTTTACATACATGATCACTCCTGGACTCACACTGAGTTCAGCCAGTTGTAAAGTTACATATTTTTGAGTCTTCAGAAAGACAGATTCAGAGGCTTCTGATGACTTGTCATTTTAATTGCTTAACAGAGGTTTCTGAGTAGATTTTTTTCCCACTCATGTATACTGTATCCATTCCTTTCAAAATCATTACAAAAAACAAGTTACAAAAATGCATTTTAAGGACCCGCCAGTGTTGCTGTTCCACAAAACCCAGTCAGCGACATTTGTTCTATTTTCAAAACAATCAATCAGAAATACAAAACATTTTGACACTATTTCTGTTTAAATATTGGTGACAGATTATGTGTTTCTTTAAATAAAGTGCTATTTTTACAATTAAGTATTTAATACTTACTTTTACTGCTGTTCTAACCTCTCAAAGTTGAGTAGATAAAGTGTATTTCGTTTAAGGAAAAATGCAGCATTACTGTTCCCTTGTATTCCTTCTCATGAAACCATTACATTTTCTATTTGAACTCCTCTATATCCAGTGAATAGAGGCATATTCAGTTTAAGTATTTCTCCATACAGAAACTCATAATTCCTGGTGGTTTTCATGCCTTCTTCCATGCTTTTGATGCTCTTGACTGTACCCATACAGGCCTCCTGTATCTATGGGTAAGAGCTGAATTAAAACATCCATTTTCTTCTACAGTCATTCATTCCTCCTGCTCTTCTGACTTTGTTCCTCTCAAATCCAGACCACTCATGCCTTGAACAATTCAACACTTAGGTTGAACTATAAAGGCAATCTCTTTTTCACAGTCTTTGATTCTTTGTGGGATTTGAATGCACGACTGCAGGAAGTCCTATGCAGGTGTAGTTAGGACTAACTTCTCAAATTTTCATTTGTACACTTGGATTTACTCAATCAGATGCCGCTTCAACAGAAGAAAAAAGCCAAAAAAACACCCTTTTTTTCCCCAATGGCTACCTTTTGGGAGAAACAGCTTCTTGTGGTTTTATAGTGCAGCCAGGTGCTGTAAAGAAAAAAAAAGAACAACAAAAAAAATCTGAAGAATTGCAATCAGCAAGCCTCACAGCTTTAAAGACTACAGAGTCATTCCACAACTACTGGAAATAGGTCCATATGTTCCAGTATCATTGTGACACTGGACTCGATGTGACCCTGTAATTCCTTTTTACTCAACTTAAGCCCTCTCCTGTAATGAGAAGATGAAAAATCAGTCAAATGTACAGACATCATCCACTGCCACAAACCCTTCCAGTACCTCTTTTCTCAAAGTGTATTTTTCCAGACAGTGACTACCTAAATCCTGTATCATTTTTATTTGCAAGTCTATAGTGATTTTGCTCCTATTTTCACTTCTCACTGTGCAATCTCTGTAACTCACTCCTCTGGCTAATTTCCATTCATTTGATATTTTTATTCCAAATCTCCCAAAGTGGAAAGTAAATACACAAAAGACTCCTCAGTTCCCCTCCACTTCCATTACATACTTTTAAGATATCAGATGTCTAAGTAAGTATCAAGATGCAACATGCTGTCATGTAAACACAAACTGCAAGACCAGGATTTCCACAAAGAAATATGAATTGAATGGCATCATTATTAATCATAGGCACAGTTACTCCTCATTTAACTTAAAAACATTCAGTTGTTCCTTTTGATATCTAAATCCTCCCTTTGGTTCAGTGCCCCTGCTGGAGGTAAGGGTGTTCTTTTCTTCTTCCTACCTGTTGTAAATTGAGTGTCATGTTTAGGTGGAGGAGAGCAGCTGGATCTCTATGCCGAGTGACAAGGATCATCTTTCTTTCATGCATTTCAATAAATTTGATATCTGAAGGTAAACTAAGCTAACATACATAAACATATGGGACCTAATGAGATGTATCCCAGAGTTCTGAAGGAATTGGCTCATGCAGTTGCAAAACCACTCTCCGTATTTGAAAAGTCCCTGGTGATTAGAAGAAAGGAAACATTACACCCATCTAGAAAAAAGGTAAAGCAGACAACCCTGAAAATTACTGATCTGTCAGCCTCACCTCTGTGCCTGGGATCATGGAACAGATCCTCCTGGAAGCTATACTGCAACACATGGAGGACAGGGAGGTAATTTGAGACAGCCAGCATGGCTTCACCAAGGGCAAGTCCTACCTGACTAACCCTGTGGCTTTCCATGATGGGGTAACTATATTAGTGGACAAGGGAAGACCAACAGATGTCATCCATCTGGACTTTTCCATAGTCTTTGACACAGTCCCCCACAAGATCCTTCTCTCTAGAGATAGGGATTTGATAGGTGGACTGTTCAGTGGGTAAGGAATTGTTTGGATGACTACATCCAAAGGGTAATGATTAACAGCTCATCATCCAGAGGGAGATAGGTGACAAGTGGTGTCCCTCAGGGGTCACCAGTGTTGTTTAATATCAGTGACATAAAGAGATTGAGTGCAACCTCAGCATATCTGCAGATGATACTAGCGGAGCAGTGCAATTGCTAAAGCTTTATCAGTGACATAGAGAGATTGAGTGCAACCTCAGCAAATCTGCAGATGATACTAGCAGAGCGGTGCAATTGCTACGGCTGAAGGACAGGATGCCATCCAGAGGGACCTGGACAGGCTGGAGAGGTGGCCTGTGAAGAACCTCACAAGGCTAAATAAGGAAAATTGCAAGGTCCTGAACCTATGGGTCACTCCAATCCTCAACTTCGGGCTGTGGGATAATGCAATTGAGAGGAGCCCTGCATGAAAGAACTTAGGGGTGCTGGTAGATGAGAAGTTGGACATAAGCCAGCAGTGCATGCTTGCAGCCCAGAAGACAAATTGTATCCTGGACTGCATCAAAAGAAGCATGATCAGCAATTCAAGAGCTCTGGGTGAGAGCTGCGTCCAGCTATGGGACCTCCAACACAAAAGGGATATAGACCTGCTGAAGCGGGACCAGAGAAGGACCACAAAGATGATCACAGGCTGGAGAACCTCTCCTGTGAAGACAGACTGAAAAAACTTGCTGTTCAACCTGCAGAGGAGAAGGCTGTGGAGAGACCTCATAGCTGCTTTGCAGCACCTGAAGGGGACCTACAGGAAGGCTGGGGAAGGACTGCTTGCAAGGGCTTGTAGCGATAGGATGAGGGGCAAAGGTTTGAAACTGGAGCAGGGTAGATTTAGGTTGCACATATGGAGGAAGTTCTTCACAATGAGAGCAGTAAAATATTGGAACAGTTTGCCCAGGGATGTGGTCAAGGCCCTGTCCCTGGGGACACTGAAGGTCAAATCTGATGTGGCCCTGGGTAGCCTGACCTAGTTGGAGGTGTCCCTGCTCACAGCACGGCGGTTGGACAAGATGGCCTTTGAAGGTCCCTTCCAACACAATGCAATGTGTGAAATCTGTTAACTGGAAGTTAGATTTACTTCCAACAAATCTTTGGGGTTTCTTAATACTCTAACAGATAATTTGTGTCCTTCAGAGTATAAACCTTGGATGCACTCTTGGCTTTTTTCATGTAATTCTTGGAGAAAGGGGAAATTTCTACAGACATGGGCAAGTCAACTTCACAAACTGTTTCCATTTTTTATCACAGATTTAAAAAGGAAGACTTCCTTACATATATATAACTAGCATATGGGATTTTATTTCTGCTCTTCTGGAAGAAATCATTTCAGTTGGGTTTGCTGCTTTTTAGTTTTATAGATTCCACATGAACTTTTATCAGCTTTTCATTTCTGATTTGGCACATCTGTGTTGAGATGTAGCCCTCTCTCCTTTGGTGGAATTTCTTTCAATTAAACTGCAGACCACTACCAGATCTCTTCAGCCCCACTGCATGACTCCATGAATTTTGACCTTCCCTCAATCCTCCCCCAAGAAACCTCAACCCTAAACAATTTGTTCTGGCCATCAGGCACTCAGGAAATCCAATTTTCTTTTTCACCAGAATTGCTTAAGCAAAAAGGTCACTAAAACTACAAACAAAAATTTTCCTGGGGTGATGTAATTTCCTCAGAAATCTCGACTTCATGCTGCCACTTGCTGTTTCATTGAAGTTGGAGTCCAGACAAAGGAGGAGCATTTTGTTCCTCAAAGCAGTCATCTTGCCTCATGCCTCCATGGGTTGGTCATCTGCTCTAAATTTAAACAGTGAAGTGGCAAGCTAAATCTGTGTTTTACACAGTTCATTGAGTTAGAAAATACCAGTATCTTCTTAGTAGCTTCTCTTATCAAGAACAGGGTGATTTGCATGCACTGGCAATTTTCCAAGTCCTTTTTTTTCTCCTTTGAAAATTACCAAAGTGTCAAAAAAAGCCCTTAACATTCACTCTTGGAATTCATTAATTTTGGCAGACTATTCTGAAAGTCACCAATTAATTCCAAATAAAAATAAGAGACAATGGCAACACTCTTCATGTCTACTCACAATAGGGACAGTAACTATGGTGCCCTCCCTGTAATCTAAATGGCTTATGGATCCAGTGAATCCACTGAAGGATTTATATCACAGCACAGTGTGTTTGGGCTGAGATGGGGTTAATTCTGCTCAAAGCATCTTTCTAGTGCTGTGCTTTGCAGTGCTGTAACTGAGTGCTGATAACAGAGTAGTATTTTAGCTACAGCTGAGCTGAGCACCCAGGCTGGGTTTTTCCAACATCTCCCCTGTCCAAGAGTAAGCTGAGAGGACACAGCTGAGCCAGCTGACCCAAACTGGCCAAAGGGACATTCCATGCCATATGACATCAGCTCAGATACAAGAACAAAGTGAAAGAAGCAAGTTTGGGGAGATTTGTCCATGGTGTCTGTCCTCTGAAAGTAACCATCAAGCGCAGAAACCCCTGCTTCCCAAGACCAAACACCATCTGCTGGTAGAAGTAGAGACTAACATTTCTCTCTGCTTTTGCTTTCTGTGCAGTCTATTGCTCTGTTTATTGTTACTATTAAATTACTTCTATCTTATGTCTGGCTTTTGTTGTATTTTCCCCTCTCCCCTGCTCATTTAAGAAGGAGACTGACAGAGCAGCTTTGGTGGGCATTTGGCCCCCAGCCAGGGCCAAAACACCATATACAGCTAGGGCAGTCACCTGCCCTCTGCAGTTCAGGCAAGGCCTGGACTATGTGGCTAGCACAGCCTATCCCGGTTACTTCCGTGTGGTGGTTTAGAGCTAACCTTCTAGCCTGATTCTGAATTATAAACATAGAATAGGAAAATTCCAGAGATGTTGAATAGAAAAAAGTAGTAAAAAGTAAACAAAATAGGAGATTGGATGCAAAAGAAAAATAAAAGATAAGTCTCTATTGTTCCATTCGCTTGCTGGTTTGGTATATAATTTGCTGAACAAACTATCCTCTCTTCATTTTCCCTTCTTCACTCTGGCTGCTACCTAGTCCCTATGCATGGCTTCACTGAACTTGGCTGAGACTCCTTATGGCTAAGTAGATAGCAGCAGTGGAGCCTGATTTCTCTCTTTCGCCCTTACTGTGGTGGTGGGGGAGCTATTTGACTTTTTTCCCTCGTCTAAGGAGGTTTTTGTGTTATTTCTGAATGGTAAATAATTATAAATGCATGTAAATATATCTTGTACATATACATTGTGTTTTTATGCTTTTAGATTTTAGCTTGCTTGTAAATATAGCTTCGTGTTGCTTCCAAACCTTCTGAGCTAGTCTTTTATTTTGGAGGTAACTTCAACCTAGCATACACCAGCATAGGGAGCAAGAATTCTCTACCATTCTGACAGAAACAGCAGAATCATCTCACTTGCTCCCTCAGGGAGCAATCAATGTACAAAGGAATCTTTCTCCCAACAGTGGGTTTTATTATAGTTGAAATAACTCATCTGCCAAAATCCAACAACTCGTCAACAACTATTCCAAGAGTTCTTGTAGCATTACAGCAAGTTCAGAAGCAATGACCTGAGCAGGAGATACTCAACCAGAAGCTATCTGAGCCTAAAACAAACCAGCAACTGCTTCTGAACTGCCAAAAAACCCCAAGAACCAAAACAAACCAAAAAGAACAGTCGCTATCTTCCCTACACAAGCCTGTTAAGTGAAATTAGTTTTACGTCAACTTCTGATGGTTTTGCTCTGTTTCTACCTCTCCTGCTTTTCCTGCTACCACATTTCTTACAAGTGTAAACATACATAATCACTCCAGTTATCTTTTCCAATCTAGAAACACTCATCTGGATGCTTTACTACATCTGTTGGTGCCATTTCATACCAGGTTTGAGGAGTAGTGTGAACTGAGACATTTTGGAAGGAACTGAAGCTAAGGCAGCTTCAAAGTCATGGACAGGGAATAGTGTAGGATCTGTAGACATTGCCAGGCTTGGTGATGGCAGTTAGGCTACAGATCTTCCCCAATTATAACCTACATTTCCAGAAAGTCAGATTTTAGCAATTTTCCCCGATTTTTGATTTCTGGGTCCTATAGATATATTTGGATTGTATTTCATTATCTTCTTTGCACCCCTACAGACTGGAAACTTCACAGAAGCAGAGCTATACTGGCAGCCACTGTTTTAGATACAGAGCTTTTAAAATTACTCAAAATATTGCAGAAATCACAGTGACAGGTGTGAAACAGTGCTGCTGGCACAGCTGGAAGAGCAGGATGTTTTTATTATCCTGTGAGCCACATCTAGCTTCCTAAAAGGACAAATCATGAAATGTCATTCTGGCTAATGGTGTCCAGACAGGCTCCTAGGATGAGCTGTAGAGAAAATGGTGGCTGTGGACCATGAAAAAAGCATAAAATTTTCAAATATTACTTTTGAAACACATCACTGGATGCAGCCAGCTACAGATGCCACGATGCCAATCCATGATTAGATTGTAATGAGCTACAGAATTCTGTTTACACCAGAAAAAGCTTGGGAAGGTTTCCATTTCAGAAACCTTTTTTTTTTGTGGGAGCCCAACATATCTTAACCTGAAGTACTGGTAACAAAAGGTTGTGAAACAAATACATGAAGCAAATAAATTGCTAAATCAGATGTTCTAGAGGAACATAAGGATTAAGCAGCTGAACTGCTGAGTACAGAGAACCGGTTCTTGTTTAAATTGGAGTAGAGTTGAGAAGCAATGATACAAATGCTAATTTTTGTAGTGGTTTAAGAGAAGCTCCAAGGAACAGAACAATGAGATGTCTAGTAGTAAGAGGCAGATCAACATCAGCTGTAACAAAGAATCTAAAATGTTGTGGAAAACCAAAAAAAGGGGATCAAAAAGGGATCTGAAAAGTCTTGTCTCACCAAACTACTGGAATTCTTAGAAGGTGCCAACGATCTTGCAGATAAAACAGGTTCAGCTTGGCTTGATGCCTGGATTTTTACAAGGCATTTCACAAGGTCCAAGGCTTGGGGTGAGAGAAAGTGAGACTAAAGAGTAATTTTTTTCCACTACTAGCATTTCACAGGGATCTGGATATTTAACTCAGGATATTTAATGATTTTGAAAAGGCATACAGAGCGAAGTGCAAACTTTCCCATGTTTCCATGTAAATAAAGGCAAACCAAAGACCGGCAAGCAGACCAAAGACTGGCAGAAGGATTTCATGAGACATCAGTGCCCAAAAAGTAAGACAGACAAAACTTGATGAAGACAAATAGGACGTTAAAGCACATGGAAAAAAAGGTGTATGTGTAGTTATATAAAATGATAGACCAGCTCTGAGCTCACTCAGTAGATAAGATAGGTTGTAAGAGACAGTTCCAACTAATACCAGTTCAGCCTTCAGAGTCAAAAAATCAGAGTACTAGAAGCAATTAGGGAAGGATAAGAGAATTGAAAACAAAATAGGACTGAAAAACATACATCACTATCATGATATTCCTGCATCTTGAGTATGGTATGCTAGGCTGGTACCTCCAAGTCTGAAAGGACATAATAGAAAACAGGTCAGAAAAAAATATGGTATAGGGAATGATTGAGCAGCTTTTAAGTCTTCTGTCTGGAGAAAATATGACTGACTACAACAGGTATCTGCAAAATCATTAGTGGTATAAAGGCAATGGAGAGGCAAAAATTATCCACTGTATCTTCAGATGAAGAAGTCAGGGCATGGCAAATGAAAGCAAGCAGCTCTTCACACCAGTGTCAGGTAAGATCAGATGATAAAGCTGAATAGATCATGAAACTTGGATTTGACTCAGTCCAGTTGCTCTTACGCTCAAAACTATTAGACATTCCTGGAAAATATTTCAAGTTCCAGAGCCCACAAAAGGGTCTCACTGCTACTATTTTTCAATAAAAAGCAGCTTATCTGCTGCAGAAAAATCTTTTCATCTACATGATCTCTTCTCTGCCTTCTTAGTTGCTTCTGTTGCTCTTTCACAGCTCTGTTTCATGGAGCTCTCGTACACAAAACCTCAAAAGCTAAACCTCTGATGGCAGCCTCCTTGCAGCATCTTGTCAACTGGACAGCAGAAGAACTGTTGCCTCCATTCTTACAAAAGCATATTCTCCCCAGCACTGCCACCATTACGGTCTTTGGCTATCTTCAAGACACTATTAAGCTCAGTGGTTAGGCTCAGCAAGTTGCTTGGAGACATGCTACATCTGTATGCTTTTTTCAGTTCTTGAGGCATTCCAGTGAATCACAACATGTTACTACATCCCAAGTAGCAGCTTCTGCTCACCTACTAGTACCTACAGCAGAGGCTCTTCAAGTTTGGGATGTTATCAAGAGATATCCAGAAGTTCTCACCCATGCTGATTACTCTGAAAATGGGAAGTATGCTGCACAATGCATAGTGACATTTGATGGTGGCTTTCTGGCAGGCAGACTATTTGGCATACAAAAAGCAGCAGACACTCATCACCCCAGCCCTGCCCTGTTTTCCACAAGACAACCGAAGACCTGCAGTTAGTACCTACTTTTACACACCTAAGGATAATCAGCTGACTGAGACTGGAACAACTAGGACCTGCTCATTATTGAGGCCTCCCAAAGAATACAATACCTGAAATATTACTTAATATAAACCAGTGAACAGATAACATTATTTTATGATTGGATGCAAGCACCAAAATAAGCAGCTGAAGGACACTAAGTCACACTTTACCATGATCGATTTTTCAAGGCCATTCAGTGGCTTTCATGTTCCTCCTAAAACATGGACCCACATATGAAACCCACACATGAACAGGTTTTGCCTCATTCCTTAACCTTGCCTATCAGATGCATACCTGCCTTTAGCTCATTTGGCTGGCAGGTCAGAGATTTGCAGCTTTTATATCTAATGATGACTGTAGTACATGTATTTATTTGTTACAGGTCAACACCACCTTTCTGTGCATTCTGATAATAGATAGTACATTTTAAAAGGCAGTTTCTCCAGCACTTAGCACTGGTCATTGGAACAGAGGTATTCCAAAGAAACAATCATATAAAAATATTTATTATACAAAATAACTAAACACACACATACCTAAATACATAATTAACACAGCTATCTAACCCAGTATGCTGAATTGTAAACCCTAAATACATTTAATCTACCTGATCACACTGAAAAAATTGTCTCCTATGAATAGCATGCAAAAGTAAACTATGAATTACACAGAAATGCACCTCCCACTCATGACATATTCACACTATATATAGTAGAGTGTATATTATAGTTCTCTATACTTATATCCATGTTTTGTGCTTAATAATGCCTAACAAAAACTTATGCTTATTTCAGCTAATACTGAGGTTTGTATAAAAGTCTTACAAATAATCTACCCTTTCATCTTGCAGTCACCTCTGCAGTCTCAGTAAGACACACATGAATCATTAACCCAAAAAGCAGTTAACTGGCTTGTTTGTCACGTTCTGTCTTCTAACCAGTATTAATTTCAGGTGCTACTTACACTGGGAATGACTTGGAGGCCGTGTGTTACTAACACTGCTCTCAAAGGAAGAGTGAAAGTTGTGTATAGTTTCTTGTAAAATCTGTCTCTCTCGTCCCTGCAAAAGTACAATAAATTAAAATAAAGCATTTGTGAATTTATGTTTTAAAATAACTTACTAAGAGTTCACCCAAGAAAGAAGTGCCAAAATGCATGTCTATGGCCACAGAGTCACAGTGTACTGTTAGAAATAGGAACAAATCCTATCAGAAACCTCGCTAAAAAACCTTGTAGTAATGTTTTCCTGAAACTACCAGACGTTAATAGAAACATTTTCAGTTATCTCCTTTCTAGCTTTACAGCATGGTGCAATACCTATAAAAGAAAAACAATAGGTAAGTCTGTATCATTTCCTTTGTTTGCTGGATTAGTATATAATTTGTTGCACAAACAGTTCTTGGCTGTGATGCTTCCTGCCTCCTCCTCTTCTTTTGTCCGTGCTGGCTGATCTTATGTGGCTACACTAACCTTGGCTGAGCAGATAACAGTGGGGCCCGGTTTTATCTCTGGGAGGAGAAGAAGGTGGCTATTAGCCCCTTCTGGGTTTGTCCAGGGTGGGGAGGATCTCTGTGTTATTTGTCACTTGTAAATACTTATAAATAAACGTAAATATATTTTGTACATATGCATTGTATTATATGCTTTTAGATTTACTGTAAATATATAGCTTCACTTTGCTTCCAAATCCTCTGAGCTAGTCTGGTGATTTTAATTGGAGGGGTAATATTAACCCTACCACCTCAAAACTGAAAAAAGCAGCTGAGAAGTCTCATCAGGCCTGAATAAAGAAAGGCTCCAGTTCACAATCCATCTGACACAAACATTGCTTACTGTATGCCACTGTTAGCAAATTTGTTTACATCTGAATTAAATTAAAAGGCAATAAAAACCTGTAAGGAATTGTAGGTGCTATCTACCTGATCACAGAGAAATCAAAACCTGTTAAACAAAACAGAGACCTTTCCTTTCACATTATGTTCTGTAGCTGGCCTATACTGGCCAGACTACTTTTCGTGGCATCGCTGAAATCAATATTCAATATGCAAATGAAAACAGTAATTTGGCTCTTCTAACTAATAGCTTCAACCAAATCTTGAAACATATGTTAAGATAACAACGTAAGCAAACCCTGAATTAGTTTACCAAGTACAGTACTTCAAAATGTACCTTTCCTGCATTTAGTTCAGAAATAGCTGCCAGAATTTGCTGCCTTGATCCATCAGTTTTAATACCCAGCTCTTTCAGATCACCGTCAGTAAGTGTAAGGAAGGCTTCCATGTCCACCTAGACATGAAAAAGAAAAAAAGACAAATTTACCTAGGCAAAGGTTGACTATCAAAGGTCAAAAGTGTCTGGGCTTTCTCCAGCTTACTGTAAATTTCATGCACAGAAAATTTTGTCAATGTACCAGTCTGTTGTCAGGTTTTAAATCTGTTGCTAACAATTAATTATCACAGTATACATCAAATATTGAGGTTTTTTAAGATAAGCTCTATGAATATAAAACATACTCTCTATGAAAATTCCTCTACTTAGAGTAGAAGCTACCCAAAGATTTCTCTTTCCTTTCCCTCCCCTTGAAGTGTTTTTGGAATTTCAGAATATTGTGTACTTTTCCAGTGGCTCCTGAGGATGACCTGAGGTTTGTTCATTTATTATTTTTAATTACATCAACACATCGTAGAATGAGTTGGGTTGGAAGGGACCTTAATTACCACCTAGTTCCAATCCCCATGCTGTGGGAAGGGCCACTTTCTACTACACCACACTGCTCAAGGCCCCATCTAACTTGGCTTTGAACACTTCCAGAAAGGAAGCATCCACAACTTCCCTGGGCAACCTGTTCTGGTGTTTCACCACCTTCACTGTAAAGAATTTCTTATTATCTAGTCTAAATCTTCTCTCTTCCAGCTTAAGTCATTCCCCTTTGTCCTATCATTAATCAAGCCCCTGTAAAAAGTGCCTCCTCAGTTTCTTGTAGGCTCTCTTCATGTACAAGATGTGTTGTGATAAGAACAAGTATCTGAAATTTTTGATATTGATATAACCTTCACATGTACAGCATATGCAGTTCTACAAAATGCTTCTTTCCCTATCATGCATGGGAACAATAATTAGCCCTTTGCATTATGATAAAGCTAAATAATCTGTGTTTGTGGTGCTGTATCCTGAACTCTGCAGCAATGTTAATTGATTTTGTGTGTCCCTTCACTACTTCTGCCTTGGGCCAAACACACATGCAGTTATTCTTTACATCTGATGCTGTCTTAAACATTGTAATGAATTAGTTTTAAATCTTTTCATCAAAACTTACTTTCACTAAATCCTTCAGGTAAGTCACTGTCACAGGTCTCATCTACAATGATGCTTTGGTTCCCCAAACTAATCCACTTCTTGTTTACTCACAACAGAGAAATAAGAGCAAGGAGCCATCTCAATGACTCACACTCTGTTGCTCTCCTCTGTAAATATGTCAGCTGTGATTCCAGGGATAACACAGTATGCCCTATAAACTGTTTAGCCACATTGGATACAGACATATATAGAAAGCACAGAATGTATCACAGTATCACAGTATCAGCAAGGTTGGAAGAGACCTCATAGATCATCAAGTCCAACCCTTTACCACAGAGCTCAAGGCTAGACCATGGCACCAAGTGCCACGTCCAATCCTGCCTTGAACAGCCCCAGGGACGGCGACTCCACCACCTCCCCGGGCAGCCCATTCCAGTGTCCAATGACTCTCTCAGTGAAGAACTTTCTCCTCACCTCAAGCCTAAATCTCCCCTGGCGCAGCCTGAGGCTGTGTCCTCTTGTTCTGGTGCTGGCCACCTGAGAGAAGAGAGCAACCTCCTCCTGGCTACAACCACCCCTCAGGTAGTTGCAGACAGCAATAAGGTCTCCCCTGAGCCTCCTCTTCTCCAGGCTAAACAATCCCAGCTCCCTCAGCCTCTCCTCGTAGGGCTTGTGCTCAAGGCCTCTCACCAGCCTCGTCGCCCTTCTCTGGACACGCTCAAGCATCTCAATGTCCCTCCTAAACTGGGGGGCCCAGAACTGAACACAGTACTCAAGGTGTGGTCTAACAAGTGCAGAGTACAGGGGCAGAATGACTTCCCTTGTGGGAAAAAACCCACATTGAAGCACCTTTCTCTGTGGGAAAAAACCCACACTGAAGCACCTACCTATATTAAAATCGTAGCTTCAGTGCAAAAAGTACTGACATTTGCAGCATCCTGAAGAATGCCTTGAATATTACTGAGTACATCTTTCAAGGTCCTCTCTGCCACCAGAAATGGCTGTAGAATTTTAAATTTGAGATTGCCAATCACAACTCTTATGCAATGTGTGCTGCACCCCAGCTCTTCTGAAAGAGTTAACAACAAGAAAAAATAATTAAAAATACATACCTCTTGTTCCTCAAAAATAGGCTGGTATTTCTCAAGTGACAATTTTTTAAGGATGCCAGTCAGCTCATCTGAAATAACAGAGAAGAAAACAAACAATTAAACAAAAAAACATCCCATAGATCAGGAAAGATGTCAGTGACCTCTGCATTGTTAACTGCTGAAGACATATATTTAAATATATATTCCTCACAGGAAACATGGTAACAAAATCCCAATCACATTGACTCTGCATCAGAAATTAAAAGATGAGTTTACTGTTTTCTCACTTCTGTATACTCTTCATTCCATCTAGTCTTACCTTGCTAGGATAAAATCCTTCTTTTGTACTGCCCTTTCCTCCTCATTGAAAAGACATCAAAAAACCAAACCACTAAGGACAACATAGGTACTTCAGTTACTTAGCATCTACACTACTTGGTGTTTGGCCCAGATCACACTGGTCAGGCAGCAGAACTGCCTCAGCAGGCAATGAACTGAACGGTGTATTTCCATGTCATGATCCAGAAAGATCACATGTAGGGTAAGCAACCACTCAGCTGCTCATTCAAAACACTGATAGAACAAGGGTATATCACAGAATCACAGAATTAATGAGGTTGGAAAAGACCTCTAAGATCACTGAGTCCAACCTATTACATAACACCTTCTAATTAACTCAACCATGGCACTAAGTGCCTCATCCAGCCTCTTTTTAAACACCTGCAGGGATGGTGACTCCACCACCTCCTCAGGCAGACCATTCCAATGCAAATCACTCTTCCTGTGAAGAACTTCTTCCTAACATCCAACCTAAACCTGCCCTGGTGCAGGTGGAGGCTGTGTCCTCTTGTTCTGTCACTGGATGCCTGGGAGAGGAGACCAACTCCATCCGGCTGCAACCTCTCTTCAGGTAGTTGTAGAGGACAATAACCCCCAAGCCTCCTGTTCTCCAGCCTGAACACCCCCTGCTCCCTCAGCCTCTCCTCATAAGGCTGTGCTCCATAGAATCACAGAATCAACCAGATTGGAAGAGACCTCCAAGATCATCCAGTCCAACCTAGCACCCAGCCCTATGCAGTCAATTAGACCATGGCACTAAGTGCCTCATCCAGGCTTTTCTTGAACACCTCCAGGGACGGTGACTCCACCACCTCCCTGGGCAGCCCATTCCAATGGGAAATCACTCTCTCTGTGAAGAACTTCCTCCTAACATCCAGCCTATACTTCTCCTGACAAAGGATACTTCCAGCCTCATCACCAGCCTTGGTGCCCTTCTCTGGACACATTCAAGCACCTCAACATCTTTCTTAAATTGAGGGGCTCAGAACTGTGGCCTAACCAGTGGCGAGCACAGGGGCACAAGAACTTGCCTGGTCCTGGTAAACACACTATTCCTGATACAGGCCAGGATGCCATTGGCCTTCTTGGCCACCTGGGCGCACTGCTGGCTCATGTTCAGTCAGCTGTCAACCAGTACCCCCAGGTCCCTCTCTGCCTGGCTTTTCTCCAGCCATTCTGTCCCCAGCCTGTAGCACTGCATGGGGTTGCTGTGGCCAAGGTGCAGAATCACGCACTCGTCTATCCAGCCTGTCCAGGTCCCTCTGCAGAGCCCTCCTAAAACCTGGACCTCTTCTTATTCCGTGCCTGACATCCAGGCATCTTGAACACCCATAGCTGAAATACAGCTAATATGAAATCTGGGCAGAATTTAAGTCTCATATGCTTACCTTTTAAGGCCAACAGCACTAGATTTCGTCTCAAAGTTTAGGGAAACCAAAGTGGGAAGTCCTGATAGTGACTCATCCCACATGTTTAGGCACTTAAAAAGTGTTAAGTGTAGTTTTAGAATAACCTGCCATTACCTCTCTTAACTACACACTACCTCTCTCAACTAAGGATTGTTTCTTTTTATTGCTTTGCTGTCACAAGTGACTACTTCTTTTTTTTTCCCCCCTCAGAAGTACCAAAGTGGTCAGTCAAACTTAGAAATCCAAATTCAAAATTAAATGAATGACTACATTACACAACCCATCTATATTCAATGTTTCCCATATAAGCTCATTTTCATTGTAAAAACATCACTTTTCCATTCCCAAATATACTTTGCTTTTATTTATTTAACTTCTTTGTCTTTTGATTGTCCCTCTTCCTTCATAATTAGTAGAAATGTGAAAGAGAATTTCAGTCAAGGTTCTCTGAAGACTTCAAGTGTCTTGAGATGGGCACACTTTTCTGTGCACCACTCTAGAAGCCTCCTTCTTTATATAGATGAACCCACTGAAAAATGAAGTGAAAAATTCTAGTTGACTCTCATTTTCTGCCAAGGTTTTGTTTTTTTTACCTCAGGTCCAATTACTTTGGTATGCTTAGAATGATTTGGCAAGGCTAAAAAGCTAAAAGCTTTAGACCCCTGACAAGTGAGGTTCATCCATGGGAAAAGGCAAGCAGCTTTAAAACCATACCAGAAGAACTTTTCCATGCAATTTGATTAAAAATATCATCTACAGGAAGAAAATAAAAGTTTTGTTAGAAGCTCTTAGATATATTATTAAACTTTTTTTTTTAACATTTTTTGATAGTCTTCTCACAGTATGCTTTAATCATAGGTTGTGATATGGGAAGAAACTTCCAGGGTCTCTAATCCCAGAGCCTTGTTGTCATAAACTGCAACATCTAACACCTTTCACACAATATTTTCAGCTAAAAGTCTTCCATGTTTTCTTTTCCTCTTTCCCTCTTCCAGCTCCTGTATTATGCATTGTCTGAACAAAACTTGAAACCTCTATCTTTCACAATTCTTGAACACATTTCTCTTTGCTTTTATATTATGTTTTTCTTCTATTCATACCTCCACCTCCTCCTACTCATACCTCTATGTCCTTACCTACACCTCTGAAGAAAGAAAAGGCTCTCAGAGCTCTTACTGATTCTGCTGCATTACTCCTATTCATCACCTCCTTTGTACTACTCTGTAGTAGTAGGGTAAGATTACCTTTCTCCAAGTTTTCAGAGCCTCCTTTTACTCTCACATGGTTTTGTCTTTCATGATTCTCTACATCACTGGTTCTCAGAATAGGGACAAGCTGTTGATGGTCCACCAAGTGGTTTCCTAAAAAGAAACCATGCACACCTCTGAGCCCTGCTGCCTTCTGTTCCTTCGCAGCAATATGCAAAGAAAATCTATTTTTTTATTAATTTAAGTTTACTTGAGAGTAAAACAAAGTTAACACTGTAGGGCTTCTGTACTTACTCTTCTGATTACTGCTAGACCTATGAACATTTGTACAGCTGCTGCTAAATCACATGACAGCAAGAGAAGTCCTTGAATTAAAAGACAAGTATGACGAACCCAGGAAGTACTTAGGCTTCTGATAAACTACCTCTCCTACAGAGGAAGCTCACTATCATAGTGCTCAGGGAGCAGTCACAATATTTGGCTGCAACAGGTGAAATCAGAGCAGCTGATAGCTTAGAGAATCCCCATCTCACCCACCATCAAGCTACCTTCCCTTTCTTATATATTCCTAAACCAACGCTCATGTTATGAAGCAATCATTATATAATGGTACTAACTGAAATATGTAAGGATTGCATTACAGCTAAGCCATGAAGAGAACAGAAGATGGGTCAAATATCACCTTTCTTGGGCATCAAATGGAGGTACAATGACAACGGACAAAGCATAAATGAAAACAAAACCAATACAGACACTTTCAAAAATCCCCAAAATAGTATAAAATGCCTCTTGCAGGGACTTCCCACTTTTGGCTTTTGCAAGAAACGCTGAACCAGATGATCCTTGATGTTCCTTCCAACTTGGTATTCTATAATCTCTTATTTAAATGACTCTGCATCATGGGGTTTGTTTGTGGAGGTTTTTCTCCACTTTTTTAGATGTTTACAGAAGAAAAGAAAGTAAATGATATCCTGTTTCCACTACAGTAAATATGACTTTCAAAAAATAAAGTCTTGTAATTAAGACTTTTAAGAATAAAACTTGAAAGGCTGCAATCTTATTGAGAAAACAGTAATATTCTTTCCTTTGACCTAAATTTAAAAGTAAGGTTCAAATAAGGCTATTTTTTCAAGTAAAAAAATAAATGCAATGCCACTTTTAAAATCAACTGCATGTAGCTGTGACTGGCTGTGAATCAAAACTGCATTTCTGTAGTGCCATGCTTCACAGTATTTATATTTTAAAAAAATCAAATGCAAAGAAAGCATTTTGTACCCTCAGCAAAGGGTGAAAAACAGGATTTAAGCAATAAAAGTGGGAAGGAAGACCAGGTAAGAGTAGGCTACCTGCATGCCCTATGCTAACTCAGTACTGATCTTTCCTCAAATGGAATGGGTCACACCTTTTGGGAGATCAACTGTCAGTTACTGCAGGAATGCCAATCTCACAGTACGAAACACCAAAACAACTTCTCCAGAGAGAAAGAAGTTCTCAGTCTTGTGGGGATACACACTAACCCAATACAGTTCTGGCTTTAAATGCTTGGTGCTCTCATTAACTCATCTTGTTTAATTATGTGACTTACCATCTTCTGTAATAGTACCACTGCTGGAACCATTGCTCTTGCCCTGTCTGTGAGATGAAGAGAGGGAGGACTCTGCATTGTGAACCTTAGGAGATGGGGAGGGTGATGGGGAAGGTGTGAGAGTTGGCGATGTACTTTTAGATGTAGATGAAGTCCCAGATGGAGGCCTTTTGTTCATCTCCAGTTTTTGCTGTAGTTAATAATACAAACATTTCAGTTTAAAAAAAAAAAAGTTTACACACATATGACACTTCAATAGCACTTAAGTTGCATATAATTTCTGCAGAGCATGTAGTCACAACTAAAAGCTTCTTGATGCATATTGAGCCATACTGATTTATCCCAGGTTAGAGTCTGTCCCCTCAAATTTATCAAGAAAAAAACATTTATTAAGCCTGTAATTCTGGAATAAGGAAGTGATTTTTTATAAAGCAATACCATAAATAGAAGCACTACAATAATTCTTTCTGTAAAAGCTGAAATTACTTTTGACTCTGAAAACACTTCTTTTTAATCCAGATATTTAATAAAACAAATAAAGCCTTAATTAAAGCTTTTTAAAGTATATCAGATACTGATTTGAAGCAGCACTTTATGCTGGATCAACCAGAACTACATAGCAAGCACAAACTGTATTTAAACCCCTTGCTCCACTGGAATGAAAGTTTCCAGTCAACTCTTAGAATTTATTATCTAAAATGACTCAAATTTTCAATTTTATTAACTCTTTTGTAAACATTTAATCAATTTGGAGGCATGGAAAAAAAGGAAATTAAGTTAATTAAAATGAGGAATAAGAATATGTATGTATATTAGTGTTTTCCAAAGCAAGTTAAGGTACATCATCTCCTAAATTCTTCAATCTACACATGACTTCATACATTTTGTTGTTTACATGACATGATCTAAAAAATTGTCTTAGGTGATTTTTTCCTGGTTAACTTAAAATATCTCTGCTCAGTCAAGCTGAGCTGGGTAAAAAGGGAGGAAGAGATAATGACAGTAGCTCATCTCTCTGATAACTTTTCTTCACTGCTATGGCATAAATGAAACTTTTCTAGTTAATGAAAGATAACTGTGTCCAGCAGAAGCATGGAAGTGATCATGCTCCTGTACTCAGCCCTGGTGAGGCCACATCTTGAGTACTATATTCAGTTCTGGGCACCACAGTGTAGGGAAGACATTTGAGTGTGTCCAGAGAAGAGCAACAAGGCTGGTGAGGGCAGAGTGAGAGGATGACAGGAAATGGATTTAAGCTGTGCCAGGGCAGGTTTATCTTTGACTTTGAAACAGAAATGTGTAAATGTGGCACTTTAGGATATAGTTCAGTGGTTACGCTGCTTTGGTTACAGTTGGACTCAACAATCTGAAATGTCTTTTTCAAACTTAATGACTCTGTAAGTCTACAAAACACAGATTAGAAAGATAACACTACTAGATAGTAACATTCCTCCAATATTCTATCCTACACCAGGAGTAGGGGGAATGGAGCAAAGCTGGAGATTCAGACTGGACACGAGGAGGAAGTTGTTCAACGTGAGAGTGGTGAGATCTTGGAATGGGTTGCCCAGGGAGATGGTTGAGGCCCTGTCACTGGAGGTGTTTAAGGCCAGGCTGGATGAGGCTCTGGCCAGCCTGATCTAGGGTAGGGTGTCCCTGCCCATGGCAGAGGGGTTGGAACTAGGTGATCCTTGTGGTCTCTTCCAACCCTGACTGATTTTATGATTCCATGAAGAAGATGGTGTTGGTCCCTTCCAGGGTTTCTTTGTCTGGGGTGGGGTGTGTTGGATTGGATGTTTGTATTATTTCTAAATGGTACATAATTGTATATAATTGTAAATACATTTTGTATATATGCTTGTAAAATTAGATTGCTGTAAAGTACAGCTTTATCTTACTTCCAGACCTTCTTCTGAGCTAGTCTCAGAAGATTGTTTTTAACCCACCACATTTTCCAAGATATAAATAAGCTGAGAGGAACTGCTAAGAGTTTAATTATAAATACATTGGTTAGACTACCTCTGAAAGAAATAAGCATTTGGTAGCTGTTCAATAGAGGAGATGTTACTGAAGAAAGAGGGTAATAAAGTAGTTTTGTCTACATGAAAGAAAGAGATAGATCATTTATAACCCAGGGAGCAGTTAGCCAGGATAGAAAGGCAGGAAAGTTTATTAAGTGCCAGAGAAGCAGTATGAGCCCATAGCTTTTCAGAGCCCAGCAGAATTACAAATTTTAGCTCCCAGTCTCATCTTTGAAAAGCAGCAAGTAGTCTCCTCAGAATCAGGACTGACAGACCAAAGACAAAGTGACTATTTGCAGAAACTCTTTTGGCATTGGTAGGTGCACATTTATTTTTCTGATTTTTGTCCAGCAATTGCCATTAACCCACTGAACAACTCTGTAACTTCATTTATCATAGATATAGACCAATTGAATGCACATATTTCTTACTGCTGTCATGTAAGACTGCAGAATGAGATAGGAAGTGTAATGATTTTATACCCTGACCATTTTTTGTTTCTTTGGGCAAATTTTCAAGAAGAATTCCAAGAGAAGATGAGAAGCAAACAAAACAAAGCAAAACAAGCTGTTTTAGGATTACACAAGCAACCAAGTTGAGAAATTTTGCTCTTAGTCATGTTTTTTTACTGTATTCCGAATATCAGACATCAGAACTAAATCCCCAGATTTTCTTCTTGGTCTCTGAAATATAGTGTTTCCCTGTGGGAATAAACCCATACATTTCTCAATAGTGACTCCTGTTACAATGCTGCATTCTAACCTGATTCCATAGATTCTGATGATTTAAACCTTAACCTTAACAATTTTATACAAAGGAGCTCTTAACTTCAAAGTATATGCATGGAAATGGACGGGTCACAAGAATAAAGCTATACCAGGAAGCTGATAGTTAAGTCACCACAGATAATGTAGTCTGGACTCACAAGCAAAACCTGTCTTTGGTGATAGCTTAATAGTCACACTGTTCAAAAATAACACTTTGTGGAGCAGACTGGATAAATGCATACTGTTGTGGTCAGCAGATTCTAGCAGGACTTATCTCAAGTCATGCACTCAGGTTGTGCCTTTGGAGGAAAACTAGCTGCACTACTGCAAAGTCCAGAGAGAACTAACTTAAAACACTGGAGTCAATGAAGGCCATAGAAAGAAGTATGAGAAGCCAAAATTAACAGTTCAGGTATACCCTAAGATCAAGTACTGTATTTGCTGGTTTTAAAATAGTGGGAAATTGTTAATAAAGCAAAATTCTGTTTTATCACTAGGTCTGATCTTTTCTAGACTTGTAGAGGTTTGTAGACCTTCTTGGCTGTGCATTGTCATGCACTTATATTGATCAACCATCCACAACTGAGATATGAACTACTAAGATCAGTCAATTTAGAAATGAAAAAATTACCTTTACAACATGTCCATTGCCAACAACTGGAGCGCTCTGCAAATCAGACAGAGTGGATGAAGGAGGTGACTGAACTGGACTATGTTGTTGGCTGGGTTTCTGTTCAGATAAGCCTGCTGCTTTTCTTCTTTGGGCTGCAATCTGAGACAAAACATTATCTGCACTGCCACCTAAGAAAAGAATAAAATGAAAACAGAGTCAAGAAAACCATCACACCATAGTATTTCTTAATTCTCAATTCACATCCCTCCACTCTTTTGAAAACTGACTGAATGAAACAAGTCTCTGATATAGGTTTTATGAGCTGCTTCACTATATTGTTATTATGCCATGTACAACACATGCAGCTTTATTTTCAATTGAAAATCAATTGTTATTTTAAACAAAAAGCAAGCAACATGGGTTAAGACCAGCTCTAAAAAAATGTATGTTACAATGAGCAAGTATCCATTTGCCTCATCACAGGTGTACTTGATAAGACCAACGTGCTTTTTCTGAGACAGGGGCTAAATTATGAGACTTCTGTAACATGTGAGGCTTTTGTTCCCTTATGTAAGTCTCCAAAATCCAGTCCTGTTTCAATACAATTTACAGAAGTTTTGTTTATACAGCTGCAGGAGCCATCACCACAAACACTATTTTTTCAGCTGAGTCAGGAAAAAAATTTACTTTCTTATTAAAAATAAAAGCAGGGCAGGACCTGATCTGTTATGCAGTTCTCCTCCATGTCTGTTAATTCCTGCAATGTTATTAGATCCACCAGAAGAATGGGGAGAATGATTGAAGTTATTAGAATTTGAAGGAGATGCAGGTCTTCTTGCGAATGTTGGTAACTTGACTGGTCTATTACCTTTGCTAATAGACGTCTGGAAAACAAAAAGAAGAATCATTTTCATCTTCCTTCTTAGAGGGAAACAAAAATCAAACTTCAACTGCTATTTCATCTTGTGCAAGTTCTGAAACTTCCACTGAAGAACACATAGGGTATCTGAAACAATGTTGGTTTGGATATACAAATATATTGAAGATATACTGATATAAACACACAATGCACTTGAAAGACAATATACACACTATTATGAAAAGAGGGATTATTATCACTTGAAATCTTTTTTCCTGCAGAATCCTGACTTTCTTTCCCACCTTACAAAACAGCTACCATCTACTTCGCATCCACCATATCCTTGTTTCTTCCTCAGCTGCAACAAGTGACACAAACATTCCCTCCTCTAGTTGCATTTTCATGTCCTCTTCAACTTAAACATCACCTGCATCATTTTACAGGCTATTGTTAACTGTCCATGTCCTACTTCAATTCTTCTACTTTTACACCATTGGACACTGCCGAACATCTGACATATGGCTCTTGCAGCTCAGCTTTTTCATGTTTCATATTCTGTTGCTCAAAACACTTCTTCCAACTCTGACTTACTAGGCTTCTCTCCTTCTCCCTATTCCCTTAGCAAAACCCTTCTTCCCTCACAGAAGGATCAACGGCAATGCTTCCTCTGCTCTTTATATATGGGTGCCAATTATCCACTTACATCATTGCAATCATCTTTTTTACAATAATGAAAATTTGCCTTCCTGTGATCCATCACTTCCCTTCTAATACTCCACATTATTCCATCTAAACCACCTTAATTAAAATTAAGCTAACTTTCACTTACAAAAGTAAGACAGAAAGAAGACCCTCCTGAAATGTCTTCATTATCCCATTTCTACAACTGACATGAAATACAGTTCTGGAGTAGTAAAATAAACTCTTCTCTACACTTGGCCATTAGAGTGTAAAAGTCAGGGGAGTAAACACTTCTTTTTCTCCTACTATCTACAAAAGTAAAGGTTGTCAAGATTGTTTTGCTTCCTGTTTCAAGATAAACAAGCTCTTCTCCTTTTGTTTTGTGCTTTTACTAAAATGATTTTAGAATCAGGTAAGCTTCTTCTGTAGAAATTATTTATTCAGACTTTCCCCCTAATTAAAGTATTTGCACATGGCTATATGCTTTGAAGACTAATTGCTACAATTTTATTATTAACATTTCAGAATATTCTGTCTGTATACTTCTGCCTCTGATATTTCTTCCCTCTCCTTCAGCTCCTGAGAATCGAGAAACTTTCATTCTTTTCCTCCACCTCTACTTTTCTTCCAAATGGGAGCCACACTTCACCATACCTACCTTGGCAACTAATATATACAAGTAGAACCAGTGCCCACTTTAGTAGTTAGCAGTCAATTTGTTAAGGCTTTGTTCTGGATAACAGAAAACAGGTCATTCCATTTCATACAAAACATTTGTTCCAATTACGTTCTTTCTGCAGAGATGCATATTCCTCCGAACAGCAGACCTTAAAAGGACCAAGCACTACTGAGACACTGCCTTTAAAGTCATCTCTAATCAGAAGCACAGAGTAGCTCTCCAGTAAGCAACGCCTCAACATAACAGTCATTTTGTACACATTTTGTTTGCTTACTATATCAGAGTTCCCACTGCTGTTAAAATCGTGCTTGATCGCCTTCTGTGGCCAGGCCGTTCTCATCTGTTCAGCTTTGCCATCTTTGCTGAGTCGCGGTCGGTCAGAATTCCAAAGCTCAAAACTGGAGGGTGGCAAGAAAGGTGGGATCACTGCTTTCAGCTTGTCACTGGGCAGCCTGGTGAACGGAGCACTGCTTCTCAGCTGCGAGAGGGAAACAACAAAAGGGGAAAGAGCAGCCTGTCAAGAAACACAACTGGGAACTGACAGCCTCAAAATTTTAAGTTAAATAAAAAGGCAGAGACAAATGCATTTTTAAACAAAGTAAAATGGAAACAGGTCACAAAAACAGTACTTCTGACACTGTACAATGCACAGCAACAGACAATCCAGTGGATGCTCTGACACCTACTATCGGGCTGCCCATTCCTTTAATACAATTCATGAAGTGCCAGAAACTGCCTCTTCCTTTACCGGGATGAATCTTACTTCAAATGCCATTTAACACTAGTATGAGTAATTAATTTCCAAACAAATGAGGTAGTCTTTTCTGTATTCCCAGGCAGGACACAAGGAAACAGTAAACAACTGCCTGCTCCTCCTACATCTGCTCTCCAGAAAGAGAAAAAAAGTCACCAGCACAACTAATTTGGTTCTCTGGAGCTCTGTCAGTCACATAATAAATCACTGAATCTTCTTCAAAAAGAGCATAAAGGATAACCACTAAAATCTAACGACTTCTCCAGAGAGCAAGATGTACAGGAATTTAAAGCTACAGCATAACAAAAGAATTAGAGTAATACAAATAAATATTCAAAATTAAGTATTTCATAGTTGCTTCTACTACTAACTTCTCACCTTCACACTGTGATGTTCCATTCACATTTTCCTCACAGCATACTGTTTGTCAGCAATTCATTCAGTCTGTTTCATCTATTTTACTAATTCACTGCTGAGGTACATACACACACAGAGGTATGAGTAGCTCTTGAAAGGAAGTCAATACTTGTGAACAGCTTCCATTACTACTTGTAATACTCCCTACTCTAAGAACTACTGATGTATTGCAGCCTGTCAGCTCATGCCTAGTGACCAAAACCAAAGGACAGCTCTCTTTTTAACAGTGAGTTGGACAGCAAGTAAAAAAGTGAAAAATTATGTGGGTTGCACGACCTTCTGAACTGGGCTGGACACACCAAGAGCACTGCAACATACCATGGTTGTCAATAACTCATCATCCTTCCCTCCATTTGCAGGGTTCACACCTGAAAAATAAAATATAAATATTTAATATAAAAATAATATAAAAAACATAAATTACACTGGGTTGCTTTCAAGCTCCTATTTTTGTTCTTAAAGATAGCTTATTGATTTCAAACAGTCAACAGCTTTGCCCTCAGTAAGCACACACAATTTAGATTTCCAGTGACACTGTCATGTACCTAAATTAAAGTTAAGCCAACAATCTTATTTCAAATCACAAACTGTGTAGGTCTTGCACAGAGAACTCTACATTTTCACTAGATGTACTCAACAATTTGGTATTTTCTGACTTCTCTTCTTGGAATTACTTGTTTCCAATATACAAATTAATTGAAGATACTAACATTTGAGTGACCCGCCCCTACTCTCCACCTTAATGGCATTTGCTACAGAACAGTAACATCATTTATCTTACCATTCTCCTGCTTAAATGATGCTGCATTCATGTTCAGTATGATCAACATTCATGAACATAAACATTTCTCTCTGTGCTACAAATACACTTCATATATTTCCAGCTATATTAAGTTAAATATAATCTGAATCAATAAATTAGAAATAGCATCATCTTGACTATCCCATGAGAGCTCATTTCCCATAAGACAACTGTGGCTTTACCACTAGCTTTGTTATTTGTAATCCAAGCTGCAGTAGCATCAAGATTTCCAGAGGCGTCCGTATCACTCTGTGAAACTGCTTTTATGGTGGAATTTAGTAGTGGTTCAGGCTCATCAGGAAAAGGCACAAACTGATTGGAAGGAAATCCATGGCGCAATGTCTGAGTCAGCTTCAGCTTACGGAAACGATTGGACATCCTGCTCCACCAGGACTAGATTGATAAGAAGACACAACAATTTAGTTCCAACTAAAAGAAAAAAAAAGAGAAGAAATGCACAATTCAGTAATCCTTACAGCACTGACAAGGAGTTTTTGAGACAAACTACAAAATCAACATTAAAGTGGTTTGCAATTATGAATAGAATCCATGAGCATAAGATCAACCTCTTTCCTTACTTTTCATCTGGTAAATGCCTTACAATATCCTTCCATGCTGTCTGAAAAGGCAAGTAAAAGTACTAGGGCAATTTGGAAGTTTTTACAGCTACATGGTAAATATTTAACCTTCCCAGTAACTTCCAATTTCATCATCCATTCTTACACTCTGGTAGCAATGAGCTGGCCTGTGTACTTCCTGCTTTTTAGAGGAGTTCATCCAACTTACATGAAATTTTCTCCTTAAGACCTTCAAAATCAGTGGCAAACAAGAAGAGTTCTGACAGTATTCCTGTAAAACTAAAGACTAACAATCCACGCAGTGCTACTACACAGATACCTAAACTCTACCAGACTGGAAAGACTATAAACTAAAAAAGAGCAAAGCAAGGAACCACAAACCTCAGGACTACTACTTCTATAATTGACACCATACAGGTATCACATACATGGGAATTGTTACACAAAAGGACCATCTTTGCTCAAAACAAAATTTATCCAAGTATTTACAGTCTCACATTTTCAAAGGCAGACAGCACAAAATGTTTCAAGTATTTAGGAGGATATTTCTCTAGACTATACAAGACCTATAGGCTATATTAAGAAGATTTATGCAATCTGTATCAAAGATTATGTGGCTTGTAGGTAACTAAGTCAGATTATAAATATCTTCTGATGATTTCTTATTGAAATTGCTTCTTCCCTTTCAGGAACACTTAAAAAAATAATAACTCTATGTAAAAGTAATGATACTTCATCAAGACAGCTTTATGTGATATCTATCCAGGTAATTTATTTTCCTAGTTTACTTTTTATTCCTAGCCATTCTTTCTCAAGCTACATATTCCCCTCTATCCTTGGCATTTAACATTTTTCAACTGCTTACTGATATATGTCTTCCCCACTGTCATACAGTAGAAATAATACAAACTGCCAACTTATTGCCTGTAAATCAATCCTTCTGACACATGATCATTAAAAATATTCTAAATCTGCACAGAGCATTAGTAATGGATAGACTTCTCAGACCTTCATATCTCTTTGGAGCCACAACTAATAAAGATTTACATTACTTTCGGCAATAAAGACCTGATCAAAAAAGGCAAGAAAGACAACAGATCCAAGGAAGCAATAAAACCCACACAGTTCACTATTTTTTCACCATTAAAAAGGAAATAAAAGGGAAAAAAGTCTAGTTTTAATACAGTACAATGATCTCAGAAAGCAGACTGCCTACACAGCGTGGTTAGGTTTTGTTCACTGAAGCTAGCTTGCCTCTGTAACAAAGCTTACACCTTTGTTACTCTTCCACAGCGCTTCTGCTTTATTAACATAAGATCATATTACAAACTAATCTGAAACAAACTAAGTACAGCCACTATGGTACCACACAAAAAAAAACCCTACTACTCTCTGTCCGTAAAGGAATGACAGGGGAAAGGTTCATCTTATCCTCTGCTGTTCAGAGTATGGCTGGCTGAGCTCTGAAGTTTCCAATCTGCTGTTGTGGGAGGTGGTCACCTCTCCATCTACCCTGCCACAGCATACATGAACTTGCAATAAAGGGCTTGAAAGCAGACTGAAGCAGGCAAGTAATAAAAATGTATTTGTGGTTAAAAAGAGTCTGTCAAAAGGCTGCAATCTAGCAGCGGTGTTAGAAAAGACAATAGCATCAAACAACAGAAAATGCTGCTGCCATTTGAAAAGTATTTCAGACATTTTTAACAGTATTAGGCATGAAAGAGAAAGAACGAAAGATGTCTGCCCTCAGACAACCTTAATCTAAAAAAAAGAAGCTAAATGTGATAATTCACACTCATCTAACACCTATATTAATTTGTGGATGAAGCACAAGCAAGAAGAAAAGAGAGGAAATAATTTTTTTCCACATGGAAAAGGCAAAACTTTATTTCCAAGTTCACAAAAGTCAAGAAGCAAAACAGTTAATAGTTCCTGATTCAAAAGGGTAAAGAATGAGACCATAGTCATGCACTACATTACCAGCAGAGCCTGTATTATGTATACATTGCAAATAAAAGAAACATCACAAAGTAAGAAGTCTACTAGTTAATGACAACAATTTTTCAAACTGGAAACACTGAAAAGCATTTGTCTGTTTGGTTGTTTTTTAAACTTCAAAACCAGCCTATTAATATAATTAATAGGAAGGTAAGAAAATCTGTGCATTTATTTATCAGAGTAAAAATATTTATTTGTCTGTTTGGTTGTTTTTTAAACTTCAAGACCAGCCTATTAATATAATTAATAGGAAGGTAAGAAAATCTGTGCATTTATTTATCAGAGTAAAAATATTTGACACAAATTAAAACAGGACAAAACTGACTAAAATTACCCTAGAGTAATTATTATTAGACAACATGAGCTCTGAACAAATCAAGGTAAGAGAATGACAGAAGTTACAGAAATCAGGCAAAAGGTAGATACATACTTGGTCTTACCCTAAAGAGAAAATCTGAAAATTTACCAATTAAAACACTGCACTTGAAAGGCTGTCAGCAAAAAAACCTGCATGTCACCTGTGCTAGTTTGAAGCTAGCTAGAATGTTTTGGTGAGAAGAACTAGGTTAGATGCTGTGAAAAGCAAACTCTGGTGATGTCTACTTCACTCATAGGTTTGCTGAGATGTATAAGAACAAGAATATAAATATAGATAACACAGTCGCTGTCTGGGCTTTGGGCTGAACTCTCTCTCACCAACCTAATCTGCCATCTGTGTGACTAATTCATCTGCTTCCAAACCCCTCTGGCTGACTCTCAAAACTACCTTTAAACATAAGACAAAGTCTTGGATAAGGTAGAGGAGTAGGGAGGAAGGTGGAAGTGTGGCTGAGAGCCCCTGCTGGGGACTCAGGTTTCTGGACTCACTCAATTTCTAGAACTGCTGAATCTAGTCTGGGTGATTTTCCAAAGTGCGTGGAGGCAGGTAACACCCAAACCATCACACCACTACAGCTCATAAGAGATGGCTGGTATGGGTTTGTTGGGAATAAATCCCACAAAAATCAGTACCTTGGTCTGACAAAATAACTATCCAAGTGTGCAGGAAGGAAAAAAAAGTGTAACAGATTGGCTTTACTAATGCTTTATTACCATTCCATGTAACTCTAATTGAATGACTGAGGAAAATAGGGTTCAAGTAAAACTGATAAAGAGGAAGAATCATGGCCAAAAGCACACTGAGAAACAGATTACCCACAACTGGATCTCAAAGTGGGAAGACATACTCTGTGGAATGAGACAGAAGTTTGGCAATGTTCATTAACAACAGCACCAATGAAATGGAACATATTTTGTACAGTTGGTGGAAGACATCTATCCAAATAGTTCTGTGAGCACCTTAGATACTCTAAGCACTAACAAACTGACATTACTCAGTAGGGGTCAAGCTGGCATGAAAGAAGAAATCCAATGTACAACAAGAGGAATTAAGTAGCAGGAAAGCTATATTAAAGAAAAAAAAATCTGAATCATAACATACAACAAAACTACAGAATCACAGAATGTCAAGGGCTGGAAGGGGCCTCCGCAGCTCATACAGCCCAACCTCCCTGCCAGAGCAGGATCACCTATGCCAGATCATACAGGAATGCATCCAGGCAGGTTTTGAATATCTCCAGAGAGGGAGACTCCACAACTCCCCTGGGCAGCCTGTTCCAGGGTTATGCCACCCTCACAGGGAAAAAAAGTCCTCCTCGTGTTGACACGAAACTTTCTATGCCTCAACTTCCACTCATTGTCCCTTGTCCTGTCACTGGGCATCACCAGGAAGAGCCTGGCTCCATTCTTCTGGCACTCATCCTTTACATATTTATAAACATTGACGAGGTCACCTCTGAATCTCCTCTTCTTCAAGCAGCACAGTCCCAGCTCCCTCAGTCTCTCCTTGTAACAGAGATGTTCCATTCCTTTAATCATCTTTGTGGCTCTGAGCTGGACTTTCTCAAGCAATTCTATGTTCCTCAAGAACTGGGGGCCCAGAACTGGGCACAGCACTCCAGATGCAGCCTCACCAGGGCAGAGTAGAGAAGCAGAAAAATCTCTCTCAACCTATTAGCCACACTCCTTTTAATACACCTCAGAATGGCATTGGCCCTCCTGGCCATGAGAGCACATTGCTGGCTCATAGTCAACCTCCCATCCACTAAGATCCACAGATCCTCTTCCCCTTCACTGCCTTCCAACGGATCAGTCCCCAACCTATCCTGATCCCTGAGGTTGTTCTTTCCAGGTGCAAGACTCCACACTTGCCCTTGCTGAATTTCATTCAGTTTCTCCCTTTCCAGCCCTCCAGCCTGTCCAAGTATGGCTGAATGGCAGCACAGGCTTCTGGTGTGGCAGCCACTCCACCCAGTTTGGTATCATCAGCAAACTTGCTGACAGTGCCCTCTGTGCCCTCTTCCAGGTCATTAATATACCGAACAGAACTGGTCCCAGTACTGACCCCTGTGGGACCTCACAAGTCACAGGCCTCCAACCAGACTCCTTCCCATTGACCACAACTCTCTGGCTTCTTTCCTTCAACCAGTTCCCATCCACCTCACTACCTGATCACCTAGACCACACTGCTTCAGTTTTAGCCAGAAGGATGCTGTGGGAGACAGTGTCAAATGCTTTACTGAAATTAAGATAACCATATCCACTGCTCTACCACCATATATCCACCTGGTTATCAGGCTATCAGGTTGGTCAGACATGACTTCCCCTTGGTAAAACCATGTTGACTTCTCCTAATGACCTCCAATGTCCTCGATATGCATAAGGACAGTGCCAAGGATAAGTTGCTCCATTACCTTTCCAGGTATGGAGGTGAGGCTAACCAGCCTAGAATTACCTGGGTCCTCCTTCTTACTCTTTTAGAGGATTGGAGTGACATTTGTCCTCCTCCAGTCGCCAAGTATCTCTCCTGTCTGACATGACTTACTGAAGATGGTGGAAAGTGGTCTGGGAATGACCTGTGTCAGTTCCCTCAGCACCCACAGGTGCACACCTTCAGGATCGATGGACTTACGGACATCCAGATTACTTAACTGTTCCTTAAGCCAGTCCTTATCAACCAGGGGAGACTCATTTGTCATGCTTTCCTCTGATGCCTCAGGTGTTAGGGACTCCTGAGGACCGTCTCTGGCAGTATAGACAAAGAAGGCATTTAGTAACTCTGCCTTCTTTGTGTCCTCTGTCACCCAGGCACCCACCTCATTCAGCAGATGGCCTACACTGCCTCTAACATCAGCTTTTCCTGAAATGTATTTGAAGTAGCCCTGTTATCCTTGACCTCCCTTGCAAAAAAGTATAGATGCAGAGTGTCTCACTGCAGCAAAAAAAAGTGAATTTCACTGTTAACAGCATGAAACACATAACTGTGCAAGTTGCTCTGGGATGCCACTATGTGATTCTGAGACTCCAAGACTCATTTTGCATATCTCAACTTGACAGAGAGAAAATAAGAAACAGTACAAAGGTTAGGAAATGTAACCTCCACAACAAGGAAACTAAAATGTATTATTTTTGTTTAGAAAAGAAACTAAAATGAAGAGAATATGATAGTTCTTAAATATTTATATACTTCTTATAAAAATGAAGGTGGCCACTGAAAAGAATCTATCAACTTCATATGCAGCAAAAAGAGATATAGATTAGATCAGGGAGAAAAAGGTTTACCACAAGAAGCAAGAGGCAGTGGAACAGGGGGCTGACAGAGATGATGGGACCCCGGGATCACCTTTACCACGGTGAAGAAAAAACAGAAACTTCCTTCAAGGATGTTCTTGGCAAGTTCATTCTGCCTCTTCAGATAAAAGCAAGTAAGCCTCTCAAATTCCCTCCCATTTTTATACTTCCATGATTTAATATACTCCACATTCTGTCATTTGCTATAATCTAGATAGAAAATTTATGTACTGCCTGAGCCACCATCACTATCTTTGTTTTACAGTCCTGGCTCAGCATGAAGCTGTTGTCCACATGGAAGCACTTCTGCTACAAAATGCAGAAGAGGTCCCTCACTTCTACACCCTCTTCCCATGCTGATACAGAGAGACCAGAGTTTGATGGCTTTCCACACATCAAAATATGTCATTTTTACCCTCTCTCAACATTTGTGTGCAGAGTAAGATATGTAAAATATTTGTGGTCAGACAGAATAGTTAATAAAATATTAAGCAATGATGAAAGAAGGTGATGTATTTGCTTTATATAAGCCATAATCAGGTACCTATACAGAATGCAATTTCTGCTGAAAAAGTGTTTATGACCCAACTCATAAACAGTGTAATATTCTCTATTTTTGAGACCAAATGCTTATAACATTCCACACATCGAAATACTAAATTTGTGTCAGTAGTCATGTACATATTTAGCTTTTAAATCTCACTTCATAGAATCATAGAATCAACCAGGTTGGAAGAGACCTCCAAGATCATCCAGTCCAACCTAGCACCCAGCCCTAACCAATCAACTAGACCATGGCACTAAGTGCCTCATCCAGTCTTTTCTTGAAGACCCCCAGGGACGGTGCCTCCACCACCTCCCTGGGCAGCCCATTCCAATGCCAATCACTCTCTCTGTGAAAAACTTCTTCCTAATATCCAGCCTATACCTCCCCTGGCACAACTTGAGACTGTGTCCCCTTGCTCTATTGCTGGTTGCCTGGGAGAAGAGGCCACCCCCCACCTGGCTTCAAGCCTTTGCATTGCAAGAGTTGCAATCCTACTTGTTCAGTCGTGCTCCGTAAAGCAAAAGCTGTTCTGACAATTTCCTATCTAAGTAACTGCCTTCTTAAACAGGTCCGTCTAAACCAATACTGATGCTGTATAATTTCAATTGATATAATAATCATTAAAAATAACCATTTGTTGCTTCATAGTTAAAACTGCTAAACAGATTTGAGCTAAAGCAGAACTTTAAATGATCTTTAAAATTCAAAGCAAACAATAGGCTGAAAATTGCCATATGTTTATCCAATACACTGAAAAAGTGAAATTGTGGACTCAAACAGATTATGACATACACCATAATCAAAACCAAAACTATCCACCTAAGAAAACAACAACAAAATAAACTAATAGTTTTTTTCTTTCTCTTTCACAAAGGGACAATGTAACTTCTAGTATCTCTCTTTAAAGGACACACAACTTGTTCTTATTCTGGTTTCCCACTGGACTATTGCCAATTTTAAGGTGAGGATACAGCACACCAAATGACATGTGAGCCTGAAATGCACACTCTTCCACTCTTCATACTAAATATTAACATTTCTGCCATGATCTTAATTTTCAATGTCAATAGTCTGTTTCCATATATGGTTGAAAAGAAGTCTACCCTCTCTGCTGGAGGTACACATGAGAGGTAGCCTCTCAGTCTCCTGGGCTGTGCCACACAGATCCAGGAGTATTTTCAACTAGAACTCCAGTTCCTTCCTACATCCTTGCTTCTTCCAGGGTCTACTAATATCATAAAAGCAAAATATAGGAACTACTGCTGCAATTCCTACATAAAACAAAGATATAAATAAGCAGTTTCTGACTGATAGGACATGCTAATCACAGCCCCATAAGACACCTGCTCCAATTTAAAAAACAACACACTCTTACAAAAATAATAAAAATTAGCAATGAGTATAAAACCAGTCTGTCAAAACTGAAGTACATTTGGATTTTAAAGGCAGATTTCACAGTATCACAGTATCACCAAGGTTGGAAGAGACCTCATAGATCATCAAGTCCAACATGTTACCACAGAGCTCAAGGCTAGACCATAGCACCAAGTGCCACGTCCAATCCTGCCTTGAACAGCTACAGGGACGGCGACTCCACCACCTCCCCGGGCAGCCCATTCCAGTATCCAATGACTCTCTCAGTGAAGAACTTTCTCCTCACCTCAACCCTGAATTTCCCCTGGCACAGCCTGAGGCTGTGTCCTCTTGTTCTGGCGCTGGCCACCTGAGAGAAGAGAGCAACCTCCCCCTGGCCACAACCACCCCTCAGGTAGCTGTAGACAGCAATAAGGTCACCCCTGAGCCTCCTCTTCTCCAGGCTAAACAATCCCAGCTCCCTCAGCCTCTCCTTGTAGGGCTTGTGCTCGAGGCCTCTCACCAGCCTCGTTGCCTTTCTCCGGACATGCTCAAGCATCTCAATGTCCCTCCTAAACTGGAGGACCCAGAACTGAACACAGTACTCAAGGTGTGGTCTAACCAGTGCAGAGTACAGGGGCAGAATGACCTCCCTGCTCCTGCTGACCACACCATTCCTGATGCAGGCCAGGATGCCACTGGCTCTCCTGGCCACCTGGGCACACTGCTGGCTCATGTTCAGGTGGGCATCCATCAGCACCCCCAGATCCCTTTCTGTTTGGCTGCTCTCCAGACACTCGGACCCCAGCCTGTAGATCTGCATGGGGTTGTTGTTTCAAACTAGGATCATAATGGAAACACAGTTCCAAGCTTATAAACATAGTACCTTCTGCTACTTAGGAGATGTATTTCTAGGCACTGAAATGCTTTGATGCAAACTCCTCCTTAAAAGTCTTCTCTTTGCCCTACCATCTGACAAAAATAAAGTTGAACATATTCCACATTTCACTAGGACATCAGGAAGGAATTCAGAACAGACAACCCCCCCCAAAAACCCAGTTACCTACTAGATCCAAAGTTCTTAGAAATCACTTTCTCTGCTTCATACATTACAGGAAACAATGCACTGGTTATTTATTGAGAATTCATGTAGTTACCTTTAGACCCCCTTTATCATCTGGCAACACTGGGACATTTAAGGATTGTCTACTTCTGGAACAAGGCAAAGATGATCTGTTCAGTTTATTCTTGTCTTTGTCTACTTGCATGCATGCTGATGCCAGTAACCGTACAAGCTCCGTGTCTGAAAGACAAGATGATAATGTTTCGTCTTTAATCTGTTTTGTTTTCCAAAACGATGACTGCTATGCTGACATTTTATCTATAAATCCCATACAAGCAGTACTTGATCTAACTCTCAAACACAAAGCAGATTAATCCCCCAAACCTTATTTCCTGACCTAAGTTTCCCACACCTTCTCCCCACACAGAGTGCTGCAGGCTATCACCTCTCTAAAGGTATAAAATATTACACGTGACCAAATGAACTGCTTCCTCCACTTTGTAGGAGTTTAAAACTATATTGTGACACTCTCTTTTCTCACCTGACACAGAAGAGAGTAGAGAAAAGATAACATTCTTTCTTCAAGTGTAGGTTGCAGAAAAGAAGCTTGAAATTAAATCCCAAAGAGAAAGGAGATGTTCAGCCTGGACAATGAAGGGACTCTAAAGACATGGTAAGAAAATGGTGGAGAAAAAAGTAAGGAAAAAAAGTCGAGGAAGAAAAAGAACAAGCATGTGATCAGGACAGGAGAGCAAAAAAAACAACCTTCTGTAAATCTGTTTTATAAAGAAGTCAGAAACTTTCAGAAGCATAGACAAAACTGACATACATTATGTATACAGAGAGAGGTAACAAGACAAACTGTCATACAAGATGTTAGTCATAAAATCAATCACTGTTTCTTTCTAAGATTTCATATTATTAGTGATCTACTTTTGGCAAAGGAAAGGTATTTACTAGTGACCATAAAGAGTAAATACAGAAAAAATAAATATTAATTCAACAAGAATAGTGTGTTTTGGATTCAGATAAAGCAAGTCAGGTACCATGAAAGGTTAACAGTAACAAATTATACAAGCTAAACAAACTAAAACAAAAAACAAATTTGTTCTAAAGCGGTCCTGTAGAAGCAATCTGAACCTTGAAGTTTGCTTTATTCTCAGCCTTTACAGATGTTGTAAGAGGTTCAGCCAGGAGTACACTGGTTTTGCTCTGACTGCACTCTCTTTGTCCTGTCCCTTTATTGTTGTTTACTGAGCAGAAATTGAAAGCTCCAGTTGACAGCTCTGTGCTACTTACACTACAGACTAGCTGGGCCACCAGTCAAACGCCACTGAACTAGCTCTGGTGACACTGAAAATATTGTTAACATTTTCACAAATGAAGGCAAGCAGAATCCATAAAATCTGTTATCCCATACATGCAAACACTCATCTAACAAAGTAACTCAAAACTCACTGTTTTCAGGCAGTATGCTCTCCTGATCCAGTCCAGACTACAGAGGATACTTCCTACCAACTTTAATGTATTTTCTAGATGGAAAAGGATGTTTATCTGTTTACGTTGTATATTTCCCCAATGCTCTTTGAAATAACATACCTGGATCATTCAGCAACATTATCAGGTCAAAAGCTGTATATCCATTTTTTGCACGAAGATTGACATCAGCTCCTTGATTTAACAAATACTTCACAACATCTTTATTTCTTTATAGGAAGAAGAAAAAAGGCATTGCTCATGTTACAGATAAGAGAAAACCCTAATATTCAATTTTCACCCTTTTATACCAGTGGTCCTCAATTAGAGATCAATTTTCTTTTTACTGTAGTTAACCAAATCTAAAATTTGTTCACAGGCATTCAGAAGCTCCCACGATTCCTTTGTCAGTCACTCTTTACTTACTATTACACTAATCAACACACAGAACATCAGCCTGAAAAAAAAACTAACTTGGACAGTTGCTGAGGCAGAACTTGTTGTCAAATACTTTCCCAATGAAAGGCCGTAAGTGCCCAGGGCATAAAAAGCAGATGGAAAGACAAAGGCAGTAGAGCAGTCATCACTTGCTATCAGTAACACTTTAACACAACTTCATATGCAGAACAGGTAAGAAACTGCATATAGAAAAGCCAAACTGAGGACAATTGATAAACTCCAAACAGTACTTCACTTAGAGATATAAATTATGTAATTGAGAAGAAACATTATCCCATCCTTGAGGTGTTTAAAATGCAGAAACAATCAGCATGAAATAACAACCAACACAAACACTTTCCAACAAAAGCTCATAAAAGCTAGCAACAAAAGGAAAGCACTGTCCCATTCCCTTTAGCCCCTCTCCCCCTTCCCCCACTCATGCACCTGAATAAATAAGCAAGACTTGCCATGTCAGCTAAAAGCAATGCTGTAATTCAGCCTACGAATAAGTGAACAAAAAACAAAGCTAGAGAAAATAAATTTAATACAAAACTCTGTTTGAGCAGAGGCTGACCTTGTATGAAAATGATGTGCATCAGCAACAGAGTAAAGATGTTTTTCAGTAGCAATAGGTGACTGCAAACTCTAATACTGAAGCTGCCAGACAACACTGGGAGGGTTTACAAAATGTGTTGGTGGGACTATGACGTTATCCTGGTTGATTAGGGATAGGTTTTATCCTTCACAGAAGCCTCTAGGCTTCTAAGAAGCCAAATCCTTATCTCCAGGACTGGGATGTCCTTCCACTGAGGCACTGTCTTAGTTGGTTTTACTTAAGCATGAACAACACCAAAGCTTCCACTACCTCAAACAACTGCTTATGTCAGAAGGACTGATTAATATAATCAGAAAGGGAATTTTCATAACACAGTCCTCCAGGAAAGTCAAAACTCACAGAATCACAGAAACTCACAGAATAACAGAATGTTAAGGGCTGGAAGGGACTTCTAGAGATCATCAAGTCCAACCCCCTGCCAAAGCAAGATCACCTGAGGCCACACAGGAACACATTTTTCAGGGTTTTGAAAGTCTCCAGAGAGGGAGACTCCACAAACTCTCTGGGCAGCCTGTTCCAGTACTCTGTCATGCTCACTGAAAAGAAGTGTCTCTATGCATGGAGGTGGAACCTCCTGTGTTCTAGCTTGTTGCCATTGTTCCTTATCCTATCACTTGGCAGCACCAAAAACAGACTATCACCATCTTGACATCCACCTCTCAGATATTTATAGCCATTGATCAGATCCCATCTCAGCCTTCTCAAGACTAAACAGCCTCAGACCGCTCAGTCTTTCTCCATAGTAGATGTCCTAAGTCTTGTCATCATCCTTGTAGCTCTCCACTGGAGTCTCTCCATCAGACCCCTGTCTCTATTGAACTGGGGAGCCCAGAACTGGGCATTGGATGTGGTTTCACCAGGGCAGCATAAAGGTGGAAGAGAACCTAATTAGACCTCATGGACACACTTTTCTGGATGCATCCCAGGATGCCACTGGCCATCTTGTCCACAAGGGCACATTGCTGCCCCATGGGTAATTTCCTGTCCACCAGGACTCCAAGGTCCTTGGAACTACTGCTGAAAACTTTCACAAAGCAATGATAATTTTACCTCCTATTTTTCACCTTTCTCGCACTTTCATAGACAGGTGAGATCTACTGACTGAAGATAAAACCTGGAGCAGCTTTAAAGAGTCCAGCACAGAGCCACAAAGATTACTATAGGAGTGGAAAATCTTTCTAAGGACAGGCTGAGAGAGCAGGGTCTCTATAGCTTGGAAAGGAAGAGAATGAGGGGTGACTTCATTAATGTTTATTAAATATATGAAGGGCAAGTATCAGGAGAATAGAGCCAGGTTCTTCTCAGTGATGTCCAGTGGGGTACTGGGTGCAAGCTAGAACACAGGAGGTTCCACACGAACAAAAGGAAAAACTTTTTCACTGTGAGGGTGACATAACACTGGAACAGGATGCCCAGAGAGATACTGGAGTCTCCTCCTATGGAGACATTCAAAACCAACCTGGACACATTCCCGTGTGACCTACTCTGGCAGGGGGTTGGCCTAGATGATCTTTCAAGGTCCCTTCCAAACCCTAACGTTCTGTGATTCTGCGATCTGTACTTGCATCGTTAATGTGAGCCTTACCAGATGGTAATGAATCTTCCCCTTGCTGAGGGTCTTGTCTACAACAATGGAGAAAAGTTCACCATCCTAAATATCCCATATAGGAACAATGCCAAGTATATGACAGAGACCAGTGTGCCCAGGTGGCCAAGAGAGCCAATGGCATCCTAGCCTGCATCAGGAACAGTGTGGCCAGTAGGACGAGGGAGGTTATTCTTCCCCTGTACTCAACACTGGTCAGGCCACACCTTGAGTGCTGTGTCCAGTTCTGGGCCTCTCAATTCAAGAGAGATGTTGAGATGCTGGAACGTGTCCAGAGAAGGGCAACAAAGTTGGTGAAAGGCATGGAACACAAACCCTATGAGGAGAGGCTGAGGGAGCTGGGGGTGTTTAGCCTAGAGAAGAGGAGGCTCAGGGGTGACCTCACTGCTGTCTACAACTACCTGAAGGGAGGCTGTAGCCAGGTGGGGGTTGGTCTCTTCTCCCAGACAACCAGCAACAGAACAAGGGGACACAGTCTCAAGTTGTGCCAGGGGAAGTATAGGCTGGGTGTTAGGAGGAAGTTCTTGACAGAGAGAGTGATTGGCATTGGAATGGGCTGCCCAGGGAGGTGGTGGAGTCGCCATCCCTGGAGGTGTTGAAGAAAAGCCTGGATGAGGCACTTAGTGCCATGGTCTAGTTGACTGGCTAGGGCTGGGTGCTAGGTTGGACTGGATGATCTTGGAGGTCTCTTCCAATCTGGCTGATTCTATGAAATTCTATGAAATCACATGTGAAGTACCAGACCAATTTCTGGCATCTGACTCTAGTGCCTTCCTGCATTTATACAGTAACTTTAGAGAAAATGACAATCAGCTCTCCAGTGGGTGCACTTCAGAAAACCCTATCAAAAATAAAGGGTGAATAGAAGAATATGAATGGAATGTAAGAATTATTTTAAGACCAGAAAATATGGCACATAGAAGGGTAATTGCCTTGAAGTTTCAGAACTTTATGTAGGTCAATAATCCTGGCAGAGAGTGACACTACCCTAACAAAATACAAAAATCATCGAAGGATGGAATTTGAAATTTGCCTGCCTGGTGCACTGGCATGTTCTCAGCACTTACAGAGCAAGAATCAAGCTCCCAGCTGTGCCACTTGTTCTGAAATCCAAATAGCATTCAGGTCTGCTCTAGAAAGCCAAAGCTAGTGCAAGAGTTATAGAAAACTGAGGTTGTAAGACTCCCAATTTCCTGCACCAGCCTTTGTGCTTCCAGAGTCAGTACTGAAAAGATTTTTTTCAATTGAATATAAGAAAAACAAAACTTCATTACTGCTAGACCCAAAGACAGCACATATCTTACCCATGGTATGTGGCCTGCATTAGTGCTGTCCAGCCATGAACATTATCCTGCTTGTCAATATCAGCATTTTTCTCAACCAGAAGCTGAACAAGGGGCAGCTGTCCAGTTACAGCCGCAATCATTAACGGAGATGCACCATCAACATTAGTAATATTGACCTGACTTAGGTCTTCATCAACTATAGCTTTAACCAGTTGAAAGTTTCCTGAAACACAAAACACAATCCACAAAAGCAACAAGAACTGCTTAGTCACTGAATTAATATGTATTTTGATTTGCTGACACTGGTCTACATGTAGTGCAATTAAAACAGAAAAAAATCAGAGTGCTACAGCAACTGCAAAGCTAAAGCCAAATATCTGTACTGATCTTTGGGTTTTTAATTAATAGTTCAGTACATAAAACTGGCATAAACACGAGATACTGTTCTCCCTACCTATACTTACAGTACAATCTATTACAAGATCATTTTCTGAAATTTAACCACCAAGATATAAAGACTGTATAAACTGCAGTGCACCCCACATGTGAAGAAACAAGTATGGAATACTTCTGTTAAACTGTCATATGATGTCATACAAGGAAAACTGATGGTCAGGAACACAATTTGTCCTTTAAGAGGACAAAGTTCTCTATTCCATTGCCATAGGCTGAAATCGCAGAGAGCAACGATTTTAGAATCGGGAACAGTGGGTACAAAGGCACTCTGAAAGGTGGTGATCATCCCTTCCCTTGAGCAGGCAGAACGACATCCTATGTCACACTGACTTTTAAATTCCTCTTTAAGAGTGGTTCATTGAGTCTGAAATTCTCTACTGATACAAATCCACAACCTACCAAGGAAGAATCCTGTCAGTACTTACCCAGTTTCAAGGCATGAAAGACATCAGGTTGCCTCTTTTCTGAATCTGGAAGAAACAAATATTTCTATTAGCAATCATTTTTAAAAAGCAATTGCATATAAGTACTGTAAAACATGTGTTTAGACATACATTTAAGAAGAACACAGAAGACACTAGTAACCTTTTTATTCCCTTCAGGGAGGATGAATAACTTGTATGGTTCTCTGTGCAGACCTAAAGCTACATACTATAACAAAAGCACCAGTACAGCCTTTTGCCTTTTAACTTCCCTTCTCTATCAGGAAATTATGTATGGAAACTCTCTTATGCTTCCTGCCTGGAAGGCTAAAATATCAATTAAAAAACCACAGCATGGTTTTGTGGTTTATTGCAATCCTCTTTACAACAGCAAACACTTAAATAGTACAAGATGATTTTGAAAGGTGACTTGAAGTTTTACAGGCTCCCTCATTTTTATTTCCTCTTGAGTACTGACAGGTTAATTTGTAAAGGTCACAAAAACAAGAGTGATGATTTAACTACACAGCTTGCTATTTATGCGTTAATAGACAACCTTCAGCTCCCAGATCATCACCATCCCCATAGTAAGAACTGCAATTATTACAAATTTTAATACTCTGAGTGAGAGTGCTCCTTTGATATGGCTTCGAAGTACTCTGCAACTGCTGACACTATGTAAGATAAGAAAAAAAAAACAGGGAAGAGGCTCCATATAAATTTTATAAAATCCTGATATTAATTAGGCATTCCCCACTCCTCCAAGGAACAGAAAAGTAGGGGACATGTTGACTTCTTATTCATCCATACTAACACTTGGCTTTCTTAGAATACACAGTCCACTATCAAAGCCTTTGGACAAGGTTTCATATATTCAGAAAACGTCAGAAAAAAACATCAGGTTACCCTCATCTGATTTTCCACATGCAACACCCAGCAAAGACAGTCTGATGATGAGTTTCAGAAAGGCATTTAACCTTGATTGCAGCTGTCAGATACTGCACATCTCTGCTGAGTCACTCCAGGTCTAAACTTCACTGCAAAACATAGTGTCTACTTCCCATTCAAATTCTTTCAACTTTAAACTCACAGACTAATGCCATATAAAAAAGGCCCTCTGGTACTGGAATTCCTGTCCTTAATGTGGAAACTTTATTAATCACATCTCTTAACCAACTCCTCGTGACGTGAGGCAGATTGAACTTCTTCAGCTGCTCCTTCCAAGGCAGGTTTTCTAGATTTCACATATTTTAAGTTTTCTTTGAGTCTGCAGTATCCTGTCTTTTACAGCCTATTGGTTTTTTTTTATGTCCCCTTCCTTAGTGCTATTTTAAACAGACCTTTTTAATTCTCTTCCTAAATGAGCACCTGGATCGTGTGTTTTAAAAGCAAAATATGAAAACACTTTAAAATATTTCACACATTTTTTCTGTCAGTGACAGCAATCTCACCAAGCTAACATGAAGCAATTTGCAGAAGCTGGGCATCCCAGCCTCACTCAAGGTACCTACTCAAACATTCTCAAAAAACACTTGTTAAAAATTATAAAGAGCAACTTACACATACAAAATAATAATTTCAATTTCTAAATATACAACCAACATTTCAACAAAGTAAACCAAAGAACTAACACTCCATACCTGCCTGAGGTCTGATTGTTGTGAGAGATTCCAGGTAGTCCTTCATGTCTTTGTGTTTGAAGCCAACAGAGATTTCAAAAGGCGTTTTATGTAGTACATTCAGGTGATCAGGATTAGCACCTTTCTCCATGAGCTGCTGTGCCAAGCTCACCTTTCCGCTAACAGCTGCCAGCATTAAAGGACTCCAGCCCATAGTCTTCACAGTGTAATTACAATCAGCTCCCCAGTCTAATAACAGATGAACCACTGCCTCATGTCCATGCTGAGCAGCTGCCATTAGTGGAGTGATATCAGGAAGGTCATCTCTGCTGCTGTTGAGTATACTCGTACTAAAATGGTCATAGTTGTCTACGAAAGCTCCAGACTCCAGCAACAATTTCACCATGCTGACATGGCCGCCTCTGGAGGCCATTGTGAGGACACTGGCTCCTAACTTATTCTGTGCATTGAGATCAGCACCATTCTCTAGCAAAATGTGAGCCACGCTTATATGACCAAACCTCGAGAAAAAGCAAAAGAGGAGAATTACCACATCAGATCACACAAAGGCTTCTCAAAGAAAATCAACATACTCCGGAGCAGAGAAACCTTTGTTACCAAATCAGCCTACTGACTAATACACTATGTGGGATCATGCATGCATCACTGAATGAAACAGTGGTCACTTCACTGGAGGGGAGCAATCAGCAGCTGAAGACTGTAGATTATATCATTCCACGTGTACCAGTGACCACGCTTATAAATGAGGCACCTATGTAAGAGGATGCTCCAAACAAAGCAGCTAGGTTAATTTTTAATTGCATATCATCGATACATTACTTCATAAACCAGAGAGGGACTTTCATCCTTATATTTCCAGGCCTGTATCACGTTCAAGAGTCTAAGTCAGTCTGTTTGCAGATATGTTAATTAAGTACCCTCATTACTACTGAACAAGTATACCTGAGTCAAAACTTCAAAGAAACAACAATAAAGAAAAATACAAAACAGAACAACAATAACAAAAGACCTGAACCATCAAGGAATACCTACAATGGAAGAAGGCTCAGAGAATATAGCCAGTGGCCACAGATGCTGTAAGGTAAGATGGATTTCTCTCAACACTATAGGGACCAGACAGTGGCCTTTGTTTTAGAGAAAGGGCTCTACAACAAAGTGGAAATGTGAATGGCTTCCAGAAAACAATCAATAGAAAGTATTATCCTCTTGAGTCAGCCAGACCAGCATAGAAGTGTTTGGCAGATCAGCACAACGTAAAGCACCAAAACTGAGAAACCAACAAAATGAATTTTGGTGAGAGCAAGGGCTTGAGCTGGTTTCCAGTGGCATAGTCCTTCCTGGAAACTGGGGACACCCAGCATAATGGACATGCTGACGGTTTGGTGGTTCACCTGTGTGCTGCAGCTGCTATGGTAGGCTTGTGTTACGACTTCAGGAGACTGCTTTGTCAGTAGGCTAAATTAAAATCCCATGTTAATATCAAGTACCTTTCAATAAGGAAGCTAGGTATTAAAACGTTAACCCTCCCTTGTGTGAAATATATAAAAGAAGTTATTGAACCCCAACACCAGTTTCACCTGTAACCCAGCTTTGATACCACTTTAACAGAGGCTTCAGTAGTTTGTAAGCAAGCAGAAGTTGATCATGTAAGAGACACCCAAACAGCTAGGTAACCATAACACAATGAAACCATTTACTGTCCCTCAACAGAAGAATCTCTTATTTTAATAAACATAATACATGGACGAGACGTGTATTTTGTGTTCTTATTGCCAAGTATCAGCTGTCAAACAAAGATATTGGCAGGAAAAGGAGGCCTAAGAAGAATCTCTGTCCCTTGTTGGATGCAGGGGGGAAGACAGTGCTTGAAGGAGAGGAAAAAGCTGAGGTACTCAATACCTTCTCAGTCTTTAGTAGTACTATCAGTTTTTCACTGGATACCCAGTTCCCTGAGCTGGAAGACAGGGATGGAGACTACTGTAAGGGTCACAGAGTACTGGAACAGGCTCCCCAGAGAAGTTGTGGAGTCTCGTTCTCTGGAGACTATCAAGACCCATCTGGTGCTAGGGAAGATTATAGAGCAGATCATCTTTAATGTGACTATGGAGCATGTGCACAGCAACCAGATGACCAGGCTCAGACGGTATGAGTCCATGAAGGACAGGTCCTGCTTCATGAACCTGATCCCCCACTATGACACAATCACTTAGTGAATGAGGGAAATGATGAGAGTGTTGTTTATCTGGACTTTAGTAAAGCCTTTGACACTGTCTGCCACGGCCTCTTCCTAAAGAAATTGGCTATGCACAGCTTGGACAGGTGGATGCTTTGCTGTGTAAAAAGCTGGCTGGATGGCCAGGCCCAACAGAGTTGCAACTAAGAGAGTTAAATCCAATTGGCATCCAGTCACTAGTGGTGCTCCCCAGGGCTCAATTCTGTGGCCAGTCTTGTTTAATATCTTTATCAACGATCTGGATGAGGGGACTGCTTTGCAGAGGTATCTAGACAGGTTAGATTGATGGGCCAAACAGAGGGGTTTAACAAAGCCAAGGGCCCCATCCTGCACTTGGGTCACAACTCCATGCAACACTACACGCCTGGGGAAGTGTGGCTGAAACGCGGCCCAGCAGGAAAGCACCTGGGGGTGACTGGTTTATAGCCAGCTGAAAATGAACCAGGAGTGTGCCCTGGTGGCCAAGAAGGCCAAAGGCATCCTAGTCTGTCTCAGGAATAGTGTGGCCAGCTTCAGTAGAGAAGACACTGTCTCCCCATACTCAGCATTGGTGCACCTTGGAAACTGAGATCAGTTTTGGGCCCCTCATTACAAAAAGAAGGAGTGGGTCCAGAGAAGGGCAGTGAAGCTGGTGAAGGGCGTGGAGAACAAGTCTTATAAGAAGTGGCTTAGGAAACTCAGACTGCTAAGTGTGGAGGAGACCTCACTGCTCTCTGCAACTACCTGAAAAAAGGTTGTAGTGAGGTGGGTGTTGGTCTCATCTCCCAAGTAACTAGTGACAGGATGAAAGGAAATGACCTCAAATTATCACAGTATCACCAAGGTTGGAAGAGACCTCATAGATCATCAAGTCCAACCCGTTACCACAGAGCTCAAGGCTAGACCATGGCACCAAGTGCCACGTCCAACCTTGCCTTGAACAGCCCCAGGGATGGCAACTCCACCACCTCCCTGGGCAGCCCATTCCAGTGTCCATTGACTCTCTCAGTGAAGAACTTTCTCCTCACCTCCAGCCTAAATTTCCCCTGGCATAGCCTGAGGCTGTGTTCTCTCGTTCTGGTGCTGGCCACCTGAGAGAAGAGAGCAACCTCCCCCTGGCCACAACCACCCCTCAGGTAGCTGTAGACAGCAATAAGGTCACCCCTGAGCCTCCTCTTCTCCAGGCTAAACAATCCCAGCTCCCTCAGCCTCTCCTCGTAGGGCTTGTGCTCAAGGCCTCTCACCAGCCTCGTCGCCCTTCTCTGGACATGCTCAAGCATCTCAATGTCCCTCCTAAACTGGGGGGCCCAGAACTGAACACAGGACTCAAGGTGTGGTCTAACCAGTGCAGAGTACAGGGGCAGAATGACCTCCCTGCTCCTGCTGACTACACCATTCCTGATGCAGGCCAGGATGCCACTGGCTCTCTTGGCCAACTGGGCACACTGCTGGCTCATGTTCAGGTGGATATTGTGCCAGGAGAGGTTTCGATTGGACACTGGGAAACATTTTTTTACTGAAAAGGTGGTCACACACTGGAACAGGAGGTGGTGGAGTCACCATCCATGAAGGAATTTAAAAAATGCACAGACACTGCACTTCAGGACACGGTTTAATGGCCAACCTGATGATCGTAGAGGCCTTTTCCAACTGAACAGATTCTATGATTCCTACGTTCTTGTGCATATAGCAGCTAAACAGATGTTAGTTCAGGAAATTCCAAAGAACACTACTGTACACTAACAGCAGACATAAGATGAAAACTCTGTAGTCTGCTTTCAAAAAGTACACAGCTGCAGAATCAAGCCTCCAGGGCTAGTCTAGCAACCAGTCCTGAAGACTTCACTGGGTCACCCCAGTGGTGCCTGCAGCTCCTGCACACGATTAATTTTGTGCATATATGCTATCTCCTTTCAACAGCACTAATCACTGCCAGAATACTAAAGACGTACATGGTTCAAAGCCTACCTTTGTACAAACACTTAGGTTTCTTTTCTGGTTATCCATTAAAAAGAAACATGCCCCTCAATTCAAGAAAGATGTTGAGGTGCTGGAACATGTCCAGAGAAGGGCAACAAAGCTGGTGAGGGGCCTGGAGCACAAATCCTATGAGGAGAGGTTGAGGGAGCTGGGCCTGTTTAGCCTGGAGAAGAGGAGGCTCAGGGGTGATCTTATTACTGTCTACAACTACCTGAAGGGGCATTGTAGCCAGGTGAGGGTTGGTCTCTTCTCCCAGGCAACCAGCAATAGAACAAGGGGACACAGTCTCAAGTTGTGCCGGGGTAGGTATAGGCTGGATATTAGGAAGAAGTTCTTCACAGAGAGAGTGATTTCCCATTGGAATGGGCTGCCAGGGAGGTGGTGGAGGCACCGTCCTTGGGGGTCTTCAAGAAAAGACTGGATGAGGCACTTAGTGCCATGGTCTAGTTGATTGGTTAGGGCTGGGTGATAGGTTGGACTGGATGATCTTGGAGGTCTCTTCCAACCTGGTTGATTCTATGATATGATTCTATGATTCTATGTTCTCCCACTGTATGGTTTTCAGTGATATCTACAGTACTTTTCAAATGGCAGTGCATCATTTCTTTAAGATAGTGAGAGGATTCTAGTGACTTAAGTGTACTGTTTTTTAGAGAATAAGCATATGGTTTTAATTAAGAGGGAAAATAATAATGTTTCTGCAAATTTTTCCTCTTTTTTAAACCTTTACAGAATAACAGAATTGTTGAACCCTGTCTTCCTTAGCGGGAAACAGCTGTATGAGTCATTCTTTGGGAACTTTCTATGGGCTTTAACTGAAAAGAGAAATGTTGACTTTGAAACAGATCCTTTTCTTTCACGTATCTTCATCTGTTATCAAACAAACCGAAAACAAAACCACGTTTCTCCTCTCAATAAAGCATTCAATTATTATAGAAAAGCACTGCCCTCCAAGCTTGCAAAAAGTGCCTGTAAACCCAAGGAATACTTGTATGTGCATGTAAAGATAAGCACAAACACGAGCATTAGCACGGGAACCTCTCACAACCCGGCAGAGGGCTACATAAAGCACAGCATCACTGATGCAGAAAACAACCCGGATTTGTCATTACAACTCTCAGCAGTGATTTTCCACATTCTCCAGCAAGCCACTTAGGAAAACACAGAAAAGCCAAAGGAAGCAAATTATTTCTGTTTGCTTCAGTATGTTTTATGTCACAAGTGACTCTTCATCAGGTAGATAAAATACGTGACAGAAATTAACTCTAATTTCTAAGGAAGGAATGAGTCATTTTCACATTCAGGTTCTCTTTTTGTGACTCTTCACTGCCTTAACTCAAGCATCAAGAAATCGCATGCACAGCTTCAATCACCGCATCCCTGATACCGAAAAATGAAACCTAACTCCACCATCATAATACCTACCCAAATTTAAACTCGACAGCTCCTCCTCCCCCGCCCCCGGGGAAGATAACAGGTGACTATTCCGCTACCCCCGGGAAAAGCCCCTTACACCGACACCGACCGGCCGCGGCCTGCAACATGGCGCCTCCCCGCCGAATGACCCGCCTGGAGCCCCGGCGATGCTCCCGGTCGCCCTCCCCCAACCTGAGGAGCAAGATCTTGCTGGCGAAGAAGGCGAACGCCGGCAGCAGCCCCGGGGCGGGACAAGGGAGGGCCACCAAGCCACCTCGGCGGCCCTCCCTTCCCCGCCCCGGGGTGCTGTCGGCGCGATTACCGCCCTGCAGCTGACTAGGCCAGTGCCAGTGCCCCGCGGCAAGGCGGGAGGGCGGCCAGGGATTCTTGAACGCTTGATCTGTCCCCTACCTGGCCGCCTGCATGAGTGGGCTCCATCCGTAGTGGTTCCTGCTCTGTACCGAGGCCCCCTTCCGCAGCAGAAATCGCACCAGCTGCTCGTGGCCTCCCGCCGCGGCGAACTGCAGCCCGGTATTGCCGGCCTCGTCGGTGCAGTCCACAGGCACGGCGGGGACGGGCGAGGCGGACGGTTCCCCGCAGGGCTCCGCCACAGCCCCCTCGGTACCGCAGGAGGAAGGGGCTGCCGGGTCGGCGGTGCCACCGCCGGGCAGCCCCAAGAGGCGCCGGGCGGTCTCGCAGTCACCCTGCTCGCAGGCGCGGAGGAAGAGTTGAACCTGAGGGGGCACTCCGCTCTCCCCCATGGGCAGCACCGGCGAGTCCCGAGCAGCTTGGCCGCCCGCGCCCGCCCTTGCCGCAGGCAGCTTGGCAGCCGCTGGGACGGCAGCGGGGAGGAGCGGACTGTGCGGCGGGAGGAGGCCAGTCGCGCTCGGAAGGCGGGGAGGGGCAGCCGCGGTGGGGCATACGCCGCCCTTCTCGGAGCCGCTAGGAGGCTTGCCAGCTTGACCCGGGGGCTTCCGCGCCTTTCTCCGCCGAGCCACCCAGTCCTGTCCCGGTAGCGTGACCCCTCCTTGCTCCACCAGCGACTGGGTCACTGCGGCTCCCCCGTTGTTTTCCGTCATCCGCTTGCGTTTTCCATGCCGTGTTCGTGCCGTCTTTATAGACTCCCATACAAATAAATGTCTCTGTAGTACACCTTTTTTCTGGCTGGTGTCATCGCCGCCCTCATTCCCTGAGCGGCTTGTTCCCTCTCACCCAACACGACAACCTACACTTCACCCAAGTGTGTCCCTGTCTGTCAGCTTAGGCTATACTTAAGCCTATACTTGCACCTTCATACCCTCTTTTGCCTTTAGCTCAAAACCAGTTTCTTCGCTGAGATTCAGGATTCACAGTTGAGCCATTCCCCCAGCCCCAAATCTCCTGCTCCCTGATAGCACCAGTTTTGAATTGAAAACTTTTGAGCACAAAAATATTTCTTGGGGCATTTCTAAGTATCTTTGCTCTAGCTTGAGCTTCCCAGGTAAGCTGATCTCTTTTCCCAGGCCACCCTGACAGACCTGGTGGCCACCTATGAATTAATAGATGAGGGGCAAGCAGCTGATGTCATTTACCTGGACCTGAGCAAGGCCTTTGACACTGTCCCACACCACATCCTGGTCTCCAAGCTGGTGAAACATGGGTTTGATGGGTGGACCACTAGATGGGTAAAGAACTGGCTTCATGGTCACATCTGAAGAGTGGCTGTCAGCAGGTTCACGTCCAAGTGGAGGCCAGTGACAAGCAGAGTCCCTCAGGGATCAGTCCTGAGACCAGTCTTGTTCAACATCTTTGTCAGTGACATGGACAGAGGCATTGAGTGCACCCTCAGCAGTTTGCTGACAACACCAAGCTGTGTGGTGCAGCAGACAGGCTGGAGGGCAGAGATGCCATCTAGAGGGACCTGGACAGGCTGGAGAGGTGGGCACAAGCCAGCCTCATAGAAATTCAACAAGATCAAGTGCAAGGTCCTGCATCTAGGTCGAAGCAATCCCAAACACCAATACAGACTGGGCAGTGAGTGGCTGGAGAGCAGCCCGGAGGAAAGGAACATGGGGATGCTGGTGGACGAGAAGCTCAACATGAGTCAGCAGTGTGCACTTGCATCCCAGAGGGCAAACCAGATCCTGGGCTGCTTTGAATGATTATGCAAAATCAATAATTTGTATTAATTTTTACACCCAGGTGATGATTGTTAATAATTATGAAAACTGTTTATTAACATTTAAACTCACCAGAAACTTATTCACAGATTCAAAAAACACATAGGTGGAAATTTATACAGGCAGGGCACAGGCAAAACGAGATCACTTATCTCTTAAAGTGGCAAATGCAAATATTATACTGGAAGAGGCTGTGGTGGAGGGGCAGCAGCCCCAAAACTGAGCCTTCACCATGCCTCCACATGCCTGGATATGTTCTTCTGCCAGGACCCACGAGGCAGCAAACAAATTGTGTAACACACACACGTCCAGCCCGTGTGCCCCTGGGGTCCGGGCAGGTAATCTCCTATTGGGAGGATCCAGGCATGTCTCTACTGGCTATTGGGGTAAGGTTTGGCTTACTGCCAACCTGATTGGTCATTTTAGATGTCCTGATAAGCCACGAATCTCGGCCCAGAGCCTATAAAGAGGGGTGCACAGCAGCACCACGTGGTCAGACGGTCCAGACCGTTCAAACCGTTCAGAAGCTTAGAGCATTCAGACTCAGCTCTGATCCACAGCAGCACCCTGCTGCCCTGACCTGCTTGCATGGCCTAGACATAGGATCAGGCCTTACTCACTTGCAAGCATTACTGAGGCTCAGCCCTCTTGCATTGATCTCAAGGCGCAGTCAAGCTACCTGCGAATCCTTTGAGAAGCAGAGCGCATGCACGCCTGCACTTCATACATATATGGGGAGCTGAGAGCCCCCTGCTTAAGCCCAAGAGCAGCCGTACATACTGGCTTGCTGCCTTACATTCATCTACGGAGATCGTCTCTCTGCAGCCTGGCAGACCCTGCTTGCCCGGCATATACTGCTTATCAGCTAAGTCTGGAAAGATCCAGGCCCAGCAGACCCTCAGACAGTCTGCAAACCTGCAAACGTAGCCTGCTAGCTGTGAGACCGTGTCCGAAGCTACACGGACAGATCCTTCTCCTGCACCTGGAATTCCTGCCGGCTGATCATCCCTGGACACACGGCTTCCAGAAGTAGCAGCTCCGAGGCAGAGATCACACCAGGAGAGTAGGTTAGAGAAATTCTGTTAACCCAGAGACTGGGAACTCCTATCATTCCCTGCAAGCCGGGACAGATCTTCAGCTCCACCAAGACCCGAATATTGGGCACACGCTGAGACAGAATCCCAAGAGGGTGATTAATGATTAATACCTGAGAACAACACACCTCTAAGCAAGCTTCAGTTCTTTTGTAATATAAGTTATCTCTATCTAAAGAGCACACACAGTTTCAGCCCTGCTGGGCAGACACTAGAGTTGTTAAGAGGCATTAAGCCTAAGGGAACCTTTCTCTCTGTCTATAGTTGTTGATAATTTGATATTTCCATTTAATAATCAATCCCTGTGAATATATTCCAAGCTGTTTTCATAAACTTGCATAAAGAACTTGGATTTCATAGTGGTTGGGGTGGTACAAATTTGTAAATATTAATTTTAATAAATAATTTTTTAAAAAATCAAAACTGCCTCAAATTAATTTCTCACCTCCCCCTAACAGGGGAGGAATAGAGAAAACCCCTCCACGACAGAGGCTTGTAAGTATTTAGTCACAAAATTGTAAATCAGACAGTACCCAAAGCAGTCTGTCCGATTGGCTGCTGAGACTTGATTTCTCCCAGGCTTCTGGAAAGGAGGCAGACAATCTCTGACCTTGTCCCTAGCTCCTCTGGATGATCTGTGTGTCTCCAGGACTTGTAGTCTTAGCAGGAAGACTCTCAGGGACAGGCAGGATGTCTTGAGGTGTGCACAGTCTCAGCACAGTGTCACGCTGGGGGCTATGCAAGGCGACCATCTGCAGGCATTTGGAGCCTGTTCCTGGTAAGCTCTCCAGGCAAATTTGGGATGCAAAATGAGGTGGCAGCAGCCTCGTGCTGCCTGCTCATCCCTTTATCAACATCCAGCCTGTGCCTAGTGGGGCACTGGACATCAATTAGCCAGTTGGAATGGCACTTTGCCAGGCCTCACCATATTAGCCAAAGCCAGGGCTTTTGCCCTCCCCTCCCAAGGTTGCTTCCCCAGCAGAGAAGGAGTGTGGGAGGTGGGGGGGGGGGGGGGGCAGACAAACACGTCTGGGCATGGATAAGCCCGTATTTACCCCATCAAGCCTACCACCACAGCTGCATCAGGAGATGTGTGGCCAGCAGGTCGAGGGAGGTGATTCTCCCACTCTACTCCACTCTAGTGAGACCCCATGTCGTGGAGGGCCTGTAGGGAAGTCATACCTCTGAGAAAAAGAAAATGGGAAATTTTAGCATGTGTTTTGTGTAAAGACTTTTGTCTCTGCCTTCATGAAAAGGCAGATATATATATTAGAAATAGTGTCATACAAAGGGATATGCTTTTCCAGTGTATTTAAACTCATTACTTAGAGTGCGAGGACAAAAAAGGATCACAGGATGTCAGGGGTTGGAAGGGACCCAAAGAGATCATTGAGTCCAACCCTCCTGCCAGAGCAGGACCATACAATCTATCTCAGGTCACAGAGGAACACATCCAGACAGGCCTTAAAAGTCTCCAGAGAAGGAGACTCCACAGCCTCCATCGGGAGCCTCTTCCAGTGCTCTGTGACCTTTCCAGTATAGAAGTTCCCCCTTGTGTTGAGGTGGAACTTCCTGTGCTGCAGCTTACATCCATTGCTCCTTGTCCTATCACAGGGAGTGAGTGACCAGACCCTGTTGTCCCCCCCAGCAACACCCAGCCTTCAGATATTTATAAACATCTATTAGATCCCCTATCAGTCTTCTCTTCTCCAGACTAAAAAGCTGCAGGTAACTCAGCCTCTCCTCATAAGGCAGTGCTCCAGTCCCCTAATCATCCTCATAGCCCTCTCCATCAGATCCCTGACCCTCTTTAACTGAGGAGCCCAAAACTGAATGCAGTACTCAAGATGAGGTCGTACCAGGGCAGAGTAGAGGGGGAGGAGAATCTCCCATGACCTGCCAGACACAGTCTCTTCTTAATACACCCCAGCATCTCATTGGGCTTCATGGCCACAAGGGCACATTGCTGTCCAACACTCCCAGGTCCTTCTCCTCAGGGCTGCTCTCCAGCAGATCACCTCCCAGCCTGTACTGGTGCAGTTTATTATTCCTTCCCAGGTGCAGGACTCTGCACTTGTCCTTGCTGAATCTTATTTGGTTCCTCTGTGTCCAGCTCTCAGTCTGTCCAGGTCTCATTAGATGGCTGCACAGCCTTCAGCTGTATCAGCCAAGCCTCCCAGTTTCGTGTCATGTTATGAAGGGGAAATTAATTAATGTGAGATTATATTTTTTGCAAAATTAATATTGTTTATTAATTTTGATATTCAGAACTCTCACCACCCCCAACCACTACTTTTAATAATAATAATAATCATCATCATTTCTTCGCACTGTCATGGAAACATTTTACAGATAATAACTAGATCTAGTAATAACCAGAAAAATATATAAATATTAATTGAACATAAAGAGAAGATTCTCGTGGTCAAATGCCACTTGAGGTCAATATGCCGCTTGCCCACTAGATGGATTCAAGGAGTTCTTTTCTGCTTATGGCAGAAGGCAATGGAGAATTACAAAGAGACTTTTAAGTATTTACTCACAAAATTACTCACGGGGCTAGCCACGGTTCCAGACAGTACCCAAACGCTTTCAGGGAACTCTGTCCTGTTGCCTGCTGAGACTTGATTCTTCCCAGGCTTCTGGGGAAAGGAGGCAGATAATCTCTGACCTTGTCTCCTGGCTCCTCTGGATGATCTGTGTATCTCCAGGGCTTCTTGTCTTGGCAGGTGACTTTCAGATGTAGGCAGGATGTCTTGCAATGTGCAGTCTTAGCACGATGTCATGCTGGCTATGCAGGCCAATTGCATGGAGGCATTTAGGCCTGTTCCTGGTAAACTCATGTCAGTGGAGATTCCAGGCAAACAGTAAGGCAGTATGCAACAGCTGCAGGCAACAGCAGGCACAAATAGAACGGCACAGCATGGCAGAGTATGTTGTTTACCTGTGTATCTCTTTTTATCAATGTGAGCTGACATTAATTGTCCTTTGGACACAGAATAGCCAATCAGAATGGCAGTTAGCCAAGCTTGACCCTATTAGGCGAAACCATAGGCTTGCTTTACCCAAATTTGGGGAAAGCACAGGCCTTACACAAGGCCGGCACAAGCTAAGTGGGTGTACCTTGTTTGCCGCAGGAGAAAAACCTGCCTGGGCAAGCCAAGTGTGCTAGTTTGAAGCAGGCTAGAATGTTTTGGTGAGAGAAAGTAGATAATTGGCTATGAAAGGAAAACATTGGTGATGTCTCCTTCCCTCACAGTCTCGCTGAGAGGTATGGGAACAGAAAGTAAACATTAGAAAACACTTTTCGCCATCTTCTCTCTCTGCTTTTGGCTTCAAACTAAGCTACATCTCCCTAACCTCACTGCCACTAACCTTGCCTCTTAACCTCTTGGCTGAACCTCTTTTTCTTCCTAGGATTTGGGGTAAGGTTGAGAGGGGCAGGGGGAAGGTGTAGGGGCAGTTGAGAGCCCCTCCTGGGGACTCAGGTTTCTGGGAGGAGAGTTGTGTTTCTGTATTATTTTTACTTTGTATATTTCTGTCTATAACTGTATATATTGTAAATAGCTGCTTGTATATTGTGCTGCTGTAAATAAATAGCTTCATTTATATTCCCAGAGCCCGTCTGAGTTAGCTGGGGTACCTTCTTAAGTAGGGGGGGGGCGGATAACAGCCAAACCACCACACCAAGACATGTATAAGCCTATTTCTGGCCCATCAGGCCTACCACGACATGTTATCAGCAAATTTGCTGAGCATACTCTGTCTGTCTGTCTGTCCACTCATCAATGTCATTGATGAAGATGTTGGACAGTACTGGACCCAGCACTGATCGCTGGAGTACTCCACTAGTTACTCCACTAGTCCAGCTGGACCTGGCACCACTCTTTGAACTCATATATTACTCATAGCACTGAAGTTAATATATGAGTTCATATATGAACTCATATATTAACTTCATTCCTTTCAGGCAAATAGACAGAAATAACATTGAAAAAATGTACTAACAGACAAAAAAAAAAGATGGTAAGTGCCTGTACTCTAGGATGACTAAGATTAATTCCACCATGTAATATTGACTCTTGCTTCAGAATTGTGATCTGTAAGCAGGCCTCCACTTTGTCTAATATAAACAGCTGCTATAACTTAGTGAGGAATTTAGTTCATTTATATGTTTTAGAATATGCCATAATTTTGGCCAAAGCTTAAAAAAAAATTGCAAATTGGTATTTTTAATCATGGCATCCACACAAGAATGTATGAACAATCAGTCAAGTTTCCAGCATGACAGACCTTCAGTAAGATGTCACATCATACCATATTCCACACACAGAACTGGACTTTTGTTCCAGTACTTTTTGACAGCTGAGCTTGCAATCTATGGCTTCCTTTATGTACAATTTATCTTCTACTCTGTGCGTTTCATGCTTGCTACTTACCTAAAGAGAACATTTGTATCTCAACAATGCACACCTACAGCAAGCAAATATACCAATTGGTGCCTTTGGCATGCACATCTTTAAGTCATCCTGACTTCCATATGACCTTTTGGACAAGGTATTTTGTATGCATATATATTGGTGTATATAGGCATACATATCTACATATGCACATACCTGTACCACAGAGATCTCCAAACTCATACAGGCTTGGTCCTGCCCAAGTCATCCACTAAATAATGTCTGGTTTTATTAGTATGTTCAGTATGAGAATTACACAGCATCCATTAGTCTGATGGCAGATCCTTGAAATAGCTGACAGTTTCTTTTTCCCTCATCAAGTCTGTGTTTTTAAACTATTTTATTTTTAGGCCTCTGTACCACTGTTCTTCCTCTCATCTAGATTTCTCATACATTCCATAGCCTCTGCACTATGCACCCAGCTTCACGCTTGACCCAGAGCCTACTCTGTAAAACAGGGTCCTCACTGAAGGACCAAGGACCTCAGCACCCACCTTTTGGCACAGATCTGCCACTGGGAAAGCAGGGTGCAGCCTATTTCTCGGGCTTACGTGTGCTATGCAGCTGTCTCAAATAAAGACATAACAAAAACACATTAATGAAAAAAAAAACCTTGGCACTGGTAGGACAGTAGGCAAAATAATACAATTTTAAAAACACAAGTACACTTCTGCTGACAAAGGAGAGGAACAACAGCCAAGGTGGGAGTTGTAAGGGGGAGGTATTGTTTCTTTGCAGGGCAACGCTATTTTACACTTAAAGTGATAGTGAACAATGACCCTTAGGTCCGAAGCTATATCTAGTGGGTGTGTTTTAGAATTTGGCTGAATGTTCATCTCCTTGAACAAATTTCCTATCTATCTGCAAAGTATTTGTACATCATGTTCCTCTGATAATTCTTTTTCAGAATACATAAGCGTTGGCTGTTACTAAAACTAGGAACATAATTCTGGAACACATTATCTGGTACTTTCTTTCCCCCTGAAAGCATGAATTTGGGAAGCTATTTGAACTTTGGATTTATTAAAAACAGAGTCTCTCTCAGCTGGTACTTCTCTCCACACCATTTCCATTTTAGAGTTTTGTTTCATTTTGGGTGAAAATAAATAGGCAAATCCTGCCTGACAAACCTGGTGGCCTTCTATGAACAGGTCACAGTATTAATAGACAAGGGGAAAGCAGGTGATGTCATTTACCTGGACCTGACCAAGGCCTTTGACACTGGGCAGTGAGTGGCTGGAGAACAGCCCTGAGGAGAGGGACTTGTGGGTGCTGGTGCATGAGAAGCTCAGCATGAGCCAGCAGTGTGCACTTGCAGCCCAGAGGACCAATCAGAGACTGGGCTGTATCAGGAGAAGTGTGGCCAGCAGGCTGAGGGAGGTGATTCTCCCCCTCTACTCCGCTCTGCTGAGACCCCACCTGGAGTACTGCATCCAGGTCTGGAGCTCCTATTACAAGAAGCATGTGGAGATGCTGGAGTGTGTCCAGAGAAGGGCCAGGAGGATGATCAGAGGGCTGGAGCACCTCTGCTATGAGGACAGACTGAAAGAGTTGGGGCTGTTCAGTCTGGAGAAGAGGAGGCTCCCAGGTGACCTTCTTGTGGCCTTCCAGTGTCTGAAAGGGGCTTACAAAAAAGTTGGGGAGGAACTTTTTGGGCTATCAGGAAGTGACAGGAGTAGGAGGAATGTCGCGAAGCTGGAGATGGGGAGATTCAGACTGGACATGAGGAGGAAGTTGTTCAGCATGAGAGTGGTGAGACCTTTGAATGATTTGCTCAGGGAGGTGGTTGAGGCCCCATGCCTGGAGGTGTTTTAGGCCAGGCTGGATGAGGCTGTGGGCAGCCTGATCTAAGGTAGGGTGTCCCCGCCCATGGCAGGGGGGTTGGAACTGGATGATCCTTGTGGTCTCTTCCAACCCTGACTGATTCTATGATTCTAATGACAACAACAGGAAAAAAATTGCAAAACACTACCAACAAAACCCCTAAACCTTGAACCATTGAAAAAGGTAAATTTTAAAGCTTTTGCAAAGTTTAGTTCCTCTGCAGTTTTATTCTGAAATGTATATTTCATCACTACAAAATATGAATAACTTTTAATAATAATAGATGTGTAAAATGATTCACTTTAACTTATCTCTTCAAGCTTTCATTGTCTGTAATGCAGTTCCTTCAAGAAGCACATATATTTTAGGTCAACATTGCTGCAGTTCAGGTGGATATTTCAGTGAGCAGCAAATACACACTTAATCTCAGGTAGAAGTTTTTATGGTTGATTATGTATTGTTGTGTTTAGCCTTCTTCTCTGACCATGTTTTGAAAGCTCTAGTCAGTATTTTTTTTTTTTTAGGGAAAAATACAATTTCACATTTTTTTAAATAAACTCTCCAAAGGTATAAATTACTCCACTGATCTTCTGTTTTAATTGTGGCACCTGAGAGCACAACTGATCTTCCCACATAGGTTTTATATGACTTTTCTGGTTACGCTACTTATTTCTTATTGAAACTGTTGAAGCTATTGAATTCATAGCTCACTAAACACTCTTGTTGATGTTTTAAAATAAATAAATAAGTCCTCTCAAACCAATTGTTTCTATTGTTATTAACCCATCTGTACCACCTCTCCTTTCCCCTACCTTCCCCCCCAAATAAAGGGCAAAACACCCCCAAAAAAACACAGGATTTCTTATAATGAACTTCTCCATTAAATCACTGTTGTGGACAGAAGGAAACTTATAAGTTGGAGATTGTTTTTTATTGTCTAGGGCTTATTTTTACATTCAAAGTAGAAGTATTTATGCTTTAAGCATTTCAGCTCGGAAATTTCAATCTTCTCATCTTCATTAAGCCCCACAAACTTTTAGAGAAATTTAAGTGAAAGTGTCTTTGACTTCACATTTTTTACGTCTTATCCAAATTTATTTGTGAATGGAACTAATTTATTCTTAATTCCTTTTTCATTAACACCATTATTGAACTTTCCCTTGCTCAACTTCTTCAGATTTATGTGCTTAGACATCGTCCCCAGGGAGCTAACATTTACTGGTCTCAATTTCAATCCTCACTGCAATGATAATCACAGAAAGCCTTCCCAGCTACTTGCTTTAATGGCATTATTATTACTAAGAGCTGCATCTCTTACTTTCCCAGCAGCTATAAACTTTGTGTGTGTGTGTGTGTGTGTGTGTGTGTGTGTGTGTGTGTAAGCAAAGAAATGCTCTCCTAGCTTTTTTTCAAGCCCCTTCTTACTTTTAAAATCTGATGGAAAAGTATGTATGCTGGTTATCTTCTTCAACAGTCTTGTCTGATTTTACTCTGCCTGCTGCTGGTTGCATAGTTGCAATGTCCTGTCCTGTCAAATTCTGTTCCCAGTTTCCCATTTTTTTTAATCTCAAAACTTGGTTTAGTCATGTGATCATATCCTTGTGTTTCTTCCATATTGCTCTGATACTTAAATAAGATACTTATTTCCTCTATTACTTAAGAACCTCTGCAACAGAAATCTCTTACTCTCTTTCTCACTGTTCTTAACACTGTGGTGGTTTGGCCCTGGCTGGGGGCCAGATGCTCACCAAAGCTACTCTATTACTCCCCTTCTTAGATGGACAGGGGAGAGGGTAAATATAACAAGCGAGGAACGTGTCAAGACAGAAGCAATTTAATGGGGCAGAAGTGAAAGCAGACTATGCCCAGATACTTCCCAGGAACCAGGTCTTCAATCCGCTGAGCAGTTGCTCAGGACAAATACCATCAATAAATGCCCCCATGCTTCCTTCTTTCATTTAGCTTTTTTATCTGAGCTGATGTCACATAGTATAAAATACTTGGGTCAGCTTGCCCAGCTGTGTCCACTTCCAAGATCTTGCCCATCCCTCAGCCTACTGCTGGGAGGGGGGAATTTTGGAAAAACACAGCCTTGGTGCTTCACTCAGCACTATCCACAAGACTGGCATGTTACCAACACCCAGCTACTACTGCAAAATACAGAAGATGCTATGGGGAGAACTAACTCCTTCTCAGACAGACCAAATACAATCTCCACCCCTTATTCCATACCATTTGCATCATGCTCAGGTTTCACATATTTCAATATATGTAACCATCTCACTGGATTTGATTGTCATACTGAAATCCCTTCTTGTTTACACTTACAACCTAAACTAATATTTAAACCATCTTAATATTCAACATACAGATTTATACCTTTTAATCAACTGCTATCCCCAGTTATTTAATAGAGATATGTTACTTTTCCATTCCATGAGCTTTTCCCACCAGCTGTGTCCCTGTCTGTGGTGTTCAGGATTGGAGAAGCAGTACATTCTACTGTTGGGCACCAACACCAGCTTGGTTTCAGTCACTGTTGCATTCCTATTCTTGCAAAACTCGCCCTTCACCAAATCAGCTCATCCTACTCTGTCACTCCTGCAATACACAACTCTCATCCTAGATTATTTTGCCCCTAAGGTTAAATCTGCATGAGGTACACACTGAATCGCCCCATCCTTCCTCATTACCCAACAAGTACACCCAGGACCTTGAGTAAAGACAATCTGGTGAATGCCTTTCCCCATGGGAGGAGCAACTCATGCTGCCTTCCCCAGACACTTCCCCATGGTGAAACTACAGAGACCTTGTATCTTCTGACAGTGTGTACAAGTTTTGCTTGGGCAGAACCATGAAAGTTAGCAGATCCTCTAGAGTTAACTAGCCAAGCGGTTTCTGCCAAGTTTGCATTCCAGTGCTTACATACCCTGTTACCCAATGCTCTCAATATGATCTTTAACAGTTCATTATATTTTACAATCTCCCAAGAGGCTTGTGGGTGATAGGGAGTGTGATACGCCCACTCAATGCCATGTTTCTTGGCCCAGCAACTGATGCCATTACTTTGAAAGTAAGTCCCATCATCAGATTCAATTCTTTCAGGGTATCATGTTGCCACAGGATTTGTTTTTTTTTTCCAAGGCCTAAGATGGTGATCTGGGCAGTGGTATCGTTTATAGGGTATGCCTACAACCAACCTGTAGTTGCTTCTACCATTGTGAGTATGTAGCATTTGCCTTGGCACCTAGCCACCACACTTTGTTCCCGAGAGACAACTCTGGTGGCTAACCTGATTGCAGCCAGAAAACCATTGGAATTGGAAAGTTGCTGTATGGAGTCTCACACAACAAGTTATTGAGGCCACAATTCTTTCCCACAACAAAGAGCTCTTCTAAGAGGCTGGCCAGTGTAGACAGCTCTATGATCATCTCTGTATTTACTGTGGCTACATCAAAAGCCCACCCTTTGGGTTCTTGAAGTACCCTCTCCTGAGATAACCTATGCCAAGAATACAAGGGGCCTCTAGGCTGGTCACAATGGGGTGCTTTTCCCACTTGTTCCCTGTTAAGCACATTAATAGAGACAATAATCAGCCTCTAATACAGATAAATCTTGGCATCCCTCTGTCAGTGCAGAGATCCAGACAGGTTCTGTGCCTCTATATACTGATGGCATCAATGTACTTCGTGCACCAGTGTCTACTAACACTTTATATTTTTGTGGGTCTGATCTGCCAGGCCAGCAAATCCACACAGTCCAGTACACTGCATCATCCCTTTCTTCCTCCTTGCCAAAGGCAGGGACCTTTTATTTCTTGTCCTCACCAGAATATTCACTGTCTGACCTTGGTGGTGCCAGATCAGAGGTTCCCTCACCAGGATCAATGAATGTAACCTCAGTTCTTCTCCACCTGCAAGATCATTTGTTGCCTGCTTGTCCACTGTTTCTTCGTTACTGGGACAAGATCATAGTTGGTGTTTGGGTCCCCAACTCAACCATGGTTTCCGCAGATGAAGTTTGGGTGCCTGCTCCAACTACAGTCCTTTGAGAGTACTCAGTGGCTCGATAGGTACAGGCCAGGCCCCAGCACAGAGCAAGAAGCTGTTGCTTTTCATTGGAGCAGGCTGGTCACTTTCTCTCAGGTGATGCTTCAATTTACTGGAGTTACTCACCTGTTCCAAGGTAAAGTCCTAGGCTATGGGAGGTGATACCAGTCCTAGGAATCTGCCCAAATCCTTCCACACACCCTGCCACTCAGGAACCAGCCACCTCAGGGCCCATTTCAGCACCACCTCACCCAGAAGCTGCCTCCTTTTATGCCATGATGAGACCAGGTTCCACAATGCCCATAATGTGCCAGTAATATTGATTAGCAGTATTAAAGAGCTCACCTAAGGGTGGGCAAGGCCCTTGGGAGCCTGCAAATAAAATCTTCTACATCAATCCCAGGCAGGGAAAGATGACAGCTCTCACAAGAGAACTACCCCAGTACAGCAAGGCTACCAACACCAGAAAAAGACACATAGCCACTCTTGCTTTCAACATGTTCCCCAACAGAGCAAAGCAGAGATCCCCAATGCTGCCAGCAAGCTCCATGACCTGCAGAGGATCTTACAACTTAACTATAGAAAGCCTAGCAGACAACTGCTATGGTTTGTTTTTTTTTTCCCGGTCAGGAAGCCAAAAAGGACTCTGGTGGTTTGGCCCTGGTTGGGGCCAGATGCCCACCAAAGCTGCTCCATCAGTCCTCTTCTTATATGGACAGGGGAGAGGGAAAATATAACAAGAGGCCTGTGGGTCAAGATAGAACCAATTTAATGGGGCGAAAGCAAAGGCCACACAGAGAAGCACGGCCAAACAAAAATATTACTCTCTGCTTCCCATCAGCATACAATGTCTGTCTGCTTCACAGAAAACTGGGCTTCACAGTATCACAGTATCACAGTATCACCAAGGTTGGAAGAGACCTCACAGATCATCAAGTCCAACCCTTTACCACAGTGCCCAAGGCTAGACCATGGCACCAAGTGCCACATCCAACCTTGCCTTGAACTGCCCCAGGGACGACGACTCCACCACCTCCCCAGGCAGCCCATTCCAGTGCCTAATGACTCTCTCAGTGAAGAACTTTCTCCTCACCTCGAGCCGAAATTTCCCCTGGCGCATGTAATGGTTGCTTCAGAGGACAGATGCCCTCACACTTGTCTGTTTCACTTCGATTTTTTATGTGAGCTGATGACATGTGGTATGGAATACCTCTTTGGTCAGTTTGGGTCATCTGACTCAACTGTGTCCCTTCCCAAGGTCTTGCCCATCCTTCAGCCTACTGTTGGAGGTGGAATGTTGGAAAAGCACAGCCTTTGCGTAGGTGTGTTATCAACACCCAGTTCAAAACACAGTACTACAAAATATGCAGTGGGGAGAACCAGCTCCATCTCAGCCAAACCAAATACAAACATTCAGTCCTACATTTTGCTCTTTACATCTTCCCAATATCCTCCAATAACTTCCTGTGGGAGTCCAGGAGGATCTCCTTCTCCTTTGATGAACTTCAGGAAGCCCTTGTTGCACTCCCTATTCTTACCATGTTTGTTACTCTATTCTAAGTAATCTTACACAAATAGAAAAGCCCAAGCATGTATGTTCCATACAACCAGATCTAAACCAGCAGCATGTTCCAGAAATGTTGGCTGCATCTTTAGGGTTTACCTCTCCTCCTGTGTACTCAGTACCAACACCATCAGTTGGGTTTTCTTCATTTAGGAAGGATGGTGAGAAAGGGGACAACATAATCCATGGTTATGGAATTACTAGTGCCACTGAATTCTTCAGAACAAAAACCAGCTTCCTTTATATACAGTGTATATGCTCATGTCCAGCATATTAGTATTTGTTCTACAATATTTACACAAGCACACTTCACTATTATTATGCTTGTTATTCCAGCCAGTATGAAACTAGATTTTATACATTATCTGAGATAGATAACCATATAGCTGAATAAGAAGTAATAAAATTATATACACACACACACATTCATCTGCAGTGTTGCATAAAGTGGGGGTTAAATTTAGTGAGAGATGAATCCCCTTGCATTCTACCTGAGTCCTCAGAGACTAGAGGCTATGCGTGACTGCACTTACCTCTTAATAGTGATGATGATCAGAATGGGTTGCTATAAGTCTGATACCAGACACATTAACAGCCCAGTTTTCCTGTAGGCCCAGTTCCCTTCAAAAGGAACAGTTGGATGCACGAATAACAACACAATTTCCCATGATTATAGGTCCAACACCAGATGCATGATCAGCCCAGTTAGTAGGTCCAGTCACATTTAAGCAGGCAAATGATTGCTGATGATAGGAACTTAACTGCAGAAATCACTACACAGCTTTAAGGACACACAATTGTAATTACATGTGTAATTATCAGGGACAAAATACAATCAGTAGCAAAACAGAGGTTGCAGCTTACCAAAAGGGCATCCATTCTAGGGAGAGCGAGAAGGACAAAGCCTGTCAATGTGTCCCTAGAGCTTTGTTGTTGAATTCTCATCCACAAATTAGGTTCCAATAAGGGCTAATATTTATACCTCTATTTTCTGTTGTGTAAAGTGTGGGGGTGGGACTGTAGTCATATCACTAAGTGGTGCAGAAGCATTTCTTCATGGGCCTTTCAGACCTGGTGTCTTTCACTGGGAAAAAAACATCATATTCTGCTAGTAAAAGTCGATTGTAGCCAGGAATAGTTGACTGTTGTGATAAGACAAAAGGAATACCAGGGCCACACCTAGCCCCAGACAACATTCCTTTTTTATCCCATCACAAATGAGGACAGCTGGGCCTTCACCCAGCCAAAGTGTCTGTTTTAGAACTGGATGCTTAACAGCAGTTATGACCTTTCCTTTTTCCACTATTTGTGCTTCCATCACTTCCGTCCCACGGCTGCAGTCCCATCTATGCACTCCAAATTGGTTTCAAATTCAGGAATCATACCTGGATGCTTGTCAGCAAGTTATGCTATCCTGTTTACAATATTTGTGCTTCCAACATGCAGATCCGCCTAAACTACTTGATTTATGCTATTTTGCTAGTGTCAGGATGATTCATTATTATTCAGCACTCTTCTGTCCAGAGCAATAGTTGACAACCTCTCTGTTTGTTGTCACATAGAATATTTATTATCATGTAAAATCAGAAACAGCTCATAGCTGTGTGCTGTGACCCTGTCTGGCACTGACAAGGTTTTTCCCCTTTCTTAGCATCAGACATGTTTTCATCCACTGCTTAGCAATGCTGGTGAGCACCACCCAGTACTGCTAACCAGGCTGAAGCTGCTCTCCTGGGATGACTGGTGTTGTCTGCTGGGTTGATCTTGACAGGCCTCCAACGGGAGAGGATAGTGCAGTAAACAGTCTTTTTGTAAGATGCGTAGAACAAGTGACACCTGGAAAATACAGTTTCTGTGACGCCTGAAAAATACAGTTTCTTCTCCCTGCTGAAAGTGAGAGCTAAACTGTATCAGTTATGTTACACTTATGTTAAGGTTTTTCAAATGTAAAGTCACAAATTCTCACGTCATCTCACAGTCCCAGGATCACAGGTTTAGATGGATGGAGCTGCACCCTGTTAGGGGATGGAGGAAAAATGCTGCCGGACATGTTGTTGAGTATGAAGCAAACAAGGAAGTTTTGACTAAATGTCACAGCTTCTTTTATCCCATAGTACGGCCAAACCATGAGATGGGCTGCCTGTTATTTGGATAATAAATTTTGGCTTTTCACCTGTCCTCTGCATTTTTGAGACCACACCATCTGACTTTTGTTGTGTTTTTGGTTTTTGGTTTTTTTTAACCAAGAACACTGCTTTCTTCAGTGAGTTTGTCTTTAGCTCTCATGCGTTCTTGGCCCAGTTCTGTTTACTTCTAAAGCACCGGTTGTGCTGAGGCAGCAGAATGAAGTCTGATTTTCTACTGACTTGTTTCCCTCAGCCCAAAGCTGTTCTGAGTCCTTTCATGGCAAATAACCTCCCTCATCATCTGCCTAGAGCCTGGATGTCTGTCATGAGACAGGAAGCCTTGGGACCATCCAAATGATCTGCAATGGTGAAAACAGCTTGTTGTGCCAAACTTTCCTTTGCTGGGGGTACACCTGTGCATTTGCCATATGGCTACCAATGTAGATGAAGGTGACAGGGTTACCTTTTCCCTGAAAGGCGAGGGCAACATCCCTTCCTCTCTCCTTCTCCCCCTAATCCCTGAAGTACATGACCCAGCAGCACTGGGCTGGTCCTTCCCTGAGAGCACCTGTGGCTGGGTCAGGACCATTACTGGCTCCACTGGTTGTATTCCCAGTGAAGGCTCAGAGCAAACTGGAGGAATGTGCCAACTACCTTCCAAGAGGGTAGAACACCTCTTCTATGAGGACAGGCTGAGGGAATAGGGTCTCTTCAGCTTGTGGAAAGCTCCAGGGAGACCTTATAGTGGCTTACCAGTATCTGAACGGGGCCTACAAGAGAGCTGAGGAGAGCCTATTTATAAGGGCTTGTGGTGTCAGAACAAGGGACAATGGTTTTAAACTAAAGTAGGTACAGCTAGATTAAAGATTAGGAAGAAGTTCTTTATGTGGTGAGACACTGGAATGAGTTGCCCAGAGAAGCTGCATACGCCTTATCCCTGGAGGTGTTTAAGACCAGGCTGGATGAGGCTTTTGAGGTGTCCCTGCCCACGGCAGGAGGGTTGGAACTAGATAATCTTTAAGGTCTCTTCCAACTCAAGCCATTCTGTGACTCTGATTCCCTGTGGTGCCACAGCCCTCGGGGCCACGCAGCCTACCGACCACCATGGTACGGCTCCAGGGGAGCCGGTCGGGGAGCGGGCGGGCGCAGCCCGCGCCACAGACACGCGGAGCGACTTCGTCGCCCGGGGCCGCAGGCGGGTGGTGCTCCCCGCCCCACGGCACCGACCGTGAGCGGCTCTTCCGCACCGGGCCCCTCAGGGCTGGCCGGCGGTGGCGGGGCGGGGAGGAGGGAGGAGCCGCGGGCGGAGGAGCCGAGAGGGTTTCCTGGCGGGGGCAGCGTTGGCAGCAGGCGGTTGGCGCGGCGTGGGCAGGTCCGTGAGAACTTCGCCGAGTCCTCCTGGGACAGAGGCGCGCCCATCGCCGCATTCGAGTCCGCGTGGGGCCACCCGCGGGCCCGCCGCCTCTTCAGCATGGCCGGCCGCCTCGGCCGCGGGATGCGCTGTGGCAAGCGGGGCCGGAGCTGCCGGGGCGAGGGCGCGCTGCTGGCCCTGGGGCTGCTGGCTGCCGTCGGCTTCCTCGCCTGGCGGCATGGCCCGCCGCCCCGCCACGCCACGCTCCGCGCACCGCAGCCGCCGCCGTCCGCCGACGCGGAGCTGCTGCGGAAGCCGGTGTACGCCAAGCCGGCCCTGGACCTGAGTGCGCTGGGCGAGCTGGGCCGGGCGGTGCGACTGGAGCTGAGCCCAGCCGAGAAGCGCCGCCAGGAGGAGAGCATCCGGCTGCACCAGATCAACATCTACCTGAGCGACCGCATCTCCCTTCACCGCCGCCTGCCCGAGCGCTGGAACCCGCTGTGAGTACCCGCCGCGACACCTGCCGCCGCCTCCGGCGTCGAGTGACCCCAGGGCATTCAGGGCTGGGGCGGAGGAGACGTGCCCACCCGCGGTGCGGTTCGCTAGACCAGCCTTTCCAGGCAGAGGAGCGGCTGAGGTCAGCGGGATAACCGTGTCTCAGCTGCAGCTCACTCAGAAAGGTGAAGGCTTTAAAAACTTTCTTTCCTCTCCCCGAACGCTTTCAAAGCACAGGGGCTTCTTACGAAGTTAGCTGGGAGAGTGGGAGCCAGGCACAGTCAGCGACAGTTCCCTGGAAGTAGCGTGTGAGTGGTGCGTGTGCTGCCCGAGAGAAGTAATTTTCCTTATAGCCCTCTCAGCTTGGTTTGAGCCCTTGAGCCTACTGCCGTGGTTCTGCTGCTGTCCCCTGGGCAGGTCACCCCAGGCATCAGCGTGCTTTTCCAGTCACACCCAGCTTGGCAAATACTGCACTTCCCAGCCTTCAACTTTACGTTGTATTCTTTTCAACTTTTACGTTGCTTCTTATGTGACACAGTATAAGGCGGATTGTTTCATCATCTGATATACCAGGAACATGCTGCTGTTTCACGGTATAGAAATGCTTATAAAGATGTATAATGTTTTCCTAAATTGAGACTTTTCATGTTCTTGGACACTTAGTTGTCAGTGCAAGTTTACCGTGTTATGGTGTAATCACTTGAAATAAGGATTAGGTACTGCTAGGAGCAGTGATTCTAGTTTGTGGGCAACAGATCAGTGCAGAGATATAGTCACGTAATTGTTTAGGTTGGAAAAGACCTGTAAGATCCAATGTTAACCTAACAGTGCCAACTCCACCTCTGAACCATACCACTGAGTCGTGAAGTCAGTGCTGCATAGCAGGTCTGACTGTATAATCAATCAGACCCAGTGCAGATTACTCAGTTTGGCTGAGTGGCTCATCTCAGCATGATGCTGTCATGCGAGTGCTGTCCAGATGGTGAGAGGCATGGGTTGAGTGGTTACAGGTATGTGCCGTTAACCACAGGGGTCAGGACAGAGCCAGGGCCGAGTCTCTGCTTCACCCGATCTTGTCCTCAGCCAGTTTATTTCATTGCAACAAGTGCGTGTGGTACACTAGCAAAGAGATGTGAGAAACTCAAGAGTTCTGCCTCTACCATGCATTAGCTTCAAATCAGTGTGTCCTGTTTGGTAGTTCACCGAAGTGTGGTTATAAATGCTGAATCTAACCTGTGAATACTAGAATGTCTCTTTATAAAAATTGCAAGGCAGGTGCAAGATCTTTTTACCATAAATTTAAGTGTGTTGGTGGACTTGTTTTTCTTGGTTATCTTTTATTCTGCCCCTAGAAGCAGTCTACAGATTGTAATTTAAAGTGGACCATTTTAGTTGCATTTCTGCAGGGGAAAAAAAAAAATCCAATTATTCCAGAATTCTTGCCATTTCTTTCTGACAGAATGTTGGAGGAAATGGAAGAGCACAGTTATTGGTGCAGGGGACATTATAGATGGGAGGGAAGATACTTGAAAATTACGCAAATTGGCAGATGGATTTTACTACAATGAGACATCCTTTTTAATTTGAATATTTGGATGTTGAAATGACAAAATGTATCCAAACCAAAAGGATTGCAAGGCATCACTGGCATAATCTGAGAGATAACAGCCTACTGAGTCTGGGGCTGCAGTGTACTGTTGTGGCATTTTCTGGCAGACTCCTCATACCTTTTCACAAAGCTAAATCTAAATTATGGCAGGACTATCACACAACAGCTATCCAAGTCACACAACAATTACTAAAAACTCCCACCTTCTCCAAAGACAATTTTGCAATAGTTAACTACCTGTATTACTGCAATAAAGTTAACTGTGTCTCTTAAAAAGGAAGACCATGTGAAAAAGATCTAGGAAGAAGAAACAAAAATCTTGAAAAAAGGTATCCATGAGCCCGTAGAGATAGAAAATTAATTACATGTCAGCATAAGTCTAGTTGGTATAGGTTCAAAAGTCAAGTCTAGGAAAAATATGATTTAGTTTCTTCACTTTAAGGTTAGTAATGCTTGACTACTCATGATCTTCAAGGAACATTTGGGTGAGGCTACAATAGTAGGTAATAAGTAGTAATGGTAGACTTCAACCAGACTACATTTGCCCACAAAAATGATGCAAAGGCTAAATTTTTAGATATCAATAAAACAGGTGACAAATGCACCATGTTTTAGTAGAGTCCTGGATGAGAAACAGAGAACCATGTGCAAGCAAGCCTTGGATCTCTTCCAAGTCTATTGTTTGCAGACTGTGGTGGGGAATAGAATTAGTAGCAGATAGATAGGCATGATCATAGATTCATAGAATCAACCAGATTGGAAGAGACTTCCAAGATCACAGAGTCCAACCTATCACCCAGCCCTATCCAATCAACTAGACTAAGTGCGACTCCACCACCTCCCTGGGGAACCTGTTCCAGTGGCAAATTACTCTCTCTGTGACGAACTTCCTCCCAATATCCAGCCTATACCCTGCTTGGCACAACTCTTTACATGTTCTTCTGAAAACTGATCCTGTTTTCTACTGAAAGACAGACCTGGAGAACTTAACAGTTTCTATCACTTCCTGTTGATGGTTCCTGCTTCCTTTAACTGTCTGCACTTGAGGTCAGCAACTGATAATAGTATGTTTCATCACAAAAACTTTTTAGTTTTATTGCTGTCTAGAATTATGTTCTGTATGTGTGTATACATAAATATACCTATGTACATATGTGTGTATATACACACACATAGTATCACAGTATCACAGTATCATCAAGGTTGGAAGAGACCTCATGGATCATCAAGTCCAACCCTTTACCACAGAGCTCAAGGCTAGACCATGGCACCAAGTGCCACGTCCAATCCTGCCTTGAACAGCTCCAGGGACGGTGACTCCACCACCTCCCTGGGCAGCCCATTCCAGTGTCCAATGACTCTCTCAGTGAAGAACTTTCTCCTCACCTCGAGCCTAAATTTCCCCTGACGTAGCTTGAGGCTGTGTCCTCTCGTTCTGGTGCTGGCCACCTGAGAGAAGAGAGCAACCTCCTCCTGGCCACAACCACCCCTCAGGTAGCTGTAGACAGCAGTAAGGTCACCCCTGAGCCTCCTCTTCTCCTGGCCAAACAATCCCAGCTCCCTCAGCCTCTCCTCGTAGGGCTTGTGCTCAAGGCCTCTCACCAGCCTCGTCGCCCTTCTCTGGACACGCTCAAACCTCTCAGTGTCCTTCTTACACTGGGGGCCCCAGAACTGAACACAGTACTCAAGGTGTGGTCTAAGCAGTGCAGAGTACAGGGGCAGAATGACCTCCCTGCTCCTGCTGACCACACCATTCCTGATGCAGGCCAGGATGCCACTGGCTCTCTTGGCCACCTGGGCACACTGCTGGCTCATGTTCAGGTGGGTATCGATCAGCACCCCCAGATCCCTCTCTGTCTGGCTGATCTCCAGCCACTCTGACCCCAGCCTGTATCTCTGCATGGGGTTGTTGTGGCCAAAGTGCAGCACCCTGCACTTGGAGCTATTGAACCCCATCCCATTGGACTCTGCCCATCTGTCCAGGCGGTCAAGGTCCTGCTGCAGAGCCCTTCTGCCCTCCAACCCAGCCACATCTGCCCCCAGCTTGGTGTCATCTGCAAACTTGCTGATGACTGACTCGATGCCCTCATCCAGATCATCTATGAAGATGTTAAAGAGGATGGGGCCCAGCACAGATCCCTGAGGGACACCGCTAGTGACTGGCCACCAGCTGGGTGTGGCACCATTCACTACCACTCTCTGGGCTCGTCCCTCCAGCCAGTTCCTAACCCAGCACAGAGTGTTGCCATCCAAGCCATGGGCTGATAGCTTAGCCAGGAGTTTGCTGTGGGGGACAGTGTCAAAGTCCTTGCTGAAGTCCAGATAGACCACATCCACAGGCCTCCCCACATCCACCAAGCGGGTCACCTGATCATAGAAGGAGATCAGGTTAGAAAGGCAGGATCTGCCCTTCCTAAACCCATGCTGGCTGGACCTGAGCCCTTTGCCATCCCTCAGGTGTGCAGTTATTGTCCCCAAGATAACCTGCTCCATCAGTTTCCCTGGCACTGAGGTCAGGCTGACATATTAAACATCTGCATATGCAAACTATTACAAGTGTTCTTTTGGTAAAATTTTCTGCATAAGTGTTATAGAGGGGTTTGAGTCTGAGTTTGGGGTGAGATATGAGGCTGATTTAAAGGTTACTGAATAATTTACTAATATATACAAAGAGAATTTCCCCCAAACTTACATACAGCTAACCCACACAAATTCTTTGATACAGTCGGCGAAACTATTTTACAGGATGTCTATATAGAGCCAAATTAAGCAACTTGGTAGAGGTTTTAAAAGTGTTCTAATCAGAGAGTCTTGTGGCATAAAGTGCCACTGGTAAAGTTAATGAAATTCCTTTAGCAACTTGAATCAAGAGAGTTCGAATACTCACTAGTTGGAAGTCTCAGTATCCGTGTTCCCAAAATATATATAGCGAAAGCCACGTGGTTGATTTCTCATGGAGCTGATAGTTCAGTTCTAATTGGGGCACGCCGTCTGAAAAGGTTCCACGGGCACGATCGGGCTGATACAGCGAGCTGGAGCGGCGGCCGGCCGGGAACGCCTCGTTCAACCATCCACTGGATAGGTGCAGAGTATCACAGTATCACACAGTATCATCAGGGTTGGAAGAGACCTCACAGATCATCAAGTCCAACCCTTTACCACAGAGCTCAAGGCTAGACCATGGCACCAAGTGCCACGTCCAGTCCTGCCTTGAACTGCCCCAGGGACGGCGACTCCACCACCTCCCTGGGCAGCCCATTCCAGTGTCCAATGACTCTCTCAGTGAAGAACTTTCTCCTCACCTCAAGCCTAAATTTCCCCTGGCGCAGCCTGAGGCTGTGTCCTCTTGTTCTGGCGCTGGCCACCTGAGAGAAGAGAGCAACCTCCTCCTGGCCACAACCACCCCTCAGGTAGTTGTAGACAGCAGTAAGGTCACCCCTGAGCCTCCTCTTCTCCAGGCTAAACAATCCCAGCTCCCTCAGCCTCTCCTCATAGGGCTGTGCTCAAGGCCTCTCACCAGCCTCGTCGCCCTTCTCTGGACACGCTCAAGCATGTTGTGGAACAAAGGATCCTGTAAAGCGAACAGAGGTAGTGGCCCCAGGCAGCAGGCAGGCAGGGAGAGGTGAGCAGAGAGAGTGGCAAGAGCACCTTGTTTACCTGCATTGCCCTATTTATCAGATGTGGGCCGAGATTGATGGTCCTTTGGCCATGATATCCTCCAATAGGCTTCTGGCAGTCAGCCAAAACACACCAAATGAGGAAGGGTCCACAGGTCTGGTACCCCCAAATATGGGAAGAGCATGGAGCCTACACCTGGTGGGCCATACGCTAAGCACATGGGCTTATGCAGCCATGTTATACAACCTGGGCCCTGGGCAGGCCAGACTTTGTGGCACCAGGCCTGTTGTGCCCTTCGTGTCCATTTAATGTGTTTACCCCTGGTTTGGGCAGAAGAACATATTTGGGCAGGAAAACATGTCCAGGTAAGGCAAGGCATGAATAAGCCTATTTGGGCCTATGGGCTCTCTACTACAATAAGAATGTAAAGAAACTACTAAACGGTGGCACAGTTTGTATAAGGCCAGAAGTTAAATATGTTGTAGGATCAGAGAAGGTGGAGGTTGAAAGGAATCTCTGGGGTGCCTAGTACAGCCTCCTGCTTGAAGCAGGGCCATGTCAGCATTGGTGTGTTGCTAAAGGCCCTTCTTGTCCTGTGAAATTTTGAACGTCCCCAAGGGCAGGGATTCAGCAGTCTCTCTGAGCACTTCTTTCAAGTTTACATAGCTGCCACAGAATTTATTCTTCCACACACACTGCCCTCATAATGTCTCCTGGATGGCCCATGTTGTCTTCCCAGTATCTGTCCTCCATTTCTTGAGTTTATACACATATGGAAGGTAACCATCATAGAAAATTTGATACAAGCAATTCTTCTCCATCAGACATCGAGCAGTTGAGGGCCATGTTGTGACTGATGCCCTGTAAGTGCAGTGGGATGGGCTCTGGACTGGGCATTTTGGCTGCTACTGCTCTGCCATCCCCTGTGCAGGGTAAGGCAACATCCTTCTGGGACTTCACCTCAAGTACTCGTTTGACAGGCCTGCAGGACTAGGCAGACAACCAACATGGTCTTTTAGACAGCCTTTTGCAGTTTCTTAGAGTATAAGAAATACCTTTCCATTCTTTCTGCTTGGGTTCTTTTGATTAAAAACTGTTCTCAAGCATTATTCCTGATTTTAGACATCCATTTTAGACAACCTAGAGGTGCTCCAACCCTTTTATTCCCTTCTGTTTTTCTCACAGTAGGAGTTCATTGCATGTTTATTTCAGGGATGGTTGCTGTAAAATCACATTACCCTTGTTTTGGCTGACTCTTCTTGCAAAAGGAACAAGGCAGGGATAGGCATTCTGTGCTGACTCTGTTTTGTGCTGTCTCTTTCATGGTAGAAGCCTAAATCAGCTCTTGAGCCTTGTTTCACATGTGATTGGAAGTAAATGAAATTTTAAGTCTTTATTTACCTAGCAAATGATTTGGAGTAGCCAAGAAAGCATCCAAAATATTGAATGCGATCTGCATGATAATTAGAAGCTATAAACAAAAATGTAGAGATTGGTTCTTTAATTCCTGATTTTTTTGGTGTGTTTTGGAGATATGTTTATATATGTATGTTTTATGTGTTCATGTTTTTGCATGTATGTTTTTATATGTATGTTTAAGTATCTGTATGTAGATAGATATACACAAATGCTTAAAAAATCCTCTGTCATTGCCATTTTTTGGTGTATTGTGTAACAACTTTGTGCTAAGAGTTTTCTGACTTTCAAAAACGCTTTTCCCATCTATTCCCAGGACTTAATGTGATTATTTTACAGTGTCCCTTCGTACCATGGTTGATTTGTTTACTGGGTTGTAAATGCCAGTCTCCTGGCAAATTCCAAGAAGAATCAAGATTTAGGTTTTCTTCCATCTTCTTATCCAAGAATTAACAACATCTGATTTTTATTAGGCATGCTGCTCCTGCCAGGAGTTTTAACCTGACCCTGTTCCAGGAAATGGCACAGCACTCAGGTGTTTCCTCCTCAGCTCACCATGACTGCCTGACTTTACCCAGGAGCTTCCCCTTAGAATCACAGAGTGGTCTGGTTTGGAAGGGACCTCCGAAGGTTGTCTAGTCCAGGGGCATCCTCAACTAGATCAGGTTGCCCAGATCCTTGTCAAGCCTCACTTTGAATACCTCCAGGGACAGGCTCCAGCCACCTCCCCAGACACCTTGTTCCAGTGTTCCACTGCCCTCATGGTAAAGAACTTGTTCCTAATAACCAATCTCAATCTGCTCTTCTTTAGTTTGAAGCCATTGCCCCTCATCCTATTGCTGCAGGCCTTTGTAAACAGTCTTTCTCCATCCTTTTTGTAGGCTCCCTTCAGGTACTGGAAGGCCTCTATTAGGTCTCCCTGGAGCCTTCTCTTTTTCAGCCTGTCTTACAAGCAGAGGTATTCCACTCCCCTGATCATTTTTATGGCACTCCTCCCCCTTCATCAATGCCCTTCCTATATTGAAGGCTCCAGATCTGGACTCACCAGAGCAAAGTGGCAGAATCACTTCATTTGATCTTTTATCCAAAAGTGAATTAACTGCAGCACCTTTTTCTGAGTATGTGTAGGAAAAATGAACTCTTTGGTGAGCAAATCTGCAGCAGTTTGACCTTGTCAGTGCATCCTTCTAACAAGCAGCTGATGGTGTGTTGTGTGCACAAGGCTTGCCTCAGCACAGGTGTTTGATCAGAGTCTGCAAGACACAGCACTCATCTAGTCATTAGGGAATGCTTTGATAAAACACTTAGAGGTGTATTTAGTTTAGTAGTTTTGTAACATCATGGTTGCTGATTAGTGAGGTTTTTTGTTTACTGAGCTTTTCTAGGATGGACAATTGGTAACTAGTAACTGTATTAACTACATCCCTAGTCATTACTTAATTGTTCATTAGCAGCATTCAGCAGGCTTTAAACTTGCAAAGCAGTGTGTCTGTGGGACATCTCAGTGTTTACTCATACAAGTCAAGAGAGGGAATAATAAATTTGCAGCATTGTACACTTGATTTTTGTTTGTGAGTTTTTGTTGTTGTTATTGTGTTTTCACACGCTCCTCTGTTTTTGGAGACTTGATCTTATCACAGTGTACTGTGCTGGATTTTATCCAGTGACTGGCCTGGAGGGTCTCTCCTAAGGTGATTTGTTTCAGCAGACAGAATTTTGGGAGCGTTTACCTGGGCTGGGACTGGGTGGTGGGAAAGTGTGAGCCAGCATTGCTTTAACCCACACTGCTTATGTGTTCCTTATGTGTATCCAGCCTTGCCCTGGATAACGTGGCCGTTCTGGGAGTTATCAGCCTCTTCCTGCTATCTGCTTTGCTAGTTGGGCCAAGACACACCTTCCATAAACATCAGCACCTTTTCCTGTAATATCCTAACACACATGTGATATGTAGGTGTGCAGAACAGATGCAGCCATCCCATGCTCTGATAAGAATTATTTGTAAAATATTACTGATGATTCAGGGTAGTTTTATGTGAGAAAATTGATTAACATGAAAAATTGGGTGGTGTTTTAGAGGAGATAGCAATAATCTGATTTATTATAACCTTTAATTCCACTGGAAGTGTCACATTTCTGTATTCCAGGGTTTGATGTCATAGGGCTGCAATGCCTTTGGCTCACACACTGCTAGATTGCTTTGCCACAAGGAAGGGTGAGGAGCATGTTCAATTGCATGATCAGTCTGGAGTAGGCAACATGGCCTGGTAGCTCTGCAAGGTGGCTCAGAAACGAGTGTCTGTGTTGTGATGCTGAGCATTGGATACATGGATGGACCTGCTAAACCCTAAGCTGCTGCTGGGAGCAGGAGGAAAGGGAGAAGTGAAAAAAGGGGGAAGAAGGCTGCAGCGCAGCTGTGTCCTCTGCCATAGCTTTGGAAGGGTGGAAGGAGGATGAGATGTTTTCTCATGTGTAAAGATACCTGGTAGACCCCTGAGTCTGTATTGCTGCCTCTGCAGTTTATGAGGTGGATATGGAGAAGGTAAAACAAGACTGAGATGCACATGCCTGATGCTGTTTGTCTAGATCAGCTCTACACAGAGCCCACAAAGTGCCATTTTTGAGCTATCTCACTAAAAAGGCTCAACTCTGTTCAAATTAGCAAGAGAAAAGGATGCTGTGTTGTGAGTTGCCTTTCCAATGGCCCACTGTAATGAACCCAGCAAGCCTGGTGCCTAGCCCACCATGTGAAACCCAGCTTGAAGCAGGACTCTTAACAGTGTTTGTTAGGTGGCACTATGATAGTACATTTATGGTAATGCCCTGTACTGTAGTCACATAAATCAAGTTAAATCAGATATAGCAGTAATGTGCCATTGGGAACTTCTTGAGGGAAGTTTCACAATCTTGAACCTGCCTGTATTATTGGTTGTTTGCACTGAAACCTTAAAAATAGACCTTATGTAGTATACATTTTAGAAAGCATTAAATAGTGTCTGAACAGATTGTATTCTTAAGAGGTCTTTGAAAACACACAGGACATTTCATATTTTTTTGTAAGAATATAGGTGACTGTGAGTGTAGAACTTCAAATTTGGAGAATAAAAATGTACATTCCCTTGCTGTATTGCTCTTGCAGTCGTGGTGAAAGTCTTACATAAAAGTACATTAGCAACCACTCCTAATTAACTCATGGCAGCATGCCCAGTGTGCACACATTCATGCTTTCTTTCCCTGTGTATTGATACACATCTCTAAGAGAAACAGCTCCTTACAATGAAATAAATGGAGTAATTACATTAATTGACACAAATGTTCTCCAAAATAGCTCATTTAATTTTGTTTAGGCATTTCCTGACTGATGTCTCCTTAGTTTCTAATAAATAACCTATTGTAAAACTTGCCAATGGAAGACTTTGTAGTGTAGATTTCAAGATTAAATTATTAAACTTGTCAGCAGTATTGTCTTGGTTAGACCATGACTTGCAAATGTAATAAATAAACCCAAAACTCCATAGTAATGTGGATGCATGATGTACATGCTTTGCTTCAGTTTGCATTTTGTCTGGTTTGATGTTTGTTTGAGTATAAGAGCCAGTAAAGACGGTACATAATGAACATGCCTTTAAGTTTGTTTTCAGGTATGTACTCTCGTTTTCTGACTACAGATTTAAAGGGTTGTGGATGAATAGAGTTAGAATTTTAAAATGTTATTTTTTTTAAAGTATAAATTGATAAAGAAAAGCTTTATCTTTTGACATTTGTTGTTTTATGCTTGTCATTTAAGCCACGGTGATGAAGCGAGAGGATTCGGGGAACATCCCTCCAGTGAGCGTGACACAGAGTGCCTGAGAGAAGTGAGGATGATGCAGAAACAGGCTGCTGCTGGAGCTGTGCAGTGCATCAGCCTAGTTCCTGGGAGATAGTCAGAATTAGTCACAGAATTACAGAATGGCTGGAGTTGGAATGGACCTCTGGAAATCATTTGTCCAACCCTCCTCTAGAGCAGGTTCACCTAGAGCAGATCCTAGCCTTGTTTTCTCTGGGCGCAACTTCACTGTGCACTGTAAGTAAATGTAAGTGCGACTCCACTGTGCACTGTAAGAAAATATAAGGCTGCAGAGAACAGGAGCCACTGGAGGAGAGAGGCTCAGCAGGTGTCTTTGCATCACATTATTGTTGTTACCCATTATATAGCAGTGTTCTTTAGTGACCTACAAGTCATACTAAAACTTTCTTTTGTTGGCCCTAAAGAAGCTGCTTGCATGTGCTGGCAGTACGTTTTTTTTCTCAGCAACATATCTTGGTATCTGGTAACATTTTGCAAAACTAACCTGATGAGAGATCATGGGATGTTAGGATTTGGAAGTGACCTCTGGGGATCTTTGAATCCAACCCCTCTACCAGAGCAGAACCATATAATCTAATGTAGGTTGTTCAGGAACGCATCCAGACAGGTCTTAAGAGTCTCCAGAGAAGGAGGCTCCACAATCTCTCTGGGGAACCTGTTCAGTGCTCTGTGACACTTATAGTAAAGAAGTTCTTTATCATGTTGAGATGGAGCTTCCTGCACTGTAGTTTACATCCATTGCCCTTGGTCGGGTTACAGGGTGCAAGTGAGAAGAAGTTGTCCCTTCCTTCCTGACATGCAGCCTTTATATATTTATATACATTTATTAGATCCCCTCTCAGTCTTCTTCTCTCCAGACTAAAATGCCCTAAATCTGTCACCCTTTATTTCTAAGGCAGTGCTCTGGTCCCTTGATCATCCTCATAACCCTCTGTTGGACTCTGTCAAGGGACCCTGTCCCTCTTGAACTGGGAAGCCCAGAACTGGATGCAGTATTCCCAGTGGGGGCTCACAAGGTCAGAGTAGAGGGAGAGAAGAACCTACCTCAATCTGCTAGACACACTTTTAACGCACCCCAGGATCCCACTGGTGTTCTTGACCACAAGGGGACATTGCTGTCCCATGGATAGCTTCTTGTCCACAGACCCCCAGATCCTTCTCCTTAGAGTTGCTTTCCACCAGATCATCTCCTACCTAACCTGTACTGGTGCAACTTATTATTCCTTACCAGATGAAGGACTCTGCAGTTATCCTTGTTGAATCTCATTAGGTTCCCCTTTGCACAGCTCTCTAGGCTGTCCAAGTCTTGCTGAATGGCCACACGGCCTTCAGGTATGTCAGCCCAACCTCTAGTTTCATATCATCAGCAAACTTGCCAAGCAGACTCTCTATCCCTTCATCAATGTCACTGATAAAGATGTTGAATAGGATTGTATCTAGCACTGATCCCTGGGGGACTCCACTAGTTACAGCTTTCTAGCTGGACCTGGCACCATTGATCACCACTCTTTGCAGTGTACTGTGTAGCCAGTTCCTAATCCACCTCACTGTCTGCTCTTCTATCCCACACTTCCTGAGCTTGCTCACAAGGATGTTACGGAGGACAGTGTCTAAAGCCTTGCTAAGATCAAGGCAGACTACATCCACTGGTCTCCCTGCATCTACCCATTCAGTTATGGCATCATAGAATGCTATCAGGTTAGTCAAGCATGATTTCCCCATGGTAAATCCATGCTGACTACTCCTGATAACTTTCTTCTTTTCCAAGTGCCTAGAGATGACCTCCTGAATGAGGCAGAACCTCTTTTGCTTCAACTTACACCCATTGCTCCTTGTCCTATCACTCCTGTGTTTTTTCAGGGATGGAGGTTAGGCTGACTGGTCTCTAGTTTCCTGGAACCTCTTTCCTGCCCTTTTTGAAGACTGGAGTGGCACTGAGTTTCCTTCAGTCCTCAGGCACCAATCCTTTTTACCATGATTTTGCAAAAAGGGTGGAGAGTGCTAAAGCGACATCAGGCAGTTCTCTCAACACTCTTGGGTGCATCTCATCAGGGCCCATGGACTTGTGTTTGTTCAGTTTGTGTAACTGATCCTTAACCCAGACTTTATTGACTAGTGGAGAGCCTTCCTTCTTCCACGCTTTCTCTCCTTCATCCAGAGTCTGGAATTCACAGGGGCTAGTCTTAGGAGTAAAGACTGAAGCAAAGAAGGTATTTAGCAACTCTTCCCTCTCTGCATCCTCAGTTCTCAGGACTGCCTTCTCATTCAGCAGTGAGCCCACACTTTCCCTATTCTTTCTTTTACTAATGATATATTTGAAGAAGGCCTTCTTGTTCGCTTTTACTTCCTTTGCCAGTTTTAATTCTAAGAGGGCTTTGGCCTTGCTTGTTGCCTTCTTACATGCCCTGACAATTTCTCTATAGTTCTCCCAAGTGACAAGTCTCTTCTTCCATGGACTGTGAATTTCTTTGTTCCAGAGATTTCCTTCAGAAGCTCCTCGCTCCTCCATGTGGGTCTCCTAGCACATCAAGCTTCTTTTTTACTCAAGGGAGCACACTTGTCTTGGGCTTGGAGGAAGTGGCATTTAAAAAGTGGCCAACTTTCTTGGGCTCCTTTACCCTCCAGAGTTTTAGCCCATGAGATTCCTGCAAGTAGATCTTTGAAGAGTACAAAATTAGCCCTGCTTTCCTGAAAAAAAAAAAAAGAACCTACTCAACATTGTTAACTTAGGTTGTTTTGTTCCCTGTTTTTTTTTTTCAGTATATAATTTTAATATCTATGTAAATCGCAGAATTAACTAATTTGGAAAAGACCTCTAAGATCATCAAGTCCAACCTATCACTTAACTTTTCTAATTAACTGAACCATGGCACTAAGTGCCTCACCCAGCCTTCTCTTAAAACACCTCCAGGGGTAGTGATTCCACCATCTCTCCGGGCAGCCCATTCCAATGACAGTCACTCTTTCCATGACGGACTTCCTAGTAACATCCAGCCTAAACCTGCCTTGGCACAGTGTGAGACTGTCCCCTTGTTCTGTCCCTGGGTACCTGGGAGAAGAGACCAATCCCTGCCTGGCTACAACCTCCTTTCAGGAGGTTCCTATGGTTGAATAAGATAATGAGAGCATTGAGAACATTTGTTGGACTTCAGATGACAGTGCTACTGCATTTATTGTCCATGCTTGGAGATATATTTATAAGCAACTCATTCCCTCTTGTCCATATTAAGTTTTTGTGAACTGTTTGGTAGTTATGGTAATTTAGGTTTAAGGCAGTGCATCAGGCAGCCAACAGTAAGGACTATAAGTGGTTTCCTGTCATTTAACTTTAGCAGTAGAAAAGTTAGCATCTGCTCTGTAGTTATATAAGGAGAGGAAATTGGGGAACAAAGATCTGTTTGTCTGTGCTAGACAAATTCCTTAAGGAAGATGAGGTGAGTTGCATTGTGGTTCTGGTTTTATGGACATTCAGAGTCCAGACCATTAGTGCAAAGACATCACCTAGCTATTTTAGGTGGCTGAGATGCAGTTAATCTTGTCTTAACGTGATCCTCTATATGGGGAAAGGACACTGTTAGGAATCTCAGGGTGGTGCAGAGGATCACCTTGGTCAGAAACAAAAGCAGCTTGCAGTATAGGCAAGTACCTATTTTGCAACTGCTATCAGTAGTTTATATCCTTTCTTCATTTTATTGATGTATTGTAACTGATACACATTTGTTTTCTGAATAACCCAAAGTAGGAGTGAACTGATTCACTTGGAAAGTAGGAACTTGGATACTTGACAGGCACAGAGAGTAAAAATACATCCTGAAGTTTGCAAAGGTGATGATAAAAGGTACATTGCTAAGGTGATTCTGTTACAAATAGGAGACGGGAAAGGGAAAAGATGAGTTCTGACCGCTAGGCTGTAGGTCAGGTTTTGCACTTGTGAAGCTTGTGTGTCTTGTGAAGTGGCAACATCTAGTGTCTGTGTGCATGCTGCTTATTTGTTGCTCGACAACCGTTTCAGGGATTCATTTGTTGCATTAAGACTTTTTTGCACTGTTCTTTTGCCAGGGTTTAAATTCCCCCGTGGGAATATTTTAGCAGGAGTCTTTGAAATGTTTGTCAGTACAGAGAGGTAATGAAAACTGTGCTTCATTTTAGCAGCAGTATTGGAGACTGAAAACAGTTGAGATCTTGTAGTAATCTAGTACAGAATGTATGTTTTAAGAATAATTTTTGAGATAGCAATGCAAATCTGCATAGAAGTTGATCAACCTTTCTTTTTTTCCCTGTTTTTTACAAGTTGCTGTATGGGATGATCATATTTCTCCCCAAAATAAACTTAATGTACTAAAAAGCTAATCTTTCAGTCACACTCTGTGTGTACCAGTATGCAAGGTGAGAGACATGGTCTCTTCCTGAGGTGGGTTGGCATGTTTGTCATACCAGCCCTTTGTGAGGAAGCACGCTTCAGGGGTCTGGGCACTGTCTGGAGTTCAGCAGCCTGACCTGTCAGGGCACTCCTCTGCACTTGTGTGCTGCCTACCACCATGGAACTAGGAAATAAACCACTCTTTTTAGTTTTGGTCTTTTTTCTGACTTCAGAGACCTAAGAAACATGTATTCTGGTATGTCTCATAGGAGGCTGACCTTTTTCCACAGCGTGTAGGGTGTGCTCAGTAGCAGGAATAAGTGGTGAATCACAAACAGTTTGGGGATTTCCTCGGTCTGTGCCAAATTATGTTTCCTGTCTCCAGCGTGCAATTTTCAGGCAAATCCACTGAAATCTTCAATCTATAATTAGGGTTATAAGCTTCTTTAGACCCTTCAGATTTCCTTTTAAAAGTAATGGAATACAGCATTTGTATTACGTGAATCTTTTAGACACTTTCCAGAGAAAGTTTTCCTGGATGTTTTACTATTTCTTTGTTTTTTTCCTTCAGTTTTCTAAAATGGGTATGTAAAGATCCTACTTCCAACAAGACATGAACTGAAATTACCTGATACAAATGACTGTGATATAGAAGAATATTTTTATTCTGGCAATGCTGAACATAATTTTGTTTTCAACAGGCTGAAGTAAATATGTATTTCTAAATCTGGATTAACATCTTTATTGATGACCTTGATTCAGGCATTGAGATTGTCATCAGTAAGTTTGCAGATGACACCAAGTTAGGTGGCAGTGTTGAAACGAATGAGGGTAGAGAGGCTCTTCAGAGGGACTTGGGTAGGCTAGACCAATGGGCCAACATTAATGGGCTGAGTTTCAGCAAGGCCAAATGCCAGGTCCTGCGCTTGGGTCACAACAATCCCAAGCAGTGCTACAAGCTTGGGGCGGTGTAGTTGGAGAGCTGCCTGGCTGAAAGGGCTCTGGGGGCTGTAATAGACAGGCAGCTGAATATGAGACAGCAGTGTACCCAGGCAGCCAAGAAGGCCAGTGGCATCCTGCCTTATATTAAAAATGCTATGGCCAGCAGGAGTAGGGAGAAGATTGTCCTCTCAGACTCAGCTCTGGTGAGGCCACACCTTGAGTATTGTGTTCAGTTTTGGGCACCACAATACAAGAGAGATTTGGCGGTACTGGAATGGGTCCAGAGGAGGGCAGTGAAGCTGGGGAAGAGCCTGGAGAGTAAATTTTATGAGGAGTGACTGAGGGAGCTGGGGATGGTTAGTTTGGAAAAGAGGAGGCTGAGAGAGACCTCATTGCTATCTACAACTATCTAAAGGGACATTATGGAGAGGCTGGAGCCGATCTCTTCTCACTGGTAGTTGGAGACTGTACAAGGGAGAATGGCCTCAAACTGAGTTTGGATAGGTTTAGATTGGATATTAAGAGAAGGTTTTTCACAGAGAGAGTGGTCAGGCACTGGAATGAGCTGCCCAGGGAGACAGTGGGTTCATCCACCCTGGATGTGTTTAAGGGTCATTTGGATGTGATGCTTAAGGAGATGGTTTAAGGTGAATCTTGCGGAGAAGGGCTATAGGTTGGACTTGGTTATCCTGAGGGTCTTTTCCAACCTGGATGCTGGTGTAATTCTTTGATAGAGTAGATCTTTCTGCATTAAAAAAAGAAAGACAGAAAGAAAGAAAAAAGTTGATGAAGATGTCACTTGTTTTTAATGTGTTTTAATGTTTTAATGAACATTTGGCAAAACAAATCACCTGTGTTGCCAGCTGACGGTGTGAGGCAATGCTCTGTGAATGCCCCTGTTGGCCCTGGAGGGACAGTGTGATGGTTTGGGTGTTACCCGCCCCCCCACTCATATGAAAATCACCCAGACTAGATTCAGCTGAGCTGGAAATTAAAGAATGAAGCTTTATATTTACAGCTTAGCACAATTTACAAGCAGCTATTTACAATATATACAGCTATAGACAGAAATACACAAGTTAAAAAAGTAATACAGAAACACAACATCCCTCCCAGAAACCAGAGTCCCCAGGAGGGGCTCCTAACCACCCTTCCACCTCCTTTCCACCCCTCTACCTTATCCCAGACTTTGCCTTACCTTCAAGGTGAGTTTGGAGAGTCAGCCAGGGGGGTTAGGAAGCAGAAGGATTAGTTACACAGACAGCAGGTTAGAGAGAGAAGGGAGGCAGCCAGAGCCAGTGAGAGCAACTCATTTATATTTTTATGTTCTTGTTTGTATACATCTCAGCAAGCCATGACTACATGTTTGCTCCTATTTAACTGTCACAAGAAACATTCAAAGAGCACACAGATAACATATTACTTCTCAGATAAATCTGAACAACTTTCAAGTAAGATTCTAGAGTATGTTAAAGAAAATACCTCCTCTATTATACAGGTGAAGAAACTAAACCCGGGGAGGGACAACAGAACAAAATTCAAATTTTTCAACTCAGCATCTTACTTTTGCTGTATAAACACTATTTAGACCAATTCCCACCAGTTTCCTAGAGAAAACACTGTTAACCAATGGTATTTCTTTTCTGAGTGACAATCTAATTTTGAGAGCAACAAAAAGTATCATACAGACAAACAATTGTTTACAGAATTACAGAATGTGAGGGGCTGCAAGGGCCCTTGAAAGATCATCATAGAATCATAGAATCAACCAGGTTGGAAGAGACCTCCAAGATCATCTAGTCCAACCTATCACCCAGCCCTATCCAATCAACTAGACCATGGCACTAAGTGCCTCATCCAGGCTTTTCTTGAAGACCCCCAGGGACGGTGCCTCCACCACCTCCCTGGGCAGCCCATTCCAATGGGAAATCACTCTCTCTGTGAAGAACTTCTTCCTAATATCCAGCCTATACCTACCCTGGCACAACTTGAGACTGTGTCCCCTTGTTCTATTGCTGGTTACCTAGGAGAAGAGGCCACCCCCCACCTGGCTACAATGTCCCTTCAGGTAGTTGTAGACAGTAATAAGATCACCCCTGAGCCTCCTCTTCTCCAGGCTAAACAGGCCCAGCTCCCTTAACCTCTCCTCATAGGATTTGTGCTCCAGGCCCCTCACCAGCTTCGTTGCCCTTCTCTGGACATGTTCCAGCACCTCAACATCCTTCTTGAATTGAGGGGCCCAGAACTGGACACAGTACTCAATGTGTGGCCTGACCAGTGCTGAGTACAGGGGAAGAATAACCTCCCTTGTCCTACTGGCCACACTGTTCCTGATGCAGGCCAGGATGCCATTGGCTCTCTTGGCCACCTGGGCACACTGCTGGCTCATCTTCAGCTTACTGTCTATCAGTACCCCCAGGTCCCTTTCCTCCTGACTGCTCTCCAGCCACTCAGTCCCCAGCCTATAGCACTGCTTGGGGTTGTTGGATCCAGTCCAATCCCCCTGCCAGAGCAGGATCACCTATACTAGATCACACAGAAACACATCCAGGTGGAGTCTGAATATCTTCAGAGAAGGAGACTTACTGTGAAGCGTATGAGTGAAGTAGACATCAGCATTATTTCCTTTTCACAGCCTATAATCTAATTCTCACCAAAATATTTGGGCTAGCTTCAAACTAGCAGAGACAGACAGGTTTGTACTTCATTGCCTAAGTGTGTGTGCCTGTGTGTGTGCATGCAGAGGCATCATATGCAATGAGTGTGGCTACGCAGCATTCCGTTCACGGGTGAGAAGCAGTCTGCTGCTGGCCTCGTCTGCCTGAGTGTCGTTTCTCCTCAGTGCTTCCTCATTTGCTGATATTTATTACAAAAGTACCTTATGCACCTTTTTTTTTTTTTCCCTCATAGGAATCTTAATTTTAGGAATGTTCAGATTCAGACTATTTTTTCTTCTTTTTATGCCACAGATCTTAATAGGTGTTGCCCAATCTTTAAATAAACCTGTAAGTTTTGGGTTGTTTTTAAATTGCAAACACAGCATCATTAAATAGTAAATATGTTCTCAATGTGCTGTAGGTAAGCAGTTTTCATTTAATGTAATTTTCTGGGTGTTTTGGGAAGCTTTGATGCAAGGAATTTTGTTGGTCACGTTTTCTACTAAACAGTTCACAGTATCACAGTATCATCAGGGTTGGAAGAGACCTCACAGATCATCAAGTCCAACCCTTTACCACAGAGCTCAAGGCTAGACCAGGGCACCAAGTGCCACGTCCAACCTTGCCTTGAAGTGCCCCAGGGACGGCGACTCCACCACCTCCCCGGGCAGCCCATTCCAGTGTCCAATGACTCTCTCAGGGAAGAACTTTCTCCTCACCTCAAGCCTAAATTTCCCCTGGCGCAGCCTGAGGCTGTGTCCTCTTGTTCTGGCGCTGGCCACCTGAGAGAAGAGAGCAACCTCCTCCTGGCCACAACCACCCCTCAGTTCTCATTTCTTTGTTCAGCTGTCTATAGTGTAGGTTTGGGAGGACTTATTAGTGTCCTGTTTTGGTAGGAAAGATCATAGTTGCACAGAATGCGCTGAGTTGGAAGGGGCCTCCAAAGGTCATCCAGTCCAACCCCCTCTGCACTCAGCAGGGACATCCTCAGTGAGATCAGGTTGTCCACAGCCCTGTCCAGCCTCACCTTGAATATCTCCAGGGCTGGGGCCACAACCCCCTGGGCAACCCGTGCCAGTGTTCCACTACCCTCACGGTGCAGAATTTGTTCCTTACATCCAATGTAAATATGCTCTGTTCTGGTTTGAAGCCATTGCCCTTGTTCTGTCCCTGCAGGTCTTTGCAAACTTTTTTGGTATCTACTGTAACCTTGCAGTCTGCAGGAGCTTAGGTATGTCTTTCAGCCCCTTACAAGCCTCAGGAACTCCAGGCAGTAAGCTGGAGAAATAACAAAATTCAGACATTTCTACACTATTTTTCTTGTTTTTTTTTTTGACAACACTGCTTGTACAGAATTGCCTATGAAAAATGAAGAAATGGTAATAAGTACCATCATTATTTTGAAATTCTTTCAGACCAGGAGAATTCTTTAACAATTTATACATTTGGCTCAGCTGTAAGATTCTTGGCATCCTTATGTTCATTTAGGGAAGTTCATATATATATATATATATATATATGAAATACATAAATACATTCTGGAGCTTAATTCAAAGATTTGCAAACTTCTTGTCTCTCCATAGAGCCAAAGCTATGCATTTCTATGTCTGTCTGTGTTTTTTTGTGAGTTTCTCTATTATATCTTGGCAGTTCTGTGGTCTTCCCCAATTCTGCTTCACTGCAGAAGGCCTTTCAGTTCTGTTGCTATTTTTTTTCTTTTTATATTTTGCTGTTCCTTCACAGTTAGATTTTTACTGTCTAACAATTGCTTTACTTTCCAAGGCACGAGTTATCAGTAATTTATGCTACTCTTTTTACCATGTTGTTGCAGAGGGGAAATTAATTGATGGGAGATGATATTTTCCAAAATTAATATTGTTTATTAATTTTGCTATTCAGAACTCTCACCACCCCTGACCACTAATTTTAATAATGTTTCAGTTCTTACACGGTCATGAAAACATTCTATGGATAGTATCTAGATCTAGTAATAACCAGCAAAATATTTGGACAATAATTGAACTGGAAGAGAAGTTTCCTGCCTTCAAACGCAGCTTGCGGTCAATATGCTGCTTGCCCAGTAGATGGGCTCAAGCCCTTTCTGCTCTATGGCAGAAGGCAGTAGAGAATTACAAAGAGGCATTTAAGCATTTACTCACAAATTATTATTACCCACTCGTGGGGGCTAACCACAGTCCAGACAGTGCCCAAATGCTTTCAGGGGACTTACCCCTGGCTCCTGGGGAAAGGACACAGACAGTCTCTGACCTTGTCTCCTGGCTTCTTCTCGACGATCTGTGTATATGTCCAGGGATTCTAAGCAGGACCTTCAGGTGCAGAGGCAGATGTTGTGCAGTCTCAGCACGATGTCACGCTGGCCACACAGGCTGATTGAGTACAGACATCCAGGGTCTGCTCGTGGTAACTTGCGGCAGTGGAGCTTACCAGGCAAGCAGTAAGGCAGTGTGCAATGGCAGCAGGGCTGGGCACAGCAGAGAGAGCACAGCAAAGAGCAGGGAAGCGAAAGCAGGTTGTTCACCTGCCTATCTCCTTTTATCAATGTGGGCCAAGGTTAATTGCCCTTTGGACACAAGAACAACCAATCAGGATGGCAGTTTAGCCAAACCATGCCATATCAGGCAAAGCCACAGGCTCACTTTTCCTTAATTTGGGCAAAGCACAGGCCTTGCACTAGGCAGGCACAAGCTAAGTGTGTGTACCTTACACCACAGGATCCTGTGCAGGCCAGACTCAGCTGCTACAGGTTCTTTTGTGTCTGTTTCCAATGCTTGCCTCTCTGGTGGAGCAGAAAAACATGCCTAGGCAAGGCAGGACATGTATAAGCCTATTTTGGGCCTATCAGGCCTACCACAACACGTTTAATTTTTTAATATGTATATTTTAATTTTTTTTCAGTAATCTTGGGCATGTTTTGGCCATTGATTGTTCTTTTGCTCGAGATAATACTGTGCAAAGACAGCACAGACATCAGCCCAGAATGCCTCCTATTATTTCTCTTTCTAGACACTGTTTGGGGTTGCAGAAGTTGTCATAATGTTGCTGTGGAAATGGGACTTGTGGAAGACCAGATACCTGAAGGTGTTTGTATGATGTTTCTATGTACTTAGAGTTCTTTTACAATCCTTTATATGTTTCTGCTTACAGGTAGCAAGTAGCATCCAAAATCTTCATTTGAGAATATTTTTTTCTGAAAATAAGCAAATGCAAAATGTACTAAATGTAATTCCCTTCCTTACAGCTGCAAAGAGAAGAAGTATGACTATTATAGCCTGCCAAAGACCTCCGTTGTGATAGCTTTTTATAATGAGGCTTGGTCTACACTTCTGCGAACAGTTCACAGCGTTCTTGAGACATCTCCAGATATACTTTTGGAAGAAATTATCCTTGTAGATGATTACAGTGACAAAGGTAGGAAGAATAATTGTAAATAATGTTGAAAATTTTTTTTTAGGGTCAGGTAGTCCACAGGAGCAAAAGGATAGGCTATTTAGGTAACATACTATAAAGCTGTACAACTTAGTCATCCAATCAAAAAATATTGTTCTTGTAGAATGCCAGTGAGGTTTTTGACTTCTGGACCACCTTTAATTTATAAAGGGGAAGAATGTTTGCTGTGTCATAACATGCTTGCATATACAGATAACCTACAGAGCATTTCATGTTTCCTAATTTAAGCAAGTTTGATTGTTGCAGGATTGTTCTGGTGTATAGTGTAGTGAGAGCTACCTGGTAATCTATTTTTGTTTGAGTTATGGGGCACAAAGACAACGAATGCTGGCACTGTTTACCCTGTGTGAATTGTGTTAAGAATAAAAGTTTTACATGGAAAAAGTTTTGTATAACATTAGAGAAGCACTTTAAAATTTGGAAATGGATTACTGAGGTAAATACAAAGCATTTGTTTTCTTGGTTTGTGCCCATCCAAATTCTGTGCTTTTGCCTTGTCCTTTCCTAACTCAGACAGTACATGATATAAACTCCTTGTTCCAAAACTGTATGTTTTTTTTCTCTGTTATTTGTTACAGAACATTTAAAGGAGCGTTTGGAAAACTACGTGGCTGGCTTACGCAAAGTGCGTCTCATCCGTGCAAATAAGCGTGAGGGGCTGGTTCGAGCACGGCTGCTGGGAGCATCCGTGGCGAAAGGAGACATCCTGACATTCCTGGACTGCCACTGTGAGTGCCATGAGGGCTGGTTGGAGCCCCTGCTGGAAAGGTGAGCTTGTGCTCTGGGGTGGTTTCCTGGAGCAGAGAGAATCTGGCATACTTCTGAAGTGGAAAAACGGCTCTTGGTAGAGGCTTACAAAAGGTTACTGAAGTCTGGGCTGGGATGAGGTAGTGAACAGAGGATCAAGTTCCTCTTCTTCTTCACAAAAGTTTTGCTTTTAAGAAAGAGGAGTTCTTCAACTTTGACTCTACCTTAGAGAAGGTGGTTACTTCTGTTAGCCTGGATGCTGGATGAGAAGGTCTGGAAAGATGCATGCCCTGAGACATCCCCTGTTGCAGGGCAACAAACACATAATCAGACTGGAAAAGTAGTCAATGCCTGACTTCCAGTTCTGAGGTAGTCCATCTCTTTGTCCAACTGGAGAGAGATTTCCATAAGCATATACTGTCTTGAGGCATGCATGTCTTCCTGATTCCTAGTGGAATTTGTGTTCTTGAACTCCTCATCTCCATTTAAAGTTGCATCTGGAATAAGATGTAATATATATTTATTTATTATTTATTTAGTTGTCTTTACAATTGTCATATTCAACCTTTTCCTCAATTTTCAGACCGAATTTATTCCAAATAACTATGAGCAGTGTAGATAGTGGGAAGAAAGGACAAGTGGTAAAAAAATAAAAGAATAAGCTTGTTTTTAACTCCTGTCCTCTGAAGAAAGAGTGAGTACCCAGCTGTGGTGTCAGCTGTGTGATTTGTTCGCTTCGCTAGCACGCCACTAGATGGCAATCTTGAGGAAGGATTGGGATAATTTCAAGTGTACTAAACCACTTCCTGTGGAAAACCAGCCCTGGATGTGTCTTGGAATTTTTGCCCTTCTTGCTGCAGATGCAGAGGTACATATCTAAGGGGGTGTGTTTGCATGATGTATCTTGACTGCTCTGGAAGCAATACAACAATGTTAGCGTTTTGCAGTGCAAACAGTAGTATATGTAAGCTGTCTGTGCATTGTATGGATTAGTTAATTCTTAACTTACAGAAAAGGTGGTGGCTTTTTGCTTCCTTGATTCCTTTCGAAACAGAAATTATGTTCTAGATACCGGTTTTGATCCTTTTCCTTTATAGAGCAACAAAGCATTTTTGCGTTTTGTTGGAAATATTTTCCCTCTGTGTATGTATCATTCTCATTGCTTTGTGTATAAGCTTTTAAACAAGTCATATGTGAGATAGCAATATTCGTGGAAGCCCTTTTTTGCACTCTATCAAACTGAATTTCAATGGGAAATCCTGAAGAAGAAAACAGCTATGTCGCATGTTTCCTCTGGCGACAAGGGACCATTGCATGTTTAAGGCAGTCTTTCCCAGCTCAGACAGTACTTTTTTGGAACCATTTCTGCTTTCTGCCACATTTCACCACCACAAGCTGCTTTAATTTCAGAGTCAGAGCCTCTTGGTCAGCCTGTGGGTTTTAACCTTAATGATCTCATGAGAAACTAACTCCACTTGAGTGACAGATACATCAGGTCTCTTCCTTGTCTGGCAATATAACATGTTCAGTTTTTCTCCTCTGCAGTACTCAAGTTGAAGGGCCAAAACAAGTACCAGCACTTTAAAGTCAAATAAGTAATTTTTTTTACTGAGCTAACAAGATGTCTAAACCTAGTGTAGGGAAAACTGCTAAAGAGGGATTTACAGGAAAAGTGTTAGCTTGAAGTTGAACTCTGCTGCTACTGAGGGGCCATTGCAGAATCACAGGGCCTGGAAGGGACCTTGAAAGATGATCTCGTCCAAACCCCCCTGCCAGAACAGGATCACCTATACCAGATCACACAGGAGCACATCCAGGTGGGTCTTGAATACCTCCAGAGAGGGAGACTCCACAACCCCCCTGGGCAGTCTGTTCCAGTAGTCACCCTAAAAGCGACAAAATTTTTCTTCATGTTTATTTGAAACTTCCTGTGCCTCAAATTCCGCCCATTGTCCTGTCACTGGCTGCCACTGAGAGGAGCCTGACTGCATCCTCTTGGCGCTCACCCTGTACATATTTATAAACATTGATGAGGTCACCCCTTACTCTCCTCCTCTCCAAGCTGAACAGACCCAACTCCTTCAGTCTTTCCTTGTAAGGAGGATGTTCCACTCCCTTAATCATTTTTGTGGTTCTGCATGGGACTCTTTCAAACAGTGAGAGAAGCTGAGGTGAAGGCAGAGGATCCCATGTAAGGGGGTCTTTTGTAAGGGAAAATGCTTTCAGAATGGAATCCAGAAAACCCTTCACAGTACTGATAAATGGGAGGAAAGACTTCTGTCTTCTTCCAAAAGTAGACCTGCAAAAAAAAGTCAACCCTGATGTATTTTCAGTATGGTAAAGATTTTATCTGTCTTGAGCGTGTCCAGAGAAGAGCAACGAGGCTGGTGAGAGGCCTTGAGCACAGCCCTACGAGGAGAGGCTGAGGGAGCTGGGATTGTTTAGCCTGGAGAAGAGGAGGCTCAGGGGTGACCTTATTGCTGTCTACAACTACCTGAGGGGTGGTTGTGTCCAGGAGGAGGTTGCTCTCTTCTCTCAGGTGGCCAGCACCAGAACGAGAGGACACAGCCTCAGGCTGCGCCAGGGGAAATTTAGGCTTGAGGTGAGGAGAAAGTTCTTCACTGAGAGAGTCATTGGACACTGGAATGGGCTGCCCGGGGATGTGGTGGAGTCTCCGTCCCTGGGGCTGTTCAAGGCAAGATTGGACGTGGCACTTGGTGCCCTGGTCTAGTCTTGAGCTCTGTGGTAAAGGGTTGGACTTGATGATCTGTGAGGTCTCTTCCAACCCTGATAATACTGTGATACTGTGATACATCAGCATTGTTGATAGGTCTGTCATTCTTCAGTACTATCTTATTTCTCATTTTTATCTCCTATGTTGCCAGGGTTCCTGGAGGCCTCCTTTATGTATGTTGGAGATCTGATTCTTATGTCACATATCTGTTTTGTTTGGGTTTTGTTGGTTTTTGGATTTTGGTTTGGCTTGGCTTTTTTTTTTTTTTTGGTTTTTGTTTTTGTTTTTGTTTATTTAAGCTCGTGGCTGCTTTTGGATTTGCTGATGTAGTGCTTGGTATAACTTTTTGCTGATGATCATAGTTACAAGAAGAACCACTAGCCAAGAGCCTAGCTATCGTACTCATCTTTGCAGAGTGATGCTGCTTTCTAAATATCTTTAGTGCAGCTACCTAAACAAAATAGGTGTTTTCATGGAGAATGCTGTGCTGGATATGGCAGCCAAGCCAGATGATGAATGTATTATCTTGAGCCATCTGGCATACCTCACTTCCACTGTCCAGAAAGATTGATGCTTGCCAGGTGCTTACAGCTGAGTCCTTTTGATGCATCCTGGGAAGCCTTTTGATGCACCCTTAGCAAAATGTCAGTGGTTATTCCTGTAGCTATCCTTTCCTTGCATTGCAGCATGAGTTGAAAAGGAACAAAACTTTGCGTTAGGTATCTGTGAGTGTCCTCTGTTCTTGACAGTTTGATTTTTAGAGATGTATCTAATGGACACAATTTTTTTTCCTGATCACACTAGGATTGGAGAAGAGGAATCAGCTGTTGTTTGCCCTGTTATCGATGTCATTGACTGGAATACATTTGAGTACTTGGGAAATGCTGGTGAGCCCCAGATTGGTGGATTTGACTGGAGACTGGTCTTCACTTGGCATACTACACCTGAAAGAGAACAAAAAAGGAGGAAGTCCAAGACTGACGTGATCAGGTTAATTTTTATGCATCTTAGGAAACTGTAAAAGCTACAAGTGCTTTTGATTTCATTTTGAAATGCCAGGTGCTGAAAAATACTTAGGAAACGAGCATTTTACAAAAAGTATGTATCTTGTTTTGTTGCTTTTATTTCCCAAATAGCTCACCCTGCTCCTGAAAAAATACTACTCTAAAAGCTGAAATGCCTGTGTAATCTTCCATATGGAATTGTTATTGCACAAGCAGTCTCTGGTCTCCTTGAGACAAACTCCCATAAATTCTTATCAGAATACATAAAGGTGGTAAATGTTTAACTAGTACTAAAGGATGTCCTCTCTGCAAAGGTAGAATGTAATAAATGTATTGTGATCAACGGTGAAAGGAGAAAAACATCAACAAATAAGAAGGCCAAAGTAGTTTTGAAGACTATCTGCACTGCAGTGATAGTGGTGATTCCTTGCTCTGCTTTGAAAAGTGAATCAGTTTAAGTTCTTCATCTGGATCAAATGCTACAGCTCTACCCACCATAATTTCTATAAAGGGCTAACTCATAGGAGCTTATGAAGATGACTTCCTTGTGTGGCTTATTTTTTTTTTTAAGACAAGCTGCAATTAGTATTATCTGTCACTCCATACTGTATTTTTAGGAGAGATAAAGTAAGAATACCAACAGTGCATCAGAAAAATGGATCCTGTAAGCAAAATCCTTATACTTAGTTTGGAAGTTACTATATTTCAGTAGTGTATTTTAAGAAATGAAGCAGTTATTTGGCATTTTAATATCACAGTTTTGTTAGTCCTTGCTTTCATTTATAATGATGGACTACAACAAATACAGAATTCTCTCAGAATTTTTTTGGCCCTTTTCAATGTCACTAATCCTGATTAGAATACCCAGTACTTCACAAATATTAATTAATTAATCCTCAAATTAGAGAAATGAATGTTATTTTTTTTAATGGGAAAAGCAAGCAGTAATTTAAACCTTCTCAGCATATACTACTCTGCAACGTCCTGAAAAATAGTTTCAAAATAGATTAAATGTTTTTAAGGCCTTTAGTTTAAATACAGTGCTTTTCTTCTCCTAACAAGAAGAATTGTCTATGCCACGCCAGGGGGAAAACAGTGAGCAATAAAGCTTCAATGGTAGCCTGAGGACTGTGAACTCAGTAAGCGTCTGGAGTAAGCAGCAGTGCTGAGAGTGGTGTCAGTGACAGATGTGTTTGGAAAGACAAGATCTAGAGTGAGACAGAGGAACTTGACTGGTTATGGAGTTTGCTTTCTTTTTTTTTCCTTCTATCTTTCCTCATCTCTTTCCATTCTTGGAAACAATATGTGACAGTGTAAGACAGTGTTGCTTCAAAAAGATGGCTGGTAGAATTAGTTTTAGCACATTAAGAGTAACTGATCATTCATTGATGTTTACCTCAACAGCAGTTTCTCCTGAAGTGTCAACTAAATTTAGTTCCAACCAGCATTATATGCTTGGCACTTTAAAAAGGGCCTGTTTTCTAAGGCTGTAAGCAGTTAGGAACAGTAATGCATGAATTAAAGTTTATATATATGTGCACACACTACCCTACTGAAAGTACATTCCTTAAGTGTGCTATCACTTGTGGAACCTTGTGGTCTGCCATGAGGATCCCATCTTGATCCCTGCTTTTTCTTTCAAACTTAGCAAACAATTAAAAATAAATACAGATGGGCAAATCCTAGAAATAAAAGAAAATAAATCTTTTCAGGAGCTCCATGTACTTAATTCTGCTCAGATATTCATGGGATCAGAAATGTTGTTATTAATTACTGAAGCACAAATTTGTGTTTACTTAAGTAAAATATGTAAGGATATTGCACTTAGAATTGCAGAGATTGCTAAAATAATTCTTCTACAAAAAAAGCATATGTTCTGCTATGTGAGACTAAGAGGTTAGTCATTTATGGCCACTCATAATTGCAAAAAAATAGTGTTAAGACAATGTTTATCTTCTCTATTTTCATGGTTATTTTTGTTTTAACACATTCTGGAGCTTGCTTCTGATACAGTTTTTTACTACAAAATTAAATTTAAATGGCCTGATGATACACTACTTAACCTATCAATGTCTGGCTGTTACTTTGTATCCAGAAAAGACTGAGAAAATGGAAAATAAATATATACAGTATTTTTCATCTGTTGTTTCTTAATTTGGTACTTCAAACTTTTTATTCCAATCAGAGTTACTGTTCTCTTTTATAGGTCTCCAACTATGGCAGGTGGATTGTTTTCTGTGAGCAAGAAGTATTTTGATTATCTTGGTTCATATGATACAGGAATGGAAGTCTGGGGAGGAGAAAACCTTGAATTCTCATTTAGGGTAAGTGGCTCAATTAAAAGGGCTCAAGTGGCCAAGAAAGCCAACAACATCCTGGCTTGTATCAGAAATAGCATGACCAGTAGTAGCAGGGAAATGATTGTTCCCCTGTACTTGGCACTGGTGAAGCTGCACCTGAAATACTATGTTTAGATTTAGGCCCCTTGCTACCAGAAGGCCATTGAGTTGTTGGAGTGTGTCCAGAGAAGGGCAACAAAGCTGGTGAGGGATTTGGAGAACAAGTCTTATGACAACTGGGGTTGTTTAGTCTGCAGAGGTTGAGGAAAGACCTTAGTGTTCTCTACAACTACCAGAAAGGTGGTTGTAGTGATACAGCTGATAGGTTTCTGTAGCACATCATACAGGCAAGTAGCCCCAGGCACCGAAGGCACATATGGATTGAGGATCATAGAATCATAGCATTAACCAGGTTGGAAGAGACCTCCAAGATCATCCAGTCCAACCTAGTCCCCAGCCCTAGCCAGTCAACTAGACCATGGCACTAAGTGCCTCATCCAGTGAGGTGGGGGTGTTTAGATGTTGCTGAATGGTGTTCTTGTGTCTGCCCACAGTGCTGGAGACAGTCAAGAGAGATAAATCAGTATTAATTCTGTTGTATCCATAGTTTCTAGATTTGCCAGACCTGAAAATTAGGAGCAAGGATACTGAAGAACACTGTAAATTGATTCATTGTTCTTTTAGTCTCTGAAATCATCACCTTCTCAATGACATGAAAGGACTTGTCTTCAAGTCTCCTCTTTCTTGTGCTCTGGTTATTCTAAACTGAAGGAAAAAAATCTCTGTGGTTTTGAGTGGTGCAAGAACAGAGCTTTGGCTAAAAGCATGATGACTAAGAGAGATGAATGAATCCTGATCATGAATGCAGGATCCAGTCAATGTGTCTTGTTTTCAAACTGCCTAATGCTATTTGACCGCATAGAATTTCACTTCATGGACACAACGAACATTTGAACTCTTCTTTCAGAAAGGTGCAAAACACAGTTTCATGTTCCTCCTCCTGTACAAGGAGTGAAGTGGAACATGGTTCTGTTTTCCCCCCTCCTCTTTGCTCTTGGTCCTGCTGATGGCACTGCAATATAAGTTTGATTCTGGGGACCAACACTTGGTACACCTACTGTCTGTCCTTCAACTCATCATTATGGCATGTGCAAAAAGATGGAATCATGTACTTATAAGTGGTTTCTTCTGGTGGAAATTTCATTGCCTATGAGCCTGGATGATAAGTCTCCAGTTGCTTGGGGCCTCTTTTCATCTTTTTGTATTGTTTCTTTCTCTCTGGATGTGGAAATCTGCCTTGAGGAAGGAGCAGCCAGAATGTGTTTGTGTGGCAGGGGAGAGCCTTCTACCTGCTCATCTCCCAACAGATTGTGCAGGAGTGGCTCAGCTGCAAGCCACCAAGCAAAATTGAAGAAGAGGTGGGCAGGAACGGAGTATTTTCCACAGTTTGTCTTTTTTCAGGAGATATCTGTGTATAAAAACTTTATATTTCTTCCAGTCCTAAAACATTAGACTGGAGATGGCAGAGCTCAGAAAGCTTTCTTGTTTATCACGCATTGCTCTAGCATTAGATTGGTTGTGCAGAAGCCCTGGGCAGGGAGAGAGGATGCCAAAGTGGGAGCTGAGCAGGTAGTGTAGAATTTTGTAGTGTTACAATCATCTGTCTCCAAAAAATAATTTTAAAAAATCGCTCCTCTACATGTATCCAGATGAAAGTAAAATGGAATGTCACCTTGTTTTCTTTGTGTGGTGAAGGGAGACAATGTGCTTTTATAAGGAGAGCTGCAAGGTAGCCAGACCGAGTAGAGAAATGTATTATCATGCACATGAGCATGCAACATATGCATGAAATCTAATTTGCTTCTCCGTTGCAGAAGGTTGAATTCATTTTAGGGGAGAATCTTCTGCAGAGGCACTTATGTAACATTTGGTAATCCACTAGGGTTTCTGCGTTGACTTCCTTGCTTCAATTTATTGCTGTTCATTTCTACATGATTATATATAGAGGTTGAAATGTTTTCCATTGAAATAAAGAGAAATAAACCATGTGAGGAGTTGTTTTGCTGCAATATATTTAATTTTTACATGTAATGGGAAAACAAGAGAAGTTTTGAACTGTTTTAATGAAAGAAGCGGAATTTAGTAAGCATTGCTTAGCAACCTACAGTCATGGTTTAGAGAAATTCAGAATTTTAATTATTGAAAAATAAACTTTTCTACTATTTTCTTTTTGGCAGCAATTTAACAGAGATACAGTCAGTCTGTTTTACTTAATTTAAATTAGACTTAATTATAGAAGAGCAGAATAATGTTCTTCCTCCTTAACTGTACATTTTGCCTTTGGTAGTTTTTATGGTCCATTCCTCATATCCTACGTAGCCAAGAGAGCCAATGGCATCCTGGCCTGTATCAGGAACAGTGTGGCCAGTAGGAGGTTATTCTTCCCCTGTACTCAACATTGGTCTGGCCACACCTTGAGTACTGTGTCCAGTTCTGGGCCTCTCAATTCAAGAGAGATGTTGAGGTGCTGGAACATGTCCAGAGAAGGGCAACAAAGCTGGTGAGGGGCCTGGAACACAAATCCTATGAGGAGAGGCTGAGGGAGCTGGGGTTGTTTAGCCTGGAGAAGAGGAGGCTCAGGGGGGACCTCATTGCTATCTACAACTACCTGAAGGGAGGTTGTAGCCAGGTGGGGGTTGGTCTCTTCTCTCAGACAACCAGCAATAGAACAAGGGGACACAGTCTCAAGTTGTGCTGGGGGAAGTATAGGCTGGATGTTAGGAAGAAGTTCTTGCCAGAGAGAGTGATTGGCATTGGAATGGGCTGCCCAGAGAGGTGGTGGAGGCACCGTCCCTGGAGGTCTTCAAGCAAAGCCTGGATGAGGCACTTAGTGCCATGGTCTAGTTGACTGTATAGGGCTGGGGGCTAGGTTGGCTTGGATGATCTTGGAGGTCTCTTCCAACCTGGTTGATTCTGTGATTCTATGATCTCATTTTAAAACAGACTCATCAAAACAGTAATCATCAATAAACATACGCTTCTACGGAATATAGGAAGTATGGAAGTTGTTAACCTATAATAAATTCCATGGTGCTTAATATTTGCTGGCAAGCAGATCTGGCATGATCAAACTCTACTGTAAAAAAATAATCTTGGATGTAGGAAGCCATTGTTTAGAATCAGCTCTCAAAACAGGAGATCTGAAAGTGGATATCTAGTTTCACAGCAGCTTTCAGGTTGGGGTTGGCAGTTGCACAACCTATATCTGAAAATACACAAGTTGTTTGAGATATCAGTATGGATTTCTAGATTTCTTCTGTATTCTCTATAATGCAGTTCAAATGGCAAGTATGTTTGTAACTTCAAAAGAAACTAAAAAGAAAAGAGAAGACTCTCATGAAAAAGAAAAAAATAAAATGTTACATCCAGGAAATAAAGATTATCTACTACTCACTCTCCATAGTTGAATGAATTTCCTATACCATTAAAGAAACCATTAGTTTTAAATGTAAGCACATATAGTATAGTGTTTATAGTTTTGTTACTAAGCACAATATTGTGCCACATGTGAAGGTCTGATATCATATCCAAAACCAGACCAACTGAGACAACATTCATTTTGGGCAGCACAATACAAGAGAGATGTGAAGGTGCTGGAGTGGGTCCAGAGGAGAGCAACAAAGCCAGGGAAGGGTTTAGAGAATAAATCTTATGAGGAGCGACTGAGGGAGCTGGGGATGGTTAGCTGGAGTAAGAGGAGGCTGAAGGGAGGTCTCATTACTGTCTACAACTACCTGAAGGGACATTATGAAGAGGCTGGAGCTGGTCTCTTCTCACAGGTAGATACAGAACAAGGGGAAATGACCTCAAGCTGAGGCTGGGTAGGTTTCGATTGGACATTAGGAAGAAGTTTATCACAGAGAGAGTGGTCAGGCACTGGAATGAGCTGCCCAGGAAGGTCGTTGATTCACTGACCCTGGATGTGTTTAAGGGTTGTTTGGATGTGGTGCTTAGGGATATGATTTAAGGTGAATCTTGTAGAGTAGGACTTGGGATCCTGAGGGTCTCTTCCAACCTGGATGTTTCTGTAATTCTGTGATTCTGTGATTATTTTCTAAACTGAGAGATAGGAGAGAAATAATAGCAAGTAACATTAAGAAAAAACCCACAACCCCCCCTCTCAACCAGTCTGAAGGCAACATCCATCTTATGTATTTGGAAAGCCTCTGTTGTGGCTTTCTGGATACCTAAAAGTCCCAGAAAGAGGGAGAGGGAAAAAAAGTCCCATCTGATCTGTTGTCATTAAGTACAGAAACTTTATTTGCTGCCTCATAGCTTTCATTCCTGTTGTGTTTATTTGAATAACATATAAATAAAACATACATCAACTAATTTCTCTTATCCTCCATTTACAAAGAAGAGGAGCTGTTACCTCTGCATGGCTAATACTTGAGGGGAGTTAGCTCACTGGTGTGCCAGTTCTCAAGAAACTTCTATGAGAAGTCTATTGGAACCATTGGTAATAGTCTCCAGTTTGTTCCAAGAGCAACATCCTGTTCTGCCTTTCCTCCCACATGATAGTTTCAGACACTTTTTCAGGCACCTGTCAGTAATAGGCTTTCTGCCACACTGTGTGTAGTAATAAATGGAAAGTGTCTAGCTGTGCTTCCCTTTAATTGCATTGAACTTGAAGTCAGAGGCTGTGTAGGTGAACTGCCAAAAGTCCAGTTTTAAAAGGAGAGGTGAGACTTGAGACTAGTATTCCTGCTTCCTGGTCGTTTATGGGCTTTATCTCCAGAGCCATGTATTTCCTGACTTGGAGAGCTAAAGGCATGAGGATGAGGGCAGAATGAATTCTGCTAATTCCACATTCAAAGTCAAGTACTTTTCCTTGACAGCAGGTAGGAATGTTGGTTTATACAGGAGAACCTATTTCACTAATGGTGGCTGGACCACCATGGGTCAGTTAGAGAATTAATCTGCTTTTTCTTTCCAATGAAAAAGGTTGTATTTTATGACCAGGCACCCACACCTCTTTTCTGCAATAGTGAATATAGAAATGGAAGCACAAGTTATCATTCTCCAATAATATGATCAGAACATGAAAAACAAGAACTGGAAATATATCTCTGTTCATAGTAGTGCCTACGTAACTTGCCTTGTAGGCCACAGGCCTTCAGAGAAAGCAAAGCTGAGAAAGGGATAATTGCAAACCATATATGACATTATCTACTTGGTACTCCCAATGATTTGCCCTGGCTTCACAAGGATGTTGTTATTGCCTATGAATGAGACACACAATTGTTGTATGCATTGCTTGCAGCATACTCTGATGCTTTTAGGAAGGTATTATCCTTGCAAAGACTTACTGCTACTGTATTCTTCTACTTGCAAAGTTTCAAGTTAATGATGCAGAGTGTCAATTCTTTGTTCAGATATGGCAGTGTGGAGGAAGCCTTGAGATCCACCCTTGCTCACACGTGGGCCACGTTTTCCCCAAACAAGCTCCATACTCACGGTCTAAAGCTTTGGCAAACAGTGTGCGTGCCGCAGAGGTGTGGATGGATGACTACAAAGAGATCTATTACCACCGAAACCCACATGCTCGCCTGGTGAGTTGAAGTTCATTGTTCTTGGCACTTCCACAGAGTTTGTTTTCAGTGAATTAACTATTCCTTTAGCTAATACTTAACATTAAGTGTTTTTTCTATTTATTTTTTATGCTTTATGAAACATTTTCGTAGAATCATACAGTGGTCCAGGCTGAAAGGGACCTTCAGAGGTCAGCTAGTCCAACTCTCTCTGCAGTAAGCAGGGACATCCTCAACTAGACCAGGCTGCCCAGAGCCTCGTTGAGCCTCACCTTGAATACCTCCATAGAAAGGGCCTCAACCACCTCACTGAGCAATGTTTTCAGGTGTTCCACCACCCTCATAGTAAAGAACCTGTTCCTAACATGTAATCTAAATCTACTCTTCTCTAGTTTGAAGCCATTGTCCCTCATTCTGTCACTACAGGCCTTTGTAAACAGTCTCTCTGCATCCTTCACATAGGCCCCCTTCAGATAATGGAAGGTCACTATTAGGTCTCATCGGAGCCTTCTCTTCTCCAGGCTGAACAACTCCAGCTCCCTCAGTCTGTCCTCATAGCAGAGGTGCTTCAACTCACTGATCATTTTTATGGCCCTATTTCCCAAATATAGACTAAGTGTATACATAGTTAATTTTTAATTCCATGGAAAAAATCAGAAATTCTGTAAGACTGGAAGGTGGCCACATTTGTGCCAACATTAAATGAATACATGCATAGATGAAAAAATAAGGTTAAGCAAGGTGACCCAAGTGAGGAGGAGCTGTTTAGCCTGAACTGGGGACTTCTATGAAACAGCTGTTACAGGATCCCATAAATAATGAATTACAGAAGAGACATGCAAGTAATGAATGCTAATCAACAATGTCCAAGGGACAGTAGATCTTTAAGTGAACATTATGGTGATAATCTTTAGCAAAATTAGCTCTCTTGTGATAACTCTAAAGCTTTGGATAGATGTAAGACAAAATGGATTTTTCTGTTTGATTAACTTTGGCACAAGGCTTAAAAAAAAATCAATATCACAAAGATTAATTAAAAGCAGTCCTGGAAACTCAGATGAACATTCTCATGCTAAAACATTTGGAATATCAGTTGTGGGTTGTGGTTTGTTGTTGTTGGTTTTTATTTCATTTGTTTATTTTTATTTAGTGTGTGTCTGTTGTATTTTCTTTTGGGGTGGCTTTGTTTGTTTGTTTCTAAATAATGCTTTTATCTTCTGTTAGGAAGAAAACATAAAACCACTTGCAAAAATTTCAAGAGATAAATGCTGTAAAAATTGAGCAGGTCAGAACAGTAGAACAGCATGTCAATTCATAGCTTGGATATATTTATCCTGAGGAGCCTGTAGGCTGAAAGACAGTAACACTGGAATACCCTCACAATGTTTAGAAACTACTTACATGAACCTCTGGCACAAAGTCCAAACTTCGGGCCTAAAAGAAATCACTCTCTGCTGTTGCTTGTTAATGGAGGTGCTTCTTCTCCCCAGGCACTTCTCTTTTCACAGAAGGTTTTCTGAGTGCTGCCATTCTGGCTTTGTGCAGGGGAGAACTGCCTTGGGGTGGGCTGCTGGGTACTTACCTCTGGCTATGCTGGACCAAAGCTTTGGGACCAGGCAGGGTGACAGGGGTTCTCTACATCTGAATGGCCTACCCCAATAGACAGCTGTGAGGAGAAGAGCGCTCTTGAAACCATTAGGCTTTTAAAGGATGTGCTGGGGAACACTGAGGAGGCAGAATTTTGTTAGCTTCCATCTTATGTTCCTTTGGATTCAACTCGGTAATTAGATTATTGTAGTCTATTCATTTGTAATAATTGTTTAACATCCTAAAAGCCATTTAGGTTTTATTATTAGACTGTGACTTTGAGAGAAATAGGAGTTTTGTGTATCCCAAGATGGGAGCTCACAAGCAATACCAGGCCAGTTCTGCTTGTTGAATGCAAGCTGTAATGCTGTAAAGTTTTCTTGTACAGTTCTGAGCCACTAATGTCAGTGAAGACAGAAGTTGAACGAACTTTAAAGGATATCTGAGTGTTAGTTTTGCATATTGGTTCACTGTAACATGGTGGATGTAAGATGTGTGGGTTTTTTGCACATCTGCTGTCTGTAACACTCTGTGCACCACTTGTTGCAGTGGTTGAGTTCAGGCCGTTTCGCTTCATCTAACCCAAATATTCGGTCCCATAGCATAATGACAAAATGATTGATGCTACAGCTGCAGAATTTGGTTCCATAAAGTTTTGCTTCAAGATGAATGTTCAGACCTCAAAAGCCAATGCATCTTGCTGTTTGTTTATTTCATCAGACATCTCTGCCTCTGCTTTACATCTGCTTTTTGTTTCCAGTGGTATTTTCCATAGCTTTCAGAAATGCAAATACATTTGTGGTTTGATGAAAGAGTGTGTCAGGCAACCTGTAAAAATCTGGGGTTGCAAACAGCGTTTCATGCCTCACTGTCTGAAGTCCCTAGTCAGTATAATATAAAGATAGATTTTTGAAGGCAGACATGAAAAGATGTGAACTCTGCTCCAGTCTGTAACAAGGAAGAGTCTGCAGCAGTAGCATTTCTGTGATTGTTTAAGATTTCCTACGCCCCACCAGCCAAAACTATGCATTTCAAAGGAATCATTAGCAGATTTAACAAATGTCATCAGTTGAGTGTGTAGTTGTCTGTACAGGTAATGACAGATGAAAATGCAGTGGCTAATGGAAGGGAATAATTTAAAATTCTCAAGATTCATTCACTGCTTGTGAGATTTACAGTTATCCAGCTAAAGGAAGCTTTATTTTCCAATATGCCTTCTCAGTTCCCAGCCATCTGTATTCAGGGACTTTCTTTCTTTGTGATTTGGGCAGTTTCCTCAGACAAATTATCTTCTAGAATATTTAAAAGTTTTGTGTGCACCATTCCAAATCTTTATTTTCAACATTTAACAAATGACAGTGTCTATGAGGCTTGTAAATAGTGGAGTTCCTCAGGGGTCTGTACTGGGACCAGTATTATTCAGTGTATTCATTAATGACCTGGATGAGGGCACAGAGTGCACTGTCAGCAAATTTTCTGATGGTGCCAAGCTGGGTGGGGTACCTGCCGCACCGGAGAACTGTGCTGCCTTTCAGAGAGACTCAGACAGGCTGGGGAGTTGGGCAGGGAGAAATTCAATGAAGTTCAACAGGGGCAAGTGTGGAGTCATGCACCTGAGAAAGAACAATCCCAAGTATCAATATAGGTTGGGGACTGACCTGCTGGAGAGCAGTGAAGGGGAGAAAGACTTGGGAGTCCTGGCAGATGGAAGGATGGCCATAAGACAGCAGGGTGCTCTTGTTGCCAGGAAGGCCATTGCCATTCTGGGGTGTATTAGAAGGGCTGTGGTTAGTAGGTCGAGGAAGATTCTCCTGTCCCTCTACTCTGCCCTGGTAAGGCCACATCTGGAGTATTGTGTCCAGTTCTGGAACCCCCAGCTCAAGAAGGACAGGGAGCTGCTTGAGAGAGAGCCCAGTGCAGAGCCACAGAAATGATTAAGGAAGTTGAACATCTTCCTTATGAGGAAAGCTTGAGGGAGCTGGGGCTTGTTAGCTTGTAGAGGAGGAGACTAAGGGGTGACCTCATTCATGTTTATAAATATGTAAGGAATGAGTGCCAGGAAGATGGAGCCAGCCTCTGCCCAGTGATGGGACAAGGGGCAATGGGTGGAAGTTGAGGCATAGGAGGTTCATGTGAACCTGAGGAAGAATTTTTTCCCTGTGAGGGTGACATAGTACTGAAAAAGGCTGCTCAGAGGCATTGTGGAGACTCCCTCTTTGGAGATATTCAAGAACTGTCTGAGTGTGTTCCAGTGTGATCTGCTCTAGGTGATCCTGCTCTGGCAGGGGACTGGACCAGATGATCTTTTGAGGTCCCTTCCAGCCTCTAACAGTCTGTGATTCTGTGCTTCTATGTAAGGATGATGAAACCAAATCCAGCACTCAAACGTGGGGATTTTTCCTGACTAGAAGTCCTACTCATCACTTTAACATACGGCTCCTAATAATGTATACAGATAGTTTAAAAGAGAGCATCTGTTCTGTTGGGGTATTTTAATTTCTTTTTTTAATTCCTTTTCTCTTCAGGAACCATATGGAGATGTGACAGAAAGGAGACTGCTTCGAGAGAAGCTGAAATGTAAGGACTTCAAATGGTTCTTGGACAACGTGTACCCAGAGCTTCATGTACCCGAGGACAGACCAGGCTTCTTTGGAATGGTATGTGGCTGCTGGGAAGGGGCCCTCTCACAGTTTTCTGAGCTCTTCTGTTAACTCAGCATGAAGGTAATTTTATGCCAAAATCAGTTTGGTAAAATTCAGTCAGAAATGGTAGGCTTTAAAACACAGTTTCTATCAAAACTTTATTCTAGGGGATGCTGTTTGTGAAGGAGTTCTCTGAGAGTAGGTAATGCTTTCATGAATTACAGCTCCAAGTGACATCTTGAGACTGTTACAGGCATTCAAGGAAAACTCATTTATTGCTTGAAATGCTGTGTAGCAAAAAAAAACCCCAACAATAGAGAGCACCAAATAATTTTAGTTTTTAATTGATGACTTGAAAATAGAAAGGGTGTGCTTTGCAACATGTATTTACACACCCAATGAAAACTATGATGCTCTGGTGATGGGAGCTGGTGCTGCGTGCTCCTAGATCATACAGGATTTTGTACATCAAAACCAACATGTTAATTTTTAATCCAGTGATGACTTTAGACCAGCACAGATTCACAAGCAATTTGCATTGATTCAGTATTAGAATCTTCTCCTCTTCTAAGAGTCAACAACTTTCTATGCTGTTTGCAGCCCATACATATAAACTATAGCTCCATGTATATCATATTACTGTAATCTCATTTGGAAGGAATGAAAACAGAGATGATGCAGCAAATATCTGCTTCCTCTGAAATATCAGTAGATATCTGCTGTGTGTCTTATTGGGAAGACAAGACTGCACCTTTCTGCCAGGCAAAGATGTGTAAAATACCTTCCTGATTATCAGTGTCACAATGAATTAGAAGCACTTTTGCTGCTAACTCGATCACTGCAGATCTAGCTAAGCTGCATTCCCACACTGCTGCAGTCCATTCAGACCTTATCACAACAGTCACGTCCTGCTGCCATCTGCACTTCAGTTACCAAGTCTCTGCTGGATTTCCTTCACTGGAGGAAAAACCTTGATCACTGTGGGTGTAAAGAGCATACAGGACTCAATTCTCCCCACAGTCTTCCCCAATAGCTTTGTTACTTGCTGAACAAAACCTATCTTAGTGTCAAAAGGCTGTGATTTCTCACAAGGAGCTGTAATTCCCACGGGGAGCTGTAGAAGCTCCTGTAGGGAGCATGTAAGTGGACAGAAAAGCCCTCAGGAGCCTCTGAGAGAGTAGCTACCTCCTCATTTTTTCTCGGATCTTGTACCTGGGTTGGTCTTTTTGTGTGATCACTAACTTGAAAGGTGATAGCCAGTACTTTGAACAGACACCAGTACAACATTGGCTTGGTTTTGTTTTTTTTTTATGCTGAATCACTTGCAAGGTCAGAGACAGTTGAAGCAGTAAGATACTGTAAGTTTTATCTTCCAGGAGCACTTCAAAAAACTTATCCTCCCATCTACCTCCACCCTTTGCTCTCCAGAAGATGGATGGTGGTGATACCTCTTCAACCTGCAGGGGAGGGAAAGGGATCTGTGCAGTTCCTTTTGTGATTTAACTGTGTCTTCCTCTAGACAAGTGTTGACAACACCTAGATATAATAATTCTTGCTCAAAGCTGCTCTAAGTATGTACAGTGTAATATATTCTCTAAAAACAGTTCTTAAATGCTGTAATCTAATTGTGAGCATGATAAGAACACACCCTTTTTTTGGCAGAAAGAATTAAAATGTGATTAAAGTGCAGTTATATTCTTATTAGCAGTGCAAAGTTGGCACCTACTGATTCAGCTAGATTGTGGATATTGAGTGCTGTCTGCTAACTTCAATGCATCACTGATGCTGTTCTTCACTCCTGCCCTAGCCATGTAGTTCTTTTCTGGTTCACAAACAACCTGTGGTTAGAAGTGTCAGCTTTGTTACCAGCTTCACTTACTGTGAGCTTATTTGTTTGTTCAAAGAAATTGCAAAGGGATATGGAAGTTACTCCCTGTCTTGAAAATCTTTACACTGAATTTGAAAACTCTAAGATTACCAATATATATTACTGAAATAAATGCAAGAGTTACTGAGCAGCCCTCAGTGCCATGCACTGACTGCTATTTTTGTTTCTCCTGATGCATAGATAACTTTTTTTACTGTCTGTACTGAGCTTGGTTGGCTAAAAGGTTAACTGCCTAAAAGATTGTGTAAACATAACTAATTTTGAATATTTTAACCTGAATTACATTTGCATTCTTGTAAACTGCTTAAGGCCTAGAAATGAGGGAAATAGATCACCTTACTAGTAAAATGAGTACCCAAAGGATGCAGCATCAATACTGTGAATAAAATCATATTTCAAGAAGGGGTGCTATCAAAGTCATGAGCCTTATCATTCATAAAATGTTTCAGTTTCTTTTTTTAAGTCAGACTTCTCCATAAAAGTTCCAGTAATGGAACAGTAGAGTGAAGTTCATAATGTAGTATTTCATCCATTAAGGCTATGCAGAGGCCATTAGGAGGTGAAATTTTGGAAATTTCAATTGCTGCAGGAGATAGCAGCATTTAGATAGAAAGGTAACTACATGAACTACTTAAAAAATCAATTGCCACAACTTCCAGGGTATTCACTTCTTTGCGTAGCATTTTTGTAGGAGCACACTGCAAGTCCCTACCACTCTTCTAGTGAAAGAGCAAAGAAAATTGATGGAGGTTAATCTGACTGCCCATTTGAGCTTCCAGTGCAGTGGTGCACTAGGTGAAATAGAAGCTTCTTGAGCTCCGAGTGAGAGTGCATCAGATTTCTTCTTATGGCAGCTCAGCTGCCAGAGTAGGGGCATAGTCATGGTCACATGGTTTATCTTACAGCGATATACAGATATGAGGAAGACATTTTTTACAGTGAAGATGATGAGGCACTGGAAGAGTCTCTTGAGGTCAGGTTAGATGGGGCTTTGAACAACTTTATCTAATGGAAGATGTCACTGCCTATAGGAAGGGAGGGTAGGACAATGGAAGTTATTCTTCCCCTGTACTCAGCACTGGTCAGGCCACACCTTGAGTACTGTGTCCAGTTCTGGGCTCCTCAATTCAAGAGAGATGTTGAGGTGCTGGAACATGTCCAAAGAAGGGCAACAAAGCTGGTGAAGGGCCTGGAATGCAAACCCTTTAAGGAGAGTCTGAGGGAGCTGGGGTTGTTTAGCCTGGAGAAGAGGAGGCTCAGGGGGGACCTCATTGCTGTCTACAACTACCTGAAGGGACATTGTAGCCAGGTAGGGAGTGGCCTCTTCTCTCAGACAACCAGCAACAGAACAAGGGGACACAGTCTCAAGTTGTGCTGGGGGAAGTATAGGCTGGATGCTAGGAGGAAGTTGTTGCCAGAGAGAGTGATTGGCATTGGAATGGGCTGCCCAGGGAGGTGGTGGAGTCACCATCCCTGGAGGTGTTCAAGCAAAGCCTGGATGAGGCACTTAGTGCCATGGTCTAGTTGACTGCATAGGGCTGGGGGCTAGGTTGGCTTGGATGATCTTGGAGGTCTCTTCCAACCTGGTTGATTCTATGATTCTATGACTAGATGGTCATTAAAGGTTTCTTCCAACCTCAGCCATTCTGTGGTCACACAATTTGGTCTTCTGGCTTGGGTCAAGCAGCTGCCATGTTTAAGCCATACAGTGTCCTGGGCAGCTGTACAGGCAGTGTGTTTCTGGTCCTTAGGTTCGAGGTAGCTTTGGAATTTTGTATGCAACATGAACTAAACATTTTTACTTAGATTTTTTGTTTGATTTGCTTTTGGTGGAAGTGAGGCTGGTAGACTCTTAGTGAGTTAAAATGAGATATTAGTGTTTCTGGAAAGGCTGGCAGTCCCATTTAGGTTCTTGTGTGGAGCACTGATGTGTTTTTTTCTGTTGTGGCATCTGATTTGGCCATCCTTGAATGTGCACTTGTGAAAGCTCAAAACAACCTGAACCTCAGGTCTGTGTGCTGTGCAGATTGCCCATCTAGATAGGCCAGACTAAGCCTGTTCAGACCTTAGCCGCCCTGGGGAGGTATGGTGTACTAGGAACTTCATCTTGTGTTTTATATTAGCACTGCACTGTTGTTGCACTGTGCAGCTAGGCGGAAACGAGGAGCTGGGCAGTGCTGGCATCTCTACATGTTCTTTGTGACTGTGGAAATGAGTGGCTGCAAGCCTAGGAAATAATCAGGATTCCTCTCCTCTACTGAGGTGTACTAAGTATAGCTGGCATTCAGGGCACATATCTGAGGTAAAGGTTGTGGTCATCTGGTGAATTTGCCTTTTAGCTTGGCATCCAGATTACTGTTAAAAACCAGTGTGGGCACAAACCTCAGGATTTTATCTCTCCTTTTCTGTAAGTTTGACCACTTGGCAGTGAGACTGCATTACATTTTGATACCAGAAGTTTTCCTTTGTTCTTTTGAAACAGTTTGTAGCTGATCTTCCAGAAGAATGTGAAGCAGCCAAGCTGGTAGATGTCCATTGTGGCTACCTAGCTGATAGCATTTTTCGCTTCCTACTCCTAAAAGTGTTTTTGAGTGACTGAATCAGCTGGGAAATAATTTTTCTGTTAGCAGCTTTCTTCCACATTTTCTGCCAACATCATCTTGCTTTCAGTGAATTTCCAAATTCTTAGTCATAATTTTCATTTAATTTAGACCAGAGATAACCTTGGGGGAAAAACTAAGAAGGAAAAATGTTAAGCCTTTATAACTATGAAGACTTTTTCCACCTGTGACAAAAGAGGCAATTTTGTGAATTATCAAAGTAACAGGTGATATATATGGACAGGCTTACAGAAGAAGAGATCTTAGCTGTGTGGCTGAAGTTATATAGTCAAAGAGACTATTACATGTATGGTATTAGAAGTTCTCAGTTGTCATGCTCCAAAACAGCCTCCTTTAGGTTATCTCTTTAAAACTGCATTATCATACAATTTGTAGAGCTATCATTTGAGTATGAATTGGGACCCAAGGTTATGGCTGACTAGACCTGGAGATCTGATGCCCTTCACAGGAAAATATTCACCACTCTGTTGGCTGTACAGCCTCTGAAGGCTTTAAAGAAAGTGGAAGAAGTTCAAGTGTTTGATCTTTATCCAAAGTGAAGACACCATCACTTGAGATGTGCTTCTGTGTTCTTGAGCCCCCCAGAGAGAGGCTGGAGTGAGCAACTGAATTCCAACAGCAGTGTCTTATCATGGATTCCTTATGAGGATTTTAGTCATCAATGTTGCATACCAATTTCAGCAATGCATTTAAGAAGTTAACAGAAATCTTATGATATTTGCAATCATTTTTCCAAAAAGAGTGATAAGAAAATGCTACACACTCAGTCAAATTGTTCCCTGTGATTGCTCAGATCACCTTTGAGGTAAAAGCTTATGCCTGGTCAGAACCCCAAAGCCATTGGCTTAGTACGAATTCACGTCTTGGTGTGTCCCACAGTATCAGCCACTCATACCTCTAATGCATCAGCAGCAGTGCCACCGTGGCAGAATAAAGAGGATTCTGATCTGTTTTATGGATGAAGAGAAAGTTTGGCTGTGTTCCACTGGCTGTATTTATCAACTAATGTAATGAAGTTGTAATGTCAAATCTTTTGTTGATGCTTTGCTTACAGTTGTATGAAATGGATTTTGTCTTAAAACCCCCCAAAACCTAAGAATTATTTGCAGAGTGCCATCTGTATTGTGTCATTATATGCAAGTGTCCAGATGTTAGGAAACAACAGATTTAGATATCTCCAAGCAGTAAGGGATAAATTGCTCTTTAGTACCTTTCCCAGCCTCCAAATGGAGGAGAGCACAGCTGCAACATTTCAACAGGAGGCATATGCTGTAGGAAGACACAGCCAGTAATCCTGCATGGGCAGAATTTTTTAGGACTGAAATGTGTGTTAATGGCAAGGTGACCAACATTTTTTCTTGCTTCTGTTTCTTTAATGCAGCATTCTGCAAAAGAATTCAGGTAAGCCATGGAGAAAATTTTGTTCTTATTGCATGACTTGTTTATGGTGGATATGAGAACAAAGATAGCTTCAAAAGTGACTGGATGATTACTGTTTTGATAGAACTGTTGCATGTAAAAGGAACTTAAATCGTGTTCTTACTTAATAGGGGAAAATACTGCTTTCATAAATTCTCTCATACTTTTACCTGCCTTGCAACAGAGGGTGGGGTTCATTTATTTATTTGTTTGCTTTGGGCATAGATTATGCTGCAATCAGATTTTCAAATCTGATTATTGTCAAATCTTTGTCATTTCAGATCAGGTCATTTAACATCTTAGTATGTGCTATTTCCCCAGATTAGGCTTCCTGATAAAGTGTGGGTATAAGAGAACATTTATTAGTACCTGATAAAACAAACCACAAGAGTCATGTTAATACATGAACTGTCTATGTTTAGAAATATGCCTGCACATATCACAAGCATTTATGCATGAGAGTGAAAAATGAGAGAACACACATGGGAGAATCCTGGCAGTACAAGTTCAGCTTTAAACCATCTGGAATGAGTGTTAATAATCTTGTACACAACTTTTGTTTTGCTGCCTGTATTTGGACATTGAGTAACATGTATAGGAGAGTTGCTGTAGTTCTGGTGGTGCACAGCATTTTAAAACAGGTTATTGAAAATTCCAGGCCACAAAAAGGAAGCACATGCTCGAGCATGTGCTGGGGGCTGACAGTGAAGAGTGCATGCTTGGAGTGGTAGTGAAGGCATTGGGTTGTCTGGAAAGGCACCAGTCTCAAAGGTTTTGCTGTGTTTATCTTTTCTTGGAGCAAGTAGGTAGACAAAATCATACATTACTAAACATACAAAGGGGGCTCTGATCCAGAGGACAGCTGTTGACAACTGGAACTGATTTATGTTTTTAGAGATATGGTTACCATTTTAAACTGGTTATGACATGAAGTTGGCATTTCTTGATGTATAATGTAGAAATCTGAAATTTTATTGTTTATGTAGTTCCATGATAATGTTAAAAATCATCTGTAAATTATCATGTTTATTTCCTTGTTTTTTTAAAGTGTAATTCTTGCCTGGTGTTATGAAGGTAAACAAAATGTCTTCTTTTGACAGCTTTAGGAGGGGTGCAGTGGTTTAGTGCTTTCCCATCAAATCAGGCAGTGCTTTCTGTAGAAAGGTTGCCTGGAGTTTTCTTTTGCTTCTGGTAAATTTGGGCACTAAACTAAGGATGAATCTTATTATACACCACATTCAGATGTTAGTTTATCCTATCCTGAAAAATTACACCAAATGTATATTGAAAACATTCAGAGAGCAATTAAGAGACACATGGCATGTAAAGTTAGAGTTTGGATCCAAATATATACATTATGCTCTGAAAGGAGACCCTCACAACCCCAGCAGCCCTGCAAGGGGTCCCAAGCCATGGTGGCTCCGTGGTCCTTCCCAGTCTCCCAATATACTGCTGTTGCCTTGGGCTGATAGCTTAGGTATGCAGAGTACTGGAAGCTTGGACATCTCTTAGTGAGAGTGGGCACAAAGCAGTGGAAAGAAGATATTAAATAGCAATCAAGCTGAAAGCAGGGGAAGAAAAGTCTATGTAGAACACAAGTATTTAATTTTCTGACTTGTATGGTTTGCTCTGTGGTGGGTTTGTGGGTTCAGTTCCTGTAGGGTTTGTCTTTGTTCGGTTTTAGCCTTCTGCAGTTCCTTTGGGCCTGTTCATTTTAAGAAGCTGAGGATACAGCTAATCATGATTAGGGAAGAGTGGTGAAATTACTCTTTGCTGAAGTAACTCTTCTGAGATCTACTCTGCTTATGTTTTTTTGTCTGTGATATAATTGCACTCAGTAACGGGAGCATTCAGCTTGAACTTACGTTTACAGAACCTGTTTTGCTCTGTGTAATTTTGAATTTGGTTAAATAGCTAATACCAGGAGTCAGTAATTGTTATGGCATCATTTAACTTATTGTCAAGTTACTTTTGTCTCTTGAATACTTAAATGCAAATCCTTGGCAATTTAATGTTTAAAGTAATGTAACTTAATATTTTACAATATGAAAGTTGTACAGTTGTGGTATAGCCCCAGCTGGCTATGAGGCTGCTTACACAACTGCCACCCCAAGGTGGGATGGAGAGAAAGATTAGCAGAGAAAGGCAAAAATCCTGTGGGTTGAGATAAGGAGGGTTTAACAGAACATAAAGAGAGAAGGAATAACAATAATACTGATGAAGCAGCATATAAAGCAAGTGATACAAAATGCTGTACTGACCGCAGTGGCCCAGCCTGTTTGCCTGACCTTGCTGCATGCAGTCAGCCACTTACTTGAAACATCTGCACTTACCTGGCCAGCCCTCACCTTATGAGGCCATGATGTCAGCTTGGCATCTAATAGTCCATTGGCTGGTTCAGCTGGCTCTCTTAGCTGTGGCCCCTGCCAGCTTCTTGTAATAAACAAGCAAATAAATAACCCTATCCTGGCTAAGTCCAGGACTGCACCTATTCTGTCAGAGATCAGTAATACTAATAAAGAATTAATATCACATCAAGTGTCTCTTTCCAAAGGTTTATCTTACCTGCTTTAATAATTTCTGGTCCTGAACTCTGTCTGCTTGTTCAACCTCAAGAAATTACTGGAGTCCTTTTAGAATGAATTCCACTAACATTGCCCATTTGACAAACTGAGAAAAGTATGCATAAGAAAATTGAGCAAGTAGATCCTACAGGGGAAAAAAAGACATGGCAGACTCTTTTGTTCTGCCTGAATTGCTGGTTTGTTGGGTTTCAGCACAGCTTTTCAAAATTCCTACCTACTTCATTTGCAAATACACTGTAACATGGTGTCATTCCTAGGGGAAGCCGTTGTGTCTGGCTGCTTCAGTGCTTCAGTTGTATTATAACCACATTAGTCACAGAGAAATGTTGCCATTGGATCCATTTGCTCTATTCCAGTTAATTTGCAGTAGCTCTGGAATGTAAACTTATGAGCTTAAAGTACTGCAGCATATCTTCCATACTTCAGATTAATACTTTGTTGTTTTGTTTTGATTAGCTGAAGAACAGAGGAATGGCAAACTTCTGTTTTGATTATAACCCTAAAAACGAACATCAAGTAACTGGACACAGGATCATACTGTACCCATGTCATGGCATGGGACAAAATCAGGTAAGATTCATGTTTTATTGCAATATTGACCAATACTATTGTAATTAAAAGAAAAAATGGCATGGTAAAGGTATTGCAGTAGGTGTGAGAGAATATCTTGCCACTATGAGGTTATATTAATCTACTTTTGATCTCAATCTACAAAATGCTTTTGATTCTGATCTATCTTCAGGTCAGATTTTCTTCAGTCTGAAGATGTCTCTGACCAGACCAGGGAACTCATGCATACATTAATTATGGCTTTCCACAGAACTCCTTAACAGGGTATGCTGGTTAGAGGCTAATTGGAATATTTTTATACCAGGAATTAGATCATTGGCTGTGAAAAGAAAATAAAGTGATGTCTGTATTACCCATTTGTTCTGCTGGGATATATAAAAACACAGACACAAACACAGATAAGACAGTCTCTACTTGGGTATTGCCGTATTAACTCTGCTGCCTGACCCTGCACATTTCCCAACTAATCATTCTGCTTCTAACACCCCTTGCTGACCTTTCCAGCTCACCCTGCATGCAAGAGAGATTCTGAGATAAGGGAGAGGGTGGAAAAAAGGTGGAGGGGTGGTTGGGAGCCCCTCCTGGGCACTCTGATTTCTGGGGGGTGGGGTGTGGTGTCTTGTAATTCTGTATAACTTTTAACTGTATACAGTTGTAAATATTTGCAATATATTGTATATATGTGCTTGTAAACTCTGCTAAGCTGTGAATACAAAAGCTTAATTCTTTAACTTCCAGCTGGATGAGTTTAGTCTGGGTGAATACTTGTTGGGGGAGGGGGGAGGGGAGTGGGTGATGCCCAGAACCACTACACAGGCATTAATAGCACAGCAGGGCAGCTATAGTGCTTATAGGCCAGTGTGCATTCATCTCCAGCTGGTCTTGTGTAGATGAGCACATCTCTGAGCTTTTGTCTGTCTATGTCTCCAAAGACCTTCATAATATTGTAAACCTCATCTAGTTCTACCTGTGTCTGTCATCGTGCCTCTTCCTCTTGGTGGTTGTGTAACCGCACAAGATGTTTTCAACAGTATCATCTCCTGGGCTGGGGCTCCAGGCTCCAGAATCCTGGAGAGCAATGATCACCTCTTAACACTTTCATTCATGCTCTTTCGGTTTTAACTTCTGAAGCTGAAAATGCTTGCTAGTGTCTTTCTCCGTGCTGACTGCAACTGGGCACAGCAGTGGTTACTTATGTTACCTATAAAGCTCTCTGCATAATGCTGTGGTAAAAGTGCTGTGGGACACCCTCTGCCAATGTGCAGTGGCTGTTTTGCATAGTTTTGAGTATCCATCTTCTAGAATTGAGGTTTGGTGTGGCATGCAACATGTATTTGCCTACCTGGATTGATGTTTGGCTTCTAGCCCAGATTAGAATGTGTGACATGGGGAGGGGTAGAGAAATATGCAAGGTCTTGCTGAGAATAAGTACATAACTGTGTGGCAGTTTGGGTGTCTTGACTGGGATTTTAAAAGGAAATTAATTTAAACATTAATAGAAGAAAGGAAAAACAATCTTGAAAAAGAGCCAGAGATGTGGCAGATAAGCAGGATATCTCTTACCATTTTGAACTCTGCTTTAAAAATACATAAAAGCTCGAGGAGTGGAAACCAAATCTGTATTGTAGAGAAAGCTTCTTGTATAAATTGTATCTTAAATGAGAAAAGGAAAACGAACAGCAGTTTGAGCACTGTGCTTCAAACTGGAAAAGAAAGTCGATTTGTTTCTGCTAGAAATTTTATTGCCTTAAATATTACAACCTCATTTAGCATTGTTTTTTAGCTTATGTCAAGTTTATGTTGTAACTTTCCTAATGCTTCTCTTCTGGAGGCAAAGATGCAGAGGGGGGACAGGGGAGAATCTTGTGTCATCTGTTCTGACATATGTTTGTCAAGCACACTAAGCCATTTTGCTGCCTCACTTCAGCTTCATGCTCAAGCATACTTCTATGCACCTATGCAGAAAATAAGTTAATCAGATAATGTAGCTAAGCCACTTCCTTATGAGGAAGAGTTGATAGCTTTTGTAGATCAAGAAGTATTTCATGTATGGGATTACATGCTCACACACAGAATTGATTTATAGTTTTATTTTTTTCTTCTCCTTCCTTTACAGATTATAGAGGGTAGAGATACTGATTCTTTTGGTACTTCTCTGACCAAAAAAAAAAGTTTGTTCAAATTTTATCCCTTTCACCAAGGGGAAATAAAGACATAGGATGAAAGTCAAAGGCAAAAGAGAAGTACATTTCAGAGATGAGTTGCCATGAGATGACATTTTTGCAGCTGTCCATTGTTTAGCTAGCACTAAAAGATCGACCTAATTTACTGCGAAGACGCCACAGCGCTGGGTGTTAGTGCTCTTACGTCTCTGCTGGCGGCACATACATCGGCACACCGGGGCGGTAGGCAGCCGACAGAGCAGGGATGCTCTCCGCGCTGTGCAGTTACTGCGCCCTCTGCTGGCATCCAGGCTGCAGGAGGAAGGACAAACGGAGGAGCTACCTGACTGCAATATAAACCAATAAAAGGAAATACAACATGACAGAAGGGAATTGCAGAGCATGAGGAGGGAAGGGCAAAAGAATATCAGTGAAATTTGCAGAAGGCACAGGACACAGTCTCAAGCTGTGCCAGGGCAGGTTTAGGCTGGACATTAGGAAGAAATTCTTCACAGAAAGAGTGATTGCCCATTGGAATGGGCTGCCTGAGGAGGTGGTGGAGTCACCGTCCCTGGAGGTGTTTAAAAGGAGGCTGGATGAGGCACTTACTGCCATGGTTTAGTTGATTAGAAGGGACAGGTGTAGTTAGGAGCTACAAAGAGGGAGCATGAAACGGGCAGAATTAGTGGAGACCCAGTTAGTGTAAAGAGGCAGGGGTACTGAACATGGGAGCACAGATTTTAGCTGACAAATGGAGACATGAGTACGTGTGACAGGCAGTAGTTGCAAAAGAAGTGTACAGAAGGGATTGCTGCAGGTAGGGGAACAGAGGAAGACTGAAACAAGACAAGACATAGAAGCACAACTGAGATGGGAAGCAGCAGGATGTTTCTCTCTGTTTTCTTCCTATCCCTCTCTGCTTTTGACAGTCATTCTTTAAAGTTAACAGGCTGCACCTAGTGGTGTGGCAGATGACAGTGGCAGGACCAAACCATTCAAATTCAAACATGTACATCTGCTACTGCCAGGTGACAGAACTGATGGTGACAGAGTTGGTCATCCTCTAGTTGTATCAGTGCTAAGGAGAGCAAGGAAATCCACCAGCTTCACAGATGTTTGCTGGCAACAGGCAGCCCATAACTTCTGTTTTGCCCTTGGAAGGGAATCTGCCATCTCTACCTCAAGCTCTTCTTCCTGCGCTCTTTCAGTCTGCTCTCATCATTCCGTTTAAGCAGCAAACTCTCATTACAAAGTTTTGCTCCAGTCCCCTGTCCTACACCACACATCATGAACAGCTCCAGTTTCTTCAGTCCATGGTCTTTAACACTTTTTTTCCATGCTGGCTGGCTCCTAGTCTAACATCCTTGTTTTGTCTTTCCCCTCATTTATTCCTCCCACCAGTTACTGTCCATCCTAGGTCATATTTTGCTCCTTTTCATGTGCTTTTTTTCTTTCCTGGCTAGCTCCTATTTTTAATCTTCTAATCTCTTCCTTCTCATCCTTTCATCCAGTTGCAGTTTATTCCATCATTCAGCACTTTGTTCCTCAAATTGTACTCCCTGTTGCACACTTACACTATCTTGTGGTATAAAGGAATGAAGTTTATTCTCCAGGCTTCAGCTCTGTAAAGTTATTCTCCAGAAACATCTTGACATGATTCAACATTATTGAAGGTTAAGTTGGGTAGCCACACGTGTCTTACACTCCAGTGCACCCATCCTCTGGCATGCTAATGGCTGCTGGCTGTTTATATAGGGGACAACTGCAAAACCTCTTCTTACTGGGAACAGTTCTTCACTTAAGTGATCTCTGAATATGTATGTGCACTGTGCTGAGAGGAGAGAGTTCTGTGCTCTTGATTGTTTATGAAGTCCAGCACCTGCTCCCATTTTTTATTTTAATATGTAAAACTACTTTTGGAAAACTAAGGTCTCTGGTAATTTGTTGATATTTTTCCTTAAATCGATAGACTAAGCGAGAAGGTTCCCTTTTGCCCTTTTGAGTTGTGTTTGTCTAAGCAGCCAGAAGATTAACTGTGGGTTGTTTAAAATCAGTGTGTTCCTTATAGCAAAAAGGTGAGGATATGACTGCAGTGGTAAAAGCTGAGTGTATGTGGAAGAGAGGCAGAAAGTAGGCAAAACACTGGCTACTCAATACTTGCATCTCAAGCTGCCAATGTTCTGTGCAAGTGCCTGCTGTGGTAGATGAGAGTGAAAGGCTTTGAAATTTAATACCGCTAAAGCCCGTTGCTCTCTTGGCATGGCTGGGAGACAGTCCTAAGAGCACCAACGTGTGATAACAGGAAGCTGACCTGGTATGGTAAAAGGATGGGAAATCGCTGATGAGCCTGCTTTGTCTGACTGCACTGCTCCAGTATTACCATTTGCAGCTGAGAGATCTGAGACAAATAGGAAGAGGCAAACAGATTGCTTAACAAAGCCCTCAGGTTTTCCCTGAAAGGGATTTTGCTGCTGGTTCTCCTACCCAGAAAGTACCTGTCAAAGATAAACTTTTTTCCTCCGTGCAGAAGAGTGGTACCCAGACACAGAGAGGGATGAAAAATGTGTTCTGGGATCTGATGAAGTAGCCAAAATCTATTTCCATCCCCTGTACCACAGAGCACTGATGCAGGTGGGGTGTATCCTGTAGATTTCCCAGATGCAATAAGCACCGTGTAAAAGGCATTATTAAGTTTCCCATGAGCACTTAAGGGAGTCTACTGGTTCTCTGAAGGAAAGAAATGCAGTAAGGCTACAAATTATTGAGCCATGAATCAGTTTGAAAATGCTTCCTTTCTGCCCACAGAACCATCTGGGCAAGGAAAGAGCACTAAAAACACCTCACCATTTAAGGCAGAAAAGATTTACCTCAGGTATTGCTGGAGCTTGAAAAGGCCTGAAGTATTTATTACTTTTGAAACAATATAGGGTAACAAACTGCATAACGTTCAGTGGGCAAGGAGGCAGCAGTGCTTGGTTGCAACTGCTGTAACCCTAATGCTTAATATTATCCCCAAATTAACCACTTTTAGTTGCTCTTCTCCAAAATCTGATGCAAGTCCTTGAGAGGCCATTCAGGAAATATGTCAGTAGTACAGAGTGCTCTGACTGTAGTAGCTGCTCCATCTATTCTTGATGCATCTGGTGCAATCAGCAGCTTGCAGGCTTTCACTGATATTGAATGCAGATTTCTAAAAGGAGTTATTATATCTTCTAAATCTGCTAATGAGCAGGGCTCTAAATGTGGCCTTGTAAAAGTGGCAGCTGTAAAAAAGTGTCCATCCAGACACAAATGAGCAGAAGTGAAGCTTTTTCTTTATTCATGACTCATAGGCTTAAAACGAGTGCCCTTGCATCTCACTGTGGAGTGCCAAGTAGTAGGCTTTCCATGTGCTAATCAGATACTGAACCCGGGAACTGTAAGTCTGAAGGCCAAGGAATACCCTTTGCCTTTCAGAGTGAAAAAAACAAACCCCTCCCAGCCCCCTTTCTCTTGCCCCCAAACCAACCAACCAAAAAACAACCAACCAGCCTCCCCTGCAAATGATAATAATGAAAAAAACCCAACCAACTAAAAAAAACCAGAGTTTCCTGGGTCTTATCTCAGCAGGTAAGCTTCAAACTTGAAGTTGCTGTCTCAAAATACTCTTTTCTTTTGCAACTTATCACAATAAATGGTGGGAAACAGATTAGCTCTAGGAGGGGATCACTTGCATCACTGCACAAAGAAAAGTCCTGGAGCTCCACAGACTAACACAGTGCAACAGCCATCTTGGCAGAGAAATTCCTGATTGTGATAAAAGGAGGGACAGATTACAAGGAGTCAGCATAGGCTAATCAGAGCTCTTATACCTGGAGATGTATGACAGACTTTGTGATCACATAGTCTTGGTTACATTAAAACCCTACTTCCAGTTTTTCTTTCAAGGTTAATTAGGTTGGTGGTTGCTAAGGGTGATTTTATGGTATGTTCAAGCATATGCATTTCTGAATCCATAGATTCATAGAATACCAGGTTGGAAGGGACCTCAAGGATTATCTAGTCCAACCTTTCAGAGTAAGAATATAGTCTGAATGAGGCCCAGCATCCTGTCAAGCTGAGCCTTGCCATTGTGTAATGTTGGAGAACCCACTACCTCCCTCTGGAGTTTATTTCAATGTCTAATAGTTTGAATGATGAAAAAAAATTTCTGGCCTCCAGTCTGAATCTCTCCAATAGCAACTTGTGCCCATTACCCCTTGTCTTTACTGGGTGACTCTTCGTAAAAGGGAATCTCCCTCCTCATGATAGCCACCCTTCATGGACTTGAACATGGCTATGAGGTCTGCACTAAGCCTTCTCTTCCCAAAGCTGAACAAACCCCATTCTCTTAGCCTTCCTTCACATGACAGGTCTTCCTGTCCTCTGATTATTCCTGTGGCTGTTCTCTGGACCCCTTCCAGCCTGTCTGCATCCTTCTTGTGTAGTGGGGACCAAAACTGTACACAGTACTCAAGCAGAGGCCTGACCAGCACCGAGTAGAGTGGGAAAATGACATCTGTATCCCTACTTGTGATACTCTGAATAAGGCAACTCAGCGTCCTGTTGGCTTTCTTTGCCACTGTAGCACACTGTTGACTCATGTTCACTTTTGTTCACAACCTACTTTTCTAGAGTGAAAGAAAACAAAAGAGGATACTTTCTCTCCCTCATCCTTTTGTTTCCACTAATGCAGCTATACTGTTGGGAACAAGTGATTTTCTGATGAGTATAGAACTCTACTGCATATAATCTAAATCAGATCTAAGCACTCATCTGTGATAGTCATCTAAATTATTTACATGCATGCTAACTACAAACAACTCTCAAACTCTGCTGCTGTTCAGTGAAGTCCAAAACTTGGCAAATGTCCATGGTAAATACAAAACTTCTAAGGAAGCCTTCAACCTTAATTGCTGCAGAAACCAGAATGTCTCAGAGTGTGTTCAGAACACCTCTGTTGAATCTTGTACTACAAGCACAGCCAATAAATTGTCTTTAATAAGAGTTCTGTTCATGTCTAGAAGCAGCTGTAGCTGATGTGCTTCAAATAATATCTTAAAATGTTATATAATAAAATGCTCATCACCATGCATCCTGAGTACTTTGTAAGTGGAAATGAACCTTGACCAAACTGCACTTGGAACTATACAGTGAGCAATTCCTTAATTAAAAGTAACATTGTTTTGTGACAACAGAATTGAGAAGGCATAATGTCAGGCTATAAACTGTTTTCCGTCCTATTTTTAAGGGTGATCTGGAATGTGAAAGCAGAATATTACAGTGTAATTTTGCAAGGCCTTTGATGCTGGAACATCTGTCTTCCAGGGCATTTATTCAGCATTTCATACATTTAAAGTGCTACTAGAATAAAAAAGTGCTGTGGTGAGATTGATTTTCTGTAAAAGAGTAAACAAACAGCGACAGTTAATGCTTCTTGAATATTTCCGGCAGAATTAGTCTCCACAATAGCAACTTTAATATGCTAACTTAATTATAGTATCTTGGTATAGTGTTTTAGTGTACCCTCCCTAGAAATACTTTCTTGTGTGCATAGGAAATGACTGATGGTCCTGTGTTTCTTTTCTTGGGTTTGCAGTTTTTCGAGTATACATCTCACAATGAAATACGTTACAACACTCGACAGCCAGAAGTCTGTGCAGCAGCGGATTCAGGGACAGACTACTTGACAATGTACTTATGTCACGAAAATGTCCACAGTATTCCTGAAGAACAGAAGTTTATTTTCAGAGAGGTAGGTGTGCCAGCTTGGTTTGGGGCTTGTTTTTCTTTTGGGAGTGGTAAAAGGAGAATTGTTGAGATTTTTTTCTTTATATTTTACTGGCTACACATCATGCAGGCCACAACATTGGCATAGATCTCTAGGAGAAATATGCAATCTCAGCTTTTAATATCTGAATGTAGAACCCGGGTGTAGAAGCAACCTGCAGATTGAATACAGAAGCAACATGCAGGAAGAATAGGAAGGTAAGGGAAATGCCCTTCTTAACCTCAGAGGAGCTGGGAAGGTTGACAGAGGTCTCTGTTCTATATACATCTAGTATCTTCCATGAGCTGCTCTATTTTCTCTCACATCTCATGCTTACTGTCTTCTGCTGAGAACTGAGGATCCTCCAAATAGCCCCTTCCCCAGCTAGTCTCATGGTTGGCCTACTTCTGCTCTCCTTTCATTGACTTCTTTTATTTCCCAGTATTTATGCCACTTAATATTCCTGAAACTTCACATCTTAGTATTACTTTACACTCTTCCATGCTTTTGAGCTGCTTCTCCTCTGCAAACCATCTGTCGTGCCCCTCCCTTCATTGAGTGCCTGAACTGCTCCCTGAGCTTTTCTGCAGTATAATGTGCAGTTGTGTAATTTGATGCACCATACTGGGACCAGTGCTGTTCAATATCTTCATCAATGATATAGACAGTCAGATTGAGTGCACCCTCAGCAAATTTGCTGATGATACCAAGCTGAGTGGTGTGACTGACATAACTGATGAATGGGATGCCATCCAGAGGGACCTAGGCAGGTTAGAGAAGGGGGCTTAGGAGAATCTCTTGATGTTCAATAAGGTGAAGTGCAAGGTCCTACACTTGCATCATGGCCAATCCTCATTATCAATACAGGCTGGAGGATGATGAGATTGAGAGCAGCCCTGCAGGAAAGGACTTAGGGGTACTGGTAGATGAGAAGGTGGACATGAGCCAGCAGTGTGCACTTGCAGCTCAGAAGGAAAATGGTACCCAGGGCTGCATCAATAGAAGCATGGCCAGCAGGTTGAGAGAGATGATTCTACCACTCTGCTCTGATGAGACCTCATTTGCAGTACTATGTCCATGTCTGGAGTCCTCAACACAGGAAGGACATGGACCTGCTGGAGTGGGTCCAGAATTGGGCTGCAAAGGTGATCAGAGGGCTGGAGCACCTCTCCTATGAAGACAGGCTGAGACAGTCGGGGTTGTTCATCCTGGAGAAGAGAAGGCTCTGGGGAAACCTTACAGTGGCATTTCAGCATCTAAAGGGGACCAAGAGGAAGGCTGGGAAGGTACTGTTTAGAAGGGCTTGTAACAACAGGAGCAAGATAGATTTGGGTCAAACATTAAGAGGAAGCTCTTCACAACGAGGATACTGAAATACTGGAACAGTTTGTGCAGAGATGTGATGAAGGCCCCATCCCTGGAGATGGTACAGGTCAAACTTGATGAGGCCTTGGACAGCTGGTTCTAAGTGAAGCTGCTATGGATGTGATCTATCTGCAAGACCTTTGACACAGTCCCTCACAACATCCTACTGGTCAAGTTGGAGATATATGGAATTGATGGGTGGATTGTTCAGTGGATAAGGAATCGGCTGGATAGGCACATCCAGAGGGTAGCGCTCAAGTGCAGATGGAGAGCAGTGGCAAGTGGTGTCCCTCAGGGGTCTGTACTGGGGTCTGTACTGGGACCTGTACTGGTTGAGATTTCTATCAGTCCTATAGGCAGTGGGGTCAAGTGCAGATTTGCAGATGACACCAAGCTGAGTGGGGCTGTTGATATGCCAGAGGGACAGGATGTCATCCAAAGCGACCTGGACAAGCTGGAGAGGTGGGCCCAGGTGAACCTCATGAGGTTCAACAAGTGCAGGATTCTGCACCTGGGCCAGAACAATCCTCCCTAACAATACAGACTGGGGGAAGAGGTGATAGAAAGCAGCCCTGTGGGAAAAGACTTGGAGATGCTGATGGACAAGAAGCTGGACATGAGCAGACAGTGTGAGCTTGCAGCCCAGGAACAAATCACATCCTGGGCTGCTTCCAAAGATGCATTGTCAGCAAATCTAGAGAGGTGATTCTGCCACTTTGTTCTGCTCTGGTGAGACCTCAGCTGGCCTACCATGTCCAGGTTTGGAGCTCTCAATACAGGAAGGACATGGACCTGATGGAGTGGGTGCAGAAGAGGTCCATGAAAATAATCAGGGGGTCATGGCATGAGTGAGCTGGGGTTGTTCAGCTTGGAGAAGAGAAGGCTCCAGGGAGACCTAATAGCAACCTTCCAGTACCTGAAGGGAGCCTACAAGAATGATGTGGAGCAGCTGTTTACAAAGGCCTGCAGTGACAGGACAAAGGCAATGGCTTCAAACTAGAGAAGAGAACATTTAGGTTGGATGGTAGGAACAGATTCTTTACTATGAGGGTAGCGGAACACTGGAACAGGTTACTCAGTGAGGTGGTTGGTGCCCCATCCTTGGAGATATTCAAAGTGAGGTGTGACAGGGCTCTGAGTGACCTGAACTAGTTGAGGATGCCCCTGCTGACAGCAGAGGGGGTTGGACTAGATGACCTTCAGAGGTCCCTTCCAACCCAGATCATTCTGTGAAACTATGATTCTATGATTGTGCTCACAGTGAGGGCATTGTACAAGATGATCTTCCAGGGTCTCTTTCAACCCAATGCATTCTGTGATTCTCTGATGAAAAAATACCTTATGCTCTACTCCTGCCCCAACACTGCACACATCTATACCTTTCTTCTGCAGCCTTAATGCCTACTCCTGAAGGGAGGTTTTAATTTTTAATCTCTGAAAGAGTTTCTGAATGCCTGAGAGAAAATAAATTGGATGAAAAATGTGGCCTTGGTCAAGTTCTGGAGTGTTATTATTTGGCTAAGGGAAAAGGTCATATAATATATCCAAATGGTATGTTTACATAATGTGTCTGCATAATGCATCTAACCTCCTCAAGCTCCATGGCTGACAAATTTCATGCTTAAATACTACCATAGGTGACTCTGGTCCAGACTGAAGCTTGCAGTGATAGTACTGGGTTAATTTTATGAATGAAGTTTTATTTTTAATGCTTGCTTTCAGCAAAACCTTTCAAGGTCATATGCATTAATTCCTAAGGCAGCACGTATTGAATGACCCTCAGTGACTTCAGGAAGTACTTGAGCAAACACACTTTTGGAACACATCTGTTTCCACTGCATTGCTAACCATTCATTTTAAGAATTATTTTAATCTTCTTTCTTTTTTGTGTTCACTTTGTGCCTGATTTAAATGTACTGCTCTGCTCCAGTTTCTCTCCTTCAATTGCATTAAATCAAAATCACCAGTCCCCACCTTTCAAGGCAAGTGATGGGTGAGGTGGCAGTACCACATTTCTCTTACTTTGTGTGGGGAAGTGTCAGACACTGGAAAAGCTGTCCTTATGGATGTAGCATAATCAAAGATTTGAACAGCCTTTGCAGCAGCTTGGCAAGAATTAAGCTCTTATGGGCACTGAGTCAAAAACGAGCGAGGCAGATATTGATTAGTCCCCTCAAAAATGTGAATTATCACAACAGAAACAGGAAAGTCATTCAGCAGCTGAGGCTGTCAGCAGAGCCACGAGCAAGCACATGCTGCTGGGCATCGGGGCCTGTGGCTTAAGGCACAATTAGTGTGACACTCCTGCCAGTGGAAGGAGCAGACTTTCAAAGGAGTCAGGGTTATGCTTAGAAACAGGGTGTTGGCATTTTTTTTCTGAAGCTGCCAGAGGCTTTGGAAATAATTATGCGTGGGATGTCACCTGGACTAAAGTGTGCTACTTTGAAGCAGGCTAGAATGTTTTGGTGAGAAGAACTAGATTACAGGCTGTGAAAGGAAAACAATGGTGATGTTTACTTCCCTCATAGGCTTACTGAGACATATAAAAACATAAGTCAAAACATAGATAACACACTTGGCACACCACTCTCACTTGGGCTGCTGGCTGAGCTGCATCTCTCTAACCTCACCCTCCACTTTGGACTAATCCACTTTGCTTCCTAATCCTATGGCCAGACCTCTATTCTTCCTTGGGACTGGGGTAAGGTTGAGAGGGGTAGGGGGAAGGTGCAGGGGTGGTTGAGAGCCCCTCCTGGGGACTCAGGTTTCTGGGAGGGGAGTTGTGTTTCTGCTTTACCTTTTACCTTGTATATTTCTGTCTATAACTGTATATACTGTAAACATCTGCTTGTATATTGTGCCAGCTGTAAATGATAAGCTTCATTCATATTTCCAGAGCTGGCTGAGTCTAGTCTGGATGATTTCTAAAGTGTGGGGGGGCAGGGAACACCCAAACCATCACACAAAGAATTGGACTTGAAGCAGGAAAGGTCTCCACAGCTGGCTATGCTGTCTTTTTATAGCTCGCTATCTTAGTTGACAGCACTCCTGGATTGTAGCAAGTGATGTGAACTAGAGATTAAATGTTCTTGGAGACTCCCATAATAGGAGGATCTGAGGCCTCAAAAGGTGTTCTTTAGGGAATCTCACTGTGGAGGCCTGTCAGACCTTACACCTCTGGCACCTCCAGCAAAGCAAGCTAAGTCCACATACATCTGCAGGCAGGGGGCATGCACATATATTTGTGCCTTTCCCAGTGAAAATATACTCTGTGAAGAAAGGGGAAAATCTTTTGCTAGAAGTGTATCCAACATTTACACTTAACTAACAGCATTCATACTTCACTTGCAAGATGTGCATAAGTTAGTGAATTTAGGTAATGCCTGTATTTGGCTTTGATGTTTTCTGTCCAGATTTGTAGTTTCATAGAATGGTTTGGGTTGGAAGAGGCCTTAAAGGTCATCTAGTTCAAATACCCCTGCCATAGTCTAGGGCACCCTGCACTAGACCGGATTGGTCGAGGTCCCATCCAACCTAGCCTTGAAAACCTCCAGGGAAGGGGCATCCACAACCTCCCATTTCAGTGTTCCACCACCCTTGCTGTAAAGAATTTCCTTTTAATGTCTAATCTAAATCTGCACTCCTCAAGCTTCAGTCTGTTCCCTCTCATCCTTTCAGTACAAGTCTTTGTAAAATGTCCCTTCCCAGGATTTTTGTAGGTCCCCATCAGGTGCTGGAAAGCCACTATAAGATCTCCCTAGCGGCCCAACTCCAGACCTGCTTCAGCAGTTGCATGTCCTTCTTATGTTGGGAGCACCAGAACTGGATGCAGTGTACTCCAGATGGGGTCTCACCAGAGCAGAGGGGAGGATCACCTCCCTTGTCCTGCTGGTCACACTTCTTTTGATGCAGCCCAGGATACAGTTGCCTTCTGGGCTGCGAGTGCCTGTTGTTGGCTGATATTGAGTTTTTAGTCAGCTGACACTCAGAAGTCCTTCTCCTTGAGACTACTCTCAACCTACTCCTTGCCCAGCCTTTGTTGGGATTGCCCTGACCTGAGTGCAGGACCTTGCACTTAGCCTTGCTGAACTTCATGAGGATGGCTTGGGCCCACCTCTCAAGCCTGTGCAGGTCATTTCAGATAGCTTCCTCTCCCTCCAGCATGTCAGCCAGACCTGACATCTTGGTGTCACCTGCACACTTGCTGAAGGTGCGCTCAATCCCAACAAAGATGTTAAACCACACTGGTCCCAGTACTGACACACCATGTGTCATTGGTCTCCATTTGGACACTGAGCTGGTGACTGCAACTCTCTGAGCGTGGCCGTCCTGCTAATCTTTATCCTTTGAGTGAGTGCTCTACCCCTCAAGTCCATGCTTTTCCTGTTTGGTGGCCAGGATGTCTTACGGGATACTGTCAAATGCTTTGCCCGAGTCCACGTAGATGACATCTGTTGCTCTTCCTTTATCCACTGATACAGAAAGCCAGCAAATTCACCAGGCATGATATGCCCTTGGGGAAGCTGTGCTGATTACCACTAATTACCTCTTCTTCATTTTCTGCATGCTAGTAAAGCCTTAGACGTTGCTATTCTGGCGCCATGACAAAAAGCAATAGAAGTGGATGAAGTTAGCACATCTTTTACAGGCCTAGATGTCAAGATAGGAATCACTCTAAATCAATACTAATGTAATTTTAAAAGCAGGATCTTCTGATAAAGTTTCAGAGATCCTCAAGTCAGGCATTTTGGCATGACACAGAATCACAGAATTACCCAGGCCAGAAGGGACCTCTAATGGTCATCTAGTTCAACCCCTCTGCACTGACTAGGAGCATCCTCAACTAGATCAGATCATTCAGAGCCCTGTCTAGCCTCACCTTGGACATATCCAAGGTGGGATGGGGCCTCAACCACTTCTCTGGGCAACCTGTTCCAGTGCTCAACCACCCTCATTGTAAAGAACTGTTTCCTAACATCCAATCTAAATCTGCTCTTCTCTAATTTCAAACTGTTTCCCCTTGTCCTATCACTGCAGGCCTATATAAACTGTCCTTCTCCAGCCTTCTTGCAGGCCCCCTTCAGGCACTGGAAGGTTGCTATTAGGTCTCCCTGGAGCCTTCCCTCCTTCAGTCTGAACAACCCCAGCTCCCTCACAGCAGAGGTGCTCCAACCCCCTGATCATTTTCATGTCACTCCTCTGGATGTGCTTCATCAGGTCCATGCCCTTCCAGTATTGAGGGTGCCAGACCTGGATGCAGTACTTCAGGTGAGGTCTCACCACAGCAGAGTGGCAGTCCTCATGAGGTTCACTTGAGCTTAGCTCTCCAGCCTGTCCAGTCCTGTGACATTTGTTTCTTGTGTGACATTTATTTCTGACTAATGTCTTCTGTTACTTTTAAAGCACACTGAGAGGCCTCTAACGTTTAAGATATGGAAAGCAAACACTATTTCTGTCTCTTGTAGGATGGTACCTTGTTTCACCTACAAACCCAGAAGTGTGTACAAGCTGAATCAAATGCTTACAATGGTAACCCAGCACCATTGCTACGACCATGTACTGGCTCAGACTATCAGAAATGGTTCTTCAAAGAAAGAAGTTGATCCAGATGCCACCTAGGATATAGCTGAACAGGAAAACAAGTTCTCTCTAGTCACCAGTTAGCCTCTTCAAAATCACTGGAGTGATATATTTTTGTATAGAAAGAACTGTGATTAGTTTACAAGCCTTGGATTTACTTTTCTGGATCTGGCACTAAGCATTGAGAGCTCCATAGAGTAAGTGCAGTGGTTGTCTCATGCCACAGAATCTGCTCTTTTCCTTTCCCCTTTATTTGGCTGCTATAGAACTGCGTCTGAAGTGTCTTAGGTCCTTTTCACAAGTGACAATATATTTTTTTAATCTACTGTGTGAAAGTAAGGCAGTCAAAATAATTGCACTAATGTTATCTGCCAACAACTTTAAATGTGTATTTTTCTACTAAACCATTCTGCAGTTGGGCCTTGTAACAAATAGTGGTTGATAATTCATGTCCTTTAAGTACCGAGAAGGTAAATGGAGGCCAGATCTGCCCTAAGTGACTACCACAGAACCCCCACTGAAGACTGTGTGGATTTGCACATGAAGGCAGAGGTCTGCATATTTTTGCACAAATAACAGTCTAGATGCATAATGATTGCACATGCTCAACAGTACTACACTTTAAACGTTGGGACAATTTTAGATGCTTATGGCACTTGATGAGTTCCTAATCATGCTTAAGTCTGGTTTTGGAGCAAAGTGGGGATTTCTTAAAGAAATAAGGTAACAATGTTTAAAAGTGACAGCCTGGGAAAAGCTGTTTAGATTCACAGCTGTGTCCTAGACTGCACAGCTTTAATGTTGTATGGGTTTTCAACATGCATAAAACTTTACAAGATCAGACCCTAGAAGTAATTCTTTTGACCAGTTTCAAAGTTAAAAGTAGTGAAAACAAATCTAAGAAATTGTATCTTTCATCAAATTGTAAACATTAAAATGATTCAGCAACTAACTGGTATGATCTGCAGCTGATATTAGTAGAATTGTCTTTCAAATATAACTTCCATTTCGTCTGAGAACTCCTTATAAAGTTGGCCAGGTCAGTGCATAGAGTCTTACTGAAAACCTGGGGTTTAATCTACAGTGGTACAAGATGTTCTAAGCCATGGTATGTGAGATATGCCTTACCCAACGAGACAAGTAGTCTGTCTAGCAATGTATTTGGTCACTGACCATCATCATTACAATGTTGCTTAAAAAAGTTCAGCTGTTAAAGTTTCTTTATCGGCTGGAGGCATGCGTATGTGTGTAGAAGCTTGAAAATGTCAGTCTCTTTTCCCTCAGAAGTCTTGGCATCTGTTTCAGTGAGTTTTGGGTGTATTTTGTTATTTGTGTTTGCTCATGTTTTCTATTAAAAAAAATGTCCAGTCTTTTCTTTACATTCTTATATATTCATGCCATTTCAGCATACCTATTTATACAGATAAGGGGTGAGTGGAGGGTTTCTGTCTGGTGGAGATGCCTGTGTAAGTTCTACCAAAGTAAACCCATGTAGATGGAATGTTTTTATGAGCACCTTTTGTCTCTGTGGTCTCAAATGATGAATCTGATGTTAGAATGAATAAAATATTTTGTGTTTTGGTAGAATGGGAAATATCTTTCCAACTTTTTTTTTTTCCTTATGGTCAGTGGCTTTCTTTTAATCATTTCTCTGAGCTATTAAGGCTCTGGTCCCTGCAGTGCTTAAGAGAAGACAACTTTATTTTATGGTCGTTCCCATTCCCTTTTCTGAACTCAGTAATGCTTCTGTTCACTTATTCACAGCAGTGGTGTGCAATTTGTGGAGCCAGAAATCAGAACTGTGTGAATAAAACAACCAAGAGAGCTCCAGCAACACAGAAAGCATTTTCTATTAATTTGTGCTTTGCTTTCTTGATTGTTGATTGAATTACATTAGTAAATTAATGACAGCTCACCTATTGCAATTGTAGACAAAACTCTTATTGATCTCCATAAACAATGAGGTTTTCTTGGCTTTGGGACTTCAGGATTTCATATCAGGTGGTAGTACAAAAGTGAAATTTAGTGATTGGAAATTATTTTCCATACATCTTCACACTCTGTACTTGTTTAAAGGGAAGTGTTGATGTTTTGGGTTTCTAGTTACATGCAGATGAGCTGTTTTCTCATATATTGGCAAACCTGCTGGCCTGGATTGAATGTTTGCTGGGCAGTCATACTTATCTTGAGTTCAAAAGTAGACACTTAGGTTGCCTGTTCAGTCCATTTACTTACCATTTTTTCTCACAGATGTCCTTTTCTTCTCCACTCACTGGGGCTGTATTAATACCTGGCTTCAGATTTGGAGGGTGAAGGACTGCATCAAGCACCTTCCAACAACGCACATCTTTCAACTTCCTTTTGCAGGAGCTCAGGGTTACCTGATTCTGGGGGCTCAGGGCCATCACAGGCTAGACTTCGGGCTTCTCCTCAGCAGGGAAGGGACTGGATGTCTCACAGAAATGGAAGAACTAGAGGACTTTAGTCACAAATTAGTAGTCACAAATTAATACTTCGTCTGGTTCTAACATTTTTGAAAAGGAGAGAGAGAGGAACAGTTTCCACATGGTCCAAATTAAGAACCAGTAGGTCTCCCCTTCCTCAGTATTCATCTTCTTTGTATACTTACAGCCATGTCCTTCTTTTTCTGTTTGCCATGGGAAAAAACTACCCATGTGAAGCACCCCAAACCTGCAACTCGAGCTTACTGATAAACTTAGATTAAAATAATGTGATGCTGGTAGCACAAGCTGGGAAATCTCAAGTCCTTCCATTTTGTACCATCACAGTTCAAAGTGAGAAAGGACGTTTTTTAAATACAGAGAGAATGACTGAATGAATTGTCCTGAGAAGATATCCTCCCAGTGTTCAGTACATTGTATAAAAATCTAGGATAGAAATGAAGAAGTCTAAATTTCAAATGGATTTTATCCTGTCCTCACTGCCTAACTGCAAACACAGTGTGATTCTGTGTTCTCCCAGGTTGCTTTCCTTCCTCATCTGATGTTCCTTTGATGTCCTCAGTTATGGACATGGTTGGGGCACAAAACAGTGCAAAATGTTTTACATATTTTCCATATGTTGTGCTGAATACACCTTGTGAGAGAAACAATAATATGCAAGGAGACTTTAACCCTTAATAGGTATTGTCCCCAAAATGAGAATTTGGAAATGTAATGGGGTTGTTTCTGATTCTTAATAAAAAATAGAAATACTTCTTAGTGTCTCTATTTATTTCTTTAAAAGTGCAATCCAGATTGCAGTCTGATATCTATTTTTTATCATATTTCTTTGAATTCATTAAGCAACTATTTTAACTTTAAAAAAAAGTTTATTTCTCCACTATTCTCCTTTCATTGCAACATTGTTCATCTTCTGCATACACTGTATTTTCACTTCAACAAGGTATTAACCTTCCTTCTAGGAAATAAACCAATAAAACTTCCTTACGTGGAGTCTTGACAGAACCATTCCACTGGAAGATTGTTAGAGTTTGCACCAACACACATCACAGTATCACAGTATCACCAAGGTTGGAAGAGACCTCACAGATCATCAAGTCCAACCCTTTACCACAGAGCTCAAGGCTAGAACATGGCACCAAGTGCCACGTCTAATCCTGCCTTGAACAGCTCCAGGGACGGTGACTCCACCACCTCCCCAGGCAGCCCATTCCAGTGTCCAATGACTCTCTCAGTGAAGAACTTTCTCCTCACCTCGAGCCTAAATTTCCCCTGGCGCAGCCTGAGGCTGTGTCCTCTCGTTCTGGTGCTGGCCACCTGAGAGAAGAAAGCAACCTCCTCCTGGCTACAGCCACCCTTCAGGTAGTTGTAGACAGCAATAAGGTCACCCCTGAGCCTCCTCCAGGCTAAACATCATTGTATATGCACCGGTCAGCGTGAATTGAAAGCAGTATTTCTTGCTAGCCCTGCTGAAATAAAGCTTCAAAACTGTGTTCTATTTTTGTTTTATTTATAGGAAGTGATAAGATTTGCTGGAAGGGGAAATTTGCATTGTTCGGTAACACTGGGGCATTGTGCTCCTATTCCCGGTGTGATACTGCTGGGATGGTAATTCAGAATCTGATGTTCTTTTATTTGGCTCTCATAAAGCCTTTAGATTGGGAGATGAATTTGAAGCTGAGCTTTGTTCTGTTCTGGAACTCTGGTAGGAAGTCATAGCAAGATATCTAGAGGGGCTACAGGGTTTGGATAACACAGTTGTGTATGCACACTTGTAAATGTGGGGGGCTTGGCAGTATTTGAGAATGCTGCATGGGCCTGTAGCAAAGACAGAATTTTGGCTGTGCTAGTGAATTAGCTGAGGTGTTTGGAAAAGTCCTTGGGAGGGAGGAAAGAGGTGAGTAGTTGACCTCCCCTTGTGCTATTGGGTGATAGCAGGTGACTGCAGTAGCCATATCTGGGTTTGAATTAGAGTATTGCAATCTTCAGCCACTTCCCATTTACAGAGGGAAACAATTCTGTGTGTATATGCAGTACTAAAATTGCTATGCCTAGATCAATGGTTTTCAATTTTTTTTCCCCCCAATCCATTGTTCACTGATATTTAGATGAATGGACAAAGCCTGTTTAGACTAAACCTAGTCAGCACCAACAGGAATGACATGGCTGTAGATGATGTATTTTTAGAGGCTTCAGGATTTCTAAAGAGGTTTGGAGAAAAAAAACAGTGCAGGACCTTTTCAATGACTTGTAGTAATTTCAAAAGCAAAAATGAAGAAGATGCAGTCACTGGCCTAATGGGTTGCACAACTGGTGGTTTGGCCCTGGCTGGGAGCCAAATGCCCACCAAAGCCACTCTATCACTCCTCTTCTTAGATGGACTGGGGAGAGGGGAAAATACAACCAAAGGCCTGTAATAATATAGAAGCAATTTTAATAATGCAAAGTAAAAGCAAAGGCCACATGTGGAAGCCAAAGCAAACAAAGATGTTATTTTCCAGTTCCCAGCAAGCTGGATGGTGTTTTGGTCACTCCTGGGAAGCAAGGCTCCAATATGCGTAGCAGTTGCTCTAAAGGACAGATGCCATCAACAAATGTTCCCACACTTCCTTCTTTCATTTAGCTTACATATCTGTGCTGACGTCATATGGCATGAAAATACCTCTTTGGCCAGTTTGGGTCAGCTGGTCTGGGTATGGCCCCTCACAAGATGTTGCCTACCCCTCAGCATACTCTTGGGGTGGAGGAAGGTTGGAAAAGTACAGCCCTGGTGCTGGTTTCAGCAGTAGCCAGAACACTGCTGTGTTAACAACACCCAGCTATAGCACTGTGAGACACAGCATTAGAAAGATGACCTAGAGAGAATTAACCCCAGCTCAGCCAAGTCAAATACTATGACATCTTTCTTGTAGTGTGTAATGGAGGAGTAATTAATTAATTGTGAGATTATATTTTTTCCAAAATGAATATTGTTTATTAATTTTTACATTCAAAACTCTCACCACCCCAGACCACTAATTTTTAGTAATAATTGGTTCTTTGCATGGTCTTGGAAATATTTTACAGAGGAATAACCAGATCCAGTAATAACTAGCAAAATATAGACATTCATTGAACTGGAAGAGAAGGTTCCTGTGGCCAATATACTGCTTGCAGTCAATGTACCACTTGCCCACCAGATGGACTCAAGGAGCTCCTTTCTGCTTATGGCAGAAGGCAATGGGCAATTACAAGAGGCTTTAAATATTTAATCACAAAATTATCCCCCAACTCATGGGGCTAGCTACAGCTTCAGACAGTACCCAAACGCTTTCAGGGATTTCTGTTACTGTCTTGTCAGTTGCTGAGACTTCTGATTCTTCCCAGTCTTCTGGGGAAAGGAGGCAGACTATCTCTGACCTGGTCCACTGGATGACCTGTGTATCCAGGACTTCCCATCTTGGCAGGAGACTTTCAGGGGTAGGCAGGATGTCTTGCAATGTGGAGTCTTAGCATGATGTCACGCATGCTGTCTACTCAGGCTGTTCACATGGAGGCATTTAGAGCCTGTTCCTGGTGAACTCAAGGCAGGCAGTTTCCAGGCAAACAAACTTAGAACATCAGAGTTTGTTACTTTGTGGCAGAGCTAACTTATAGCTTAGCATTTCATGGCAAGATGCAATAAGGCACTAACACAGTATACTGCCAGGAACAGGGAGCAATAGCAGCAGGCAACAGCAAGCGTGAATACAATGGCAGACCACGTTGTGTTACCTGCTCAACTATTTTATCAATACAGCCCAAGATAATGGGCCTTTGGACACAGAACAGCCAATCAGAATGGCAGTTAGCCAAGCTTGATCACAGTACATGAAACCATAGGCTTGCTTTACCCAAATTTGGGAAAAGCATAGGCCTTGCACAAGGCAGGCACAAGCTAAGTGTGTGTACCTTGTTTATCACAGAAGGTAAACAAGTCTGGGCAGGCCAGAGTCCTTAGACTCAGTGGCTCCAGGTTCTTTGTCCTCTTTCCTGCATTGCTTCTCCCCATAGCAGAAGGAGGGAGAGCAGGAAAACATGCCTGGGCAAGCCAGGACATGGATAAACCTACTTTTGGCCTATGAGGCCTACCATGAAGTAATGGAAGAGGACCATTTTCCAGAGTGGAAGAGGACTTGCAGCAGATGCAATTTTTTTCTTGGTGGTAAGGGAAAAATAATTTTTCTGGGTTTCTTTAACTTAGCAATGCTTAGAATTAATTTAATTAGCTGCTGAAGAAAATGTGGTCAAGGAATTTGCACCAGTGCAGGTACTTAGACCTGAAATGCATGAACTAGTTTCTTTGTGCTAAGCAAGTCTAAAGAATACCTAAAGAACAAAAATGTTAGCTGTGCAATGCTGTGAGAAGACAGTAATAACTGAAATTGAAAATGACCATTATCAAGAGTGAATTTAACATAACTGTTGTTACCAAAATACAGTTGGAGGATTCACCTGATTGAAATGTTGAAGTGACTGGGTTACATGCTGGGAAGAAAGTGATATTTGATTTTCAAGCAAAGAGAACAGGATTTAAAATTCTTGTGAAATTATATTGTAATGAGAAATAAACAGATGCAGAGGGTGTCTGGGGCAGACAACCAAATAAGAATATAAAGCCTTTTTGCATGACAGATAAAGGATGTGCACTACTGCAGAAGATTTCATCCTAGGACATGCGCTTTGCCAATTTCATGATAGCAAAATATTCTGGGGATTTCTAAGGAAAAGAACCAAACAGTCTGCTGGGCAGGTGGCTGTGTCTGACACAATCTTTAATAAGCACTTTGGTGCAGTTCTCACAGTATCACAGTATTATCAGGGTTGGAAGAGACCTCACAGATCATCAAGTCCAACCTTTTACCACAGAGCTCAAGGCTAGACCATGGCACCAAGTGCCACGTCCAATCTTGCCTTGAACTGCCCCAGGGACGGCGACTCCACCACCTCCCCGGGCAGCCCATTCCAGTGTCCAATGACTCTCTCAGTGAAGAACTTTCTCCTCACCTCGAGCCTAAATTTCCCCTGATGTAGCTTGAGGCTGTGTCCTCTTGTTCTGGTGCTAGCCACCTGAGAGAAGAGAGCAACCTCCTCCTGGCCACAACCACCCCTCAGGTAGTTGTAGACAGCAATAAGGTCACCTCTGAGCCTCCTCCAGGCTAAACAATCCCAGCTCCCTCAGCCTCTCCTCGTAGGGCTGTGCTCAAGGCCTCTCACCAGCCTCGTCGCCCTTCTCTGGACATGCTCAAGCATCTCAATGTCCCTCCTAAACTGGGGGGCCCAGAACTGAACACAGTACTCAAGGTGTGGTCTAACCAGTGCAGAGTACAGGGGCAGAATGTCCTCCCTGCTCCTGCTGACCACACCATTCCTGTTGCAGGCCAGGATGCCATTGGCTCTCTTGGCCACCTGGGCACACTGCTGGCTCATGTTCAGGCGGTTATCAATCAGCACCCCCAGATCCCTCTCTGTTTGGCTGCTCTCCAGCCACTCCGACCCCAGCTTGAAGTTCTCCTTCAGGCCTCCTTTTATTTAAAATGAGCTGTTACCTGGGCACCTGTTATGCATAAAAAAAGGATAGTAGCTATGAAAGAAGAAATTTCTCAGTGCTGAGAACTGGAAAGAAGCAGGGGTTACAAATTATGAATATACATCATGTTGAAAACTTTTTTGTGTTCAACGTGAAAATTTTTGATAGGATTGCAAATGAAATATTTAAAAGTGTCAGAAACAAAGGGTTTTTAAAAGCTAAATTTATCTTCAACACCTTTGTCTTCAATTACATGATACTCTTGCACTGTGTTCCCTCTTTAAAAAAATGTAAACTGTCTTTTTCATGCCCCACTGAATGTACAGGAAGGGATTTGAGCAGCTTACTTTGCCTAATCCTTGTTGTTCAGTATATGGCCTTATTTACTTCCCCATAGTAAATCCCTAGCCTGAAAAATAAAGGTTATTTTCTTAGCTCATTTCATGAAACTTCAGTGTTGGTGTCTCAGTGCTTCCCAAATATTTATTACTCTCTTCACAGTATGACTATGAAGGAAGATCACCTGTATTACTGACAGTGACAAAAAAGAATGAGAACAGATGCACCACATTATTAAATACTGTAATTTGAAGTGTAGCTTTGCTTACTTTAAATTATGTCCGTAAGTACACTCCAGACTTTTGCTGTTCAGACACAGGAGCTGGGATTCATTTGACCTAAGGTGGTCATCTTCAAACCAGAAATGTGCATACAGATGACTTGTCACTCCGGGCTCACACCACAGACAGAATGATGCACGGAATTATGTATAGAGAAAATTTCCTGCCAAGCACCCCAAAAAATGAGGAAGGTGTCATCAAAGACTACCTCTGAAAAGCCTGCCTTAGCTTTCTGGACAAACAGGTGTAAATCTTGGTTTCCTAGACCTACTTTTGGAGCTGTTTTTCTTGTCCATGGTAAGCATTTGCCCCAGGGCATAGGACTTCTAGGTAAGTTTCTTTCACCTACCTCTCCAGCATGATTTCTCAGTGCACTGCACTGGCACCACCAACTGCCAGGCTCTGCTTCCCATGCAAGGGCAAGCAGCAGGCTTCACACTGGAAGGAACCATGCAATATCTTTCCAACCTGTGTTTGGCAAGAAGCAAGGAGGTGCATTTCATTCTTAAGTTAACAAAGGGATGTTTGATGCTGTGTCAGCAGCAAAGAAGCATGTCAACAAGCAGTTACTAATAGTATTCAAAGTGTTCACCCTGTTGTACTGCACAACTTGGACTCAAACTTTCTTTCAGAAAGACCAAGATCTCAAAAGCTGGGGAACTGTTTTCGTTAAGGGAAAATACCTCAATGCTTAGAAACCTGATGACATTCCAAAGACAGTGTGTGTGTGTGTGTGTGTGTGTGTGTGTGTTAATACAACGTGAATACTGTTAAATGATAACCAAAGCCACCCAAGTAGCTGTAGTCCTGGTAGCTAAGTACCGGAGTAAATCACAGAATGGTAAAGGATGCAGGCAGTGAAGAATGATTTTCTGTGAAGCAAATTTTGAGAAACAAACTTGGTGTCTGTTGCAGGTTGAGTTGAGAATGGTGAAACATTGTTTTGCATATGAAATTCTGACTAAACATAAAACTATACAAAATTATACTAAATCAATATGGCATCTATTCCTGTTGGCATCCTACCAAGATCTGTTCTTGGTGTCACGATGATCAGCTTTTTGAAGGAAACTGTTAAAATTTGCAGGTAGCAAAGTGCTAATCACATTATTTCTACAAGCACATAGTTTGATTTATACTAATGCAAGATTCCATGCGCAGGAGCAAAGAAGCAGGTCATGATTTCAGGCAGAATCGTCCAAAACGTGGTGTAAATTATTTGATCAAGAGGCAGCACCACAAGGACAAGAAGCTGGCTGGTTTGCCTGTAAGGATGCATTCTCCTGAACTGCCTGACCCTCAGAAGCAGCTGGTGCCAAAGAAGGTGCAGAGGTTGCTGCTGGTAGCCCAGTGCTGGCAGGTTACAGGCAGAATAGCCAATTCCTGCATGAAGTGGAAAAATGAGAGGTGCCTTTGAAACACATCCAAGAACAATTCCTGAGGTGAAGGAAAGTTGGTCTAATTATTTTACGGAAAGAAAATGCACCGATTAATCTTAGCCCACGCGTGTGGGAAAAGTTCACTGATACCATGCCCCCTTAGGCTGATAAAAGCATGATGAGAACACTACCAGTGGTTGGAAGCTTGGGTAAGACAAACTGTAACTGAATGTGAGTTACACCTTTCAGTAAACTAATTAATGATGGAAATGATTGATCAAGATATGGGGTGGACGCTTCATTACTGATGCCTTTAAGCCACCAACGTTGGGTGTCATTCTGAGGCAGTGGTTGTGAAGCAGTGAGTATTAGGAGATGACTGGTGGAGGCCTTCCAGGCCAAGGTCAGATCATGACGATCTTAGAATTTATTAATCTATGAAGATTCTTTCCAATTTATTGCACGGCTGTCACTGTCGCGCATGAGATATGAATTACATGCACTAGCTTGATCTCCAAAGGTTTGCCACGACTTCAAGAGAATCATGAATACATACAAAAAGTGAGGTGCCTAAGACAGGGTGAAGCAAAGTTGTCTTGCCAGCAACACCTCCTGCACAGGATCCACCTGCCTGGAGACACACAATGACCGGTGTCACCTCCTGGGGCTCTTCAGGAGGCTGCAAATGAGACCACCGCGGCTCAGGGGCTTTGCAAAAGGTGGCTGAGTGTGGGCAGTGCAAAGGTGTGAGGACACGCTAGGCGCAAGACCTAGCGCCTCGGTGCCTAGGTGTGGTATCGGGGTGCGCTGGAGGAAACCTCGGGGCCGCACACGAGTCCTGCTGCAGCCTCAGTTTAGCACAGCCACGCGCGGCGCCAGGCGCAGGCGTGCGGCGAGTTCCGCGGGGGAGCCTCTCCGGGACCTTCCCCTCCTCGGCGTCCGAAACGGGCCCGACCCCCGCGCGCCGCAGCTCCCACGGCCCGGGCGCGCGCCTGCGCGCGGAGGCAGCGCAGCCGGGGAGCGCGCGCGGGGCCTGCCCACGTGCCCACGCGGGGCAGGGCGGGCGCGCGCACGCCAGTGGGTGTCTGCGCGAGGGTGTGAGGGCGCGCGCGTGCCAAGCCGCGCGTGGGGCCGCAGCACCTCCGTGCGTGGAGAGCGCGGGCTGGGCGGCGCGGCACCAACCGCCCGCAGGCGGCCGCGGCAACACCGCCCCGTGTCCGTCAGCCCGACACCTGGGGAAGGTGCCCGGCTCACGGGCATCGCATGCTAATGCCGTGAAGGGAGCGAAGCTTGTCCCGGCCCGGCCGCCACACACTTTGCTCTGCCTCCCGGCCCGCGCACCCACTTCTGCCCGACCCGAAGGACAAGCGGAGGCGGCACCTCCCGTCCTGCCGCGGTGGAGGTGCCCGGCCCTGGAGGCGCCCGCGCCCGCTGCCCCGGCTCCTGGAGAATGCGGCATTAGCACTCCCGCCCCGACTCGGCACCGCTCCCCTTCTCCGCCTCCCCGGCTCTAGGGGGGGCTTTTTCCTTTTCGGCTTTTTCTGCCGAGATCCTTCTTTTATTTTTTTTCCCTTTCGGAGGAGGAGGAGGAGAGGGAAGGAGGGAGGTGTTCATTAAGGGCTGCTCGGGCCCCCCCTCCGCGCCTGAGAGGTGCTTTCCCTCCCTGAGCGGAGCACGGGGAGATCAGCCGGGAAGGCAGAGGCAGGTCCCGTTCCCTCGGTGTGCTGCCGGGGAAAGAGGAGGAGAGTGCTGGGGAGCGTGTCTGTGTGTGCGCGGTGGTAGGGGTTATTTATTTATTTATTGCTCCTGGTGGTTGCAGCTGGCAGACCTGAGAAGGAGTAGGCGCCATTGCCAGAAGGATTATTGCCAGGGGAGGGGGGGAAGAGAGAAGAGACCCCGAGGCTCCAGAGAGGCGGCTCTTTTCCTCCTGCTTTGGCTCCTGCCGCCGGGGATGCGCCCTGACTGAGAGGGGTTCGGCTCCCTTACGCCGCTCCGACCGTCCTCCCCACCCTCAGTCCTCCTCCTCCCCCCCATCCAGCAGCATGCATCCCTCTCCGCGGAGACCGGCCGCTGCCACCTCCAACCCTGCCATGCTCTTGCTGCTCCTGTGCCTGGGCTGGGCGCCGCCGGGCTGGGGCTGGCTGCGGGGCAGCTCCCGGGGGGCGGCCGGGCTGCCCCCCAACGCCACCACGCCGATATCCATCATGGGTTTGATGCCGCTCAGCCAGTCCGAGGAGGACCAGAAGAGCAAGATCGGCCGGGGCGTGCTGCCCGCCGTGCAGCTGGCCATGGATCAGATCCGCAACGAATCTCTGCTCAACCCCTATTTCCTGGACCTGCGTCTCTACGACACGGAGGTAGGGACCACCGCGGGCCCCGCGCCGCCAGGCGCAGGGGGTGGTGCCGCCGCCCAGTCCCGGGGCGCTGCGGTGCCGGGTCGCAAGGGCAGCGCGGACGCCCGGGCTGGGGCTGCGGCTACCGGCGGGGCCGTGCGCGGCGCCTGCGAGCCCAGTCTGCCGGGCTAGCTCCGCAAGGCTTGGACAGATGTGGGGGCACGAGTGGTGGAGGGAGAGGAAGTGAAGCTGGTGGGCTGTATCCTGCACTCGCCCTGCATATCCGGAGCGGCTCCCCCGGCAGCCGGGACTCGCCTCGCCGCTCGTCCCGCCGCCCCGGCGGACTCCTGCCCGGCGAGGCGGGGGCTGCTTGCGGCGCGGGGGCTGGTGCCTGGGTGGCGGGGGTGTCTGCCTGTGGCTAGGATCGGCTGTCCTTGCATGCACGTACACGAGTTGGGAGGACAGCTGCCTCTTGCTGTAGCTCCCTCGCCCAGCAAAGCCGCGGCCGCATCCCTCTCCAAAGCCGCTACCCGGTCAGCAACAGATGCACGCCGGCCGCTTCACTCCCCCTCGTAGCCAGCGGGCACACGCTGCCATCTCAATTTATCCCCGTTCTGCGCTGGGACGAGAAGGGCAGCGTCCGCAGCCATAGCTTGAGGAGGAGGCGGGAAGGCTCTGGCAGGGTTTTGCTGGGTCTCCCTCCTCCGTCTCCCTCCTCCGACTGGCTCGGCGAGAGCAGGTGGGCGCTCGCCGGGGAGGTGCGTGGCGGGTGGCAGCGCGGAGACTCGCCTCGGAAAGAGTTAAATTTGCGGTCCCGCGGACCGTCCGGCAGGATGCTTGCGAGCTGCCCCGCTCCGGACCGCTGCCGGTGCCGGCGGGCCGGGCTGGGAGAGGAGCCCTGCGCTGTGCCTGTGCTGGGAAACATCTTCCCTTTTACCTGGTAGGGAGAGGCAGGGAACGAGGAGAGGGCTTTGTTAAATTAGTTCCCACCACCAACCACCCACAACTGCATTTGGTTTTGGTCGGAACTTATAACCGTGTGTTTGCGAGAGGTACGTTATTGGTTCAGTATCGGGGCTTTCCTGAAGATGGCAGTGGTTTCTTGTGTAATGCTGGCGTCGGGTGCTCATTTCCAAGACAACCCCCGATAAAGCAGCGAGTAGTGAAAATCTTCCTGGCTGTAATTTAAGGAAGCCCCTGTCTTCTCCCCTTCCATTCTCAGGATCCGCGGGGAGCAAGCTGAGAGCAGCAATGACAGGCTGTACTGCTTCGTGACAGTCTTCGTCCCTGAAAACTGTGGCAAAAGCGTCACCTCCGAGGGTGGCTGTTTTTTATTGGCATACATTTGTCGTAGGATTTTTTTTTTTTTTAATATCTCTGATCAGAAATGTGTGGAGAAATACTGGTGAAGATGTAATTTGGGAGATAGCATGCTGCCATCGTGTTGTGTTGTGTGAATGAGCCTGAGGTACTGAAAGGGACTACAGGCAAGATTGGCCTGGAGTAGCTGTTTCTTTCCTTTAAACCCTGAATTTCAGGGAACTCTGCAATCATAATGAAAAGAATTAAGGGGGATTTTCTGAATGGCATTACCTGTTTCATAAAGTGGGGTGTTTGTTAGGAAAAAAACCCGTCACAGTTCTCCTAACCCTGTTTTCATTACATTATTCTATTTAAATTCTTCCCTCGGATGGAATTGTTACAAAAATAACATGCATAGAAAGTAGAGAAGCCTAGGCAGGATCTTCCTTCTTTGTACAGTAACATCGTCATCAATAAGGTGCTGCACTTCATTGCAGTCAAAATATTTTGAAGTTCTTAATACGGATTTTGGATTCTGAACTAGGTAGTTAGCGTTAAAATATTCTGGGAAAAAAAAAAGCCATGCTTGTTCTGGCATGAATATCAGTTTCTTAAAAATCACATTTTTATACTGTTTTGTAATCTAGGGGCATAAAGAAGAAGGGTCATGTTGCCAGCTTGCTGTGTGGCTTCAGAATGCTTTTAAGCAATTAATAAATTGATGGTTATGAAATGCTAAGTCAGACAGACATATATATATTTGGAGCACAGTTGGATCATTATTGCATGCTTAATAGTGATAAGTAAATAATGTAGTGTTCATGAAGAGCACTAGATTGCACCAAAACAGAATAGGCTGATGTCTGGAATACCCATTAAATATATAATGGCAGTGCAAACTTTTTCAGTCGGTTCAGACGTTACCTTATTCCATCAGTGCACTTACGGTAAGCAGAAGGGTAGATGGCTCACCATGCCCACTTGGTCCTCAGCCTGTTTTGTGAGATTGCCAATAAAAAGATATGCCTGAAGGGCCCGGATCCTTATCATTGCATAATCACAGACCAGGGAGTAATTCTCTTGCTCGTCACTTCACAGGTGGCGCTTGTGACATTGTTAGCTCTTGAAAAGAGAGTGTGGAGCCTTGGACAAATGGAGTTTTTTTAATAGCTTGAGAAATAATTGTAATGTATTTATAATGCTTGGGAAATGTATAGCAGTGATCCAGAAACTCATATAGTCTTCCTCACATCTTTCCAGAATCTCCTGTTGTTGCAATCTGATGGCTATGTTGCAATTTTGTGTAGTATTTTAACAAAAAAACCTCTTGAAAAATAGTAATGAAAATAAACAAATGGGATTTTTTTTTTTAAAGTTATACAGTCAGGTAGTTATCTGTCAGGGTTGGACTGAGTGTTATAGTTTGCTTGATATTTCTGATTCGTAGCATTGTCATGTCTTTACTTTCTGATTAGCCATTTAAAGAACTGCAGTGTGCCTTCTAACTTGGACTGCTGTTTGTCAGCACTTGAACTCGCCAGCCTTTGAGCACATGAGCAGCAGCTGTAGCGTTTTTCAAAGCATTGAAACTGAATTAAGCACTCAAGTACAATCGTTAGTCAATGTTTCAACCAGTTGTGTCTGAGTTACACCTTTACTGCAAGATATGACCACAGGTTACACCAAGTAGATAAAAATGTAGAAGCTTCTGTCTTGAGTGTTTTTGGTGGTGGAATGCCATCCTGATCCACTTCAGTGAACTCTGTTTAGCTACCTCACTGGCATGTTTTTATCGTTTTGGGTGTGGGTCAGTCAATACAACAAAGCTCAGGTGTAGGCATTTTCAGAATTCTAGTCTAAGTCAGTTACTTTAATTTGTGCTGTTCATTTCAGTGAGACCAGGAGCAAACTTTAGATGGAACTCATGGGCAATTTCATAGCTATGTTATTTTAGAAACTAAAAAGAAAATTTATAAAATGATAATCTCTAAAGTGTCTCTTCCGAGTCACATTGAAATTAATGGCAGTAATTCACTGATTCCAGTGGCCCTTGGATCAGGTCCTAGAAGTTAAGAGTGCTTGATAGCTTATGGCTTTGGATCAGTAACTGTGATATATTTCTTCTTTACCCCATCTGTCCCTGGGATGGTTGAAAATACAAATAAATGTTTTGGAAAATAATGACATAAACCCCTCTATGCACAAAGGAAAGATGATTTTTGCTTAAGCATCCTGACACACATCTTTTACAAGACAAAACCCAGAATAACACTAAAATAATTAAACATTCTAGTAGACATACTCTCAATTTCAGCAGTACTTAATTTGCTTCAAACAAAAACTGACCATACAGAAACTAGAGGAGGAAGCCTAGTGAAAGAAGACAAGGGCTTTAATGGAAGTTGGATGTCTGCCCTTCTGCATCTGGACATCTATCTTCAAATATGGAACATATTTTTCTCATTTCTTGTAGGAGCAGTGCTGCAAGTGGTGCTCATACAGGCTGAATTTGTTTTGAATCTAAACACGTATAAGTCAAGAAAGCTGTGTGTGCAAGTTACAATTCTGTCACTTTTTTTCTGAAGATCAAAGTGAGTCTTAACAAGCTGAAAAAATACCTTCAGAAGTAAGTAGGGTATATTATCACAAAGAGGGAAGAGAATTCATGCAGTGTTGCTGGTATTATTTTATTTTCTCTAACTGCTACAAATAATTTGTGGTAACCCTGATATAATCTCATAATAATACACTCTAATACATAGAAGGGTGAGCTCTTGAAAATGCAGAGGGTTCCACAAAAGCTGGAGGAAAATGTGCACTTACTGACAATTAATACCTATTTGCCTTTGTCCTATGCTCAGTTAGTTAATAACTTAACTAACTTATCTGAAAACTTGTATTATAAGCAGACCTCTTTATTTTTTTTCTTATGCTAAAGAATTATCTGTATTTTCAGTAAAACTCTCCTCCATGAAAGTGTTGCACAGACCATGCAGCAGTCTGGGTCATTCCTACCATTTATTGTAATAAGGTGTCTATCCAGGAGTGTGGAGCTCAGTGTTCAGTAGCACCTGATGGCTCTTGCAGAGCAGTAAAACAGCTATGAGTTTCCATCTGACAAACTCTGCCTTAAAAGAACTGAACGAGGGCTCCCTGCCTCTCCCTCCCTAGAAGAGGTTGCACACAGTGTTGGTTATGCCCTTTGTCTTAGAAAGCACAGATTCAGGTAATTCCTGACAACAGCTGGATTTGTGCAGGAAATATGGTGCACCAAAGCAGTGAGGACTCTGGGGGTGAGCCTGACACTCCAGTTGCCTGCTCTGAGTATGGAATTTTATGCAGGCTTATTTTCATTGTAGACACTACTCAAAATGGGGCAGATAAGGTGTTGTCATGGTCGTTTAGGAGTAGCAGTCAGTTGAATATACAGAAGATGTCAAGGTCTAAAATAGGATCCTGTTTATAGTAGACTGAACTGGCAGACATTTGTTCTTGTCACATGAGCTTGTGCCTGGCATATGCTGAGGTACCAGCTATTACCAAGTGTACAGGTATTACCAAGTACTTGTGCTGTCTGATGTATGCAGAGTGTAGCATTAAAATGCAACAGGCTACATGTATGGGTGACAGTCCCTGTCTGATCTACTAGTGTTGCTTTGCTGGGAAGGAATATATTTCTTTACAAGAGTCAGCATCCCCTTTGTCTTTTGTGTAATATGGCTCCACTTACAACATAAACTCTTTTTGCTTAGAGTTTTGTGAACTTGGAGGGAATAATCTAAAAGTTAAGTGTTTATGTTAATTCTATGCTGGCTTCTCTACTGATGCTAAAATGTAGGTGGGGAGAGGAGAGAAATCATGTATTCATTGCACCCACTCTTCTGGGTGCGGATCTCAGACCTGCAGCATGTATATCCTCTAAATATCTCTGCAAAGATATTAAAGCCAATGTATCGTTTTTTTGGCATATGTCTTGTAATTTCATGTATAACTTAGACTATACATACTGCAAAACACACTGTTATGGAATCTTTTGATTCAAATGCCAAACACACTCCTTCAGCAGGGAAAAAAGTATTTTTTTTTAATAAAACCAGGAAGAAGGTTCCATTTACCTTTGAAGAAAGAGGAAGAAGGTCCTACCCTCTGATACGGTTATCAATCAGAGTGAATTGGTCAAGTTTGTGGAAAAGGTGGGATGCAATATGCTGGTGATAACTGAAGAAAATATTTGCAATAGGAAAAGGGAGAGGAAAGAGCTAGGAAAGACACATTTAATGCTGCCATTCACATAAAGTTTTAAAGTGTAATATTTATGTTGTTTTAATTAAACACATGTAACCATTTGGGATGACAAATAACATTACATGTGCTGGGGTTTGAGCAGAATTGAGCAGTCTGAAAAACAAGGAGAACAGGCAGGATTAATGCCTGTTCTCTGATAAGAAGCACAGGGAAGCGGCCTTGGGAAGCCTAGCAGAGAAGCTGAGAAAGTTAGCTGCTATCTGTAGCTGAGCTGTGCGAGGGGTCCTTGAAGGGGGCAGGCTGGTCAGCCCTGGGAACAACTGAATGTTTGCTGTTAGCAAGAGCCTGTCAAAAGTATGCACACTTGTATTGAATCCACTATATAAGTACCATTTTTAGCTTCAATAAATGGATTGACCTTACATGTATTGTATTGGTATAAGTTCATGTCATTCCAGTCTCCTGCACAGCCTTTGAGGAACCCAGCATACATGTCAAGGCTACAGACTACCATCTTACATCAGGGATCTCAGTGTGATGTTGCATGTCTGTCTCAAGCTTTGTTCTCTGCTTTAAAATTTTCTTGCTTTATAAATAGTTTCACGGCATGTGGTAGAAGAACAGTGGATATGAGCAAACTGCAGAAGCTTGGAGCCCAACAGCTCTTTCATGAAACTCAGGTGGAGGTCATTGCTCTCACAGGAAAGTCAATACTTTTCCTTAGCAAAGGTCAAAGCATTGCATATGGAGGTCTGCTTCAGGGGAATCAAGTGGTGCAATTTAACCAGGAAATCCTCTCAGTGATCCATTTTGGTTCACATAACTTTTGGAGTGGCTAGGACTAGTAAAGAGGTACAATAAAGCCAGCCACTGTGAATATGACTCAGTCCTGTGAAAAGGAGTGTTGATAGACAGCAGCCCCACATATCTCAGAGGCTGTGGGATTCCAAACTGAGAGGGTAAAATGCACATACATTGCAATTTTCTGAATTTATTTTTGTGTTAGGAATCCTAGAAGTAAATTGCTGGCAGAACCTGAAGTATTCAGGAGCCAGATGCACTGTCTTTGGATTTGAGGGTCTGGCTGAGCCAGAAATGCGATTTGCAGCACTTTCAGGGTCACCTGGCTCCAGCTTAGTGGGCCAGTAGCCTGACTCCTGAAGCAACCTAGTTCAGTCACAGGATCTCTTTGATTTAGAGAAGGTAGCACCCATAAGAATATCTGGATTATATTTTCAGTTATATTTCCTCTCCCCTTGCTGTGCCACCAACACTTGTGGAATGTCTTCTTTGCTAGACAGGGACTCCTTTAATGGCAGAGGATTTTGCTGTGGGTAAGGTCTGCTGGATTTGGGGGGCACTTGATACTGCCTTCTGAGTGGAAATGGGATGTACTGACTGGCAAACACTTTTTATTTTTATCAGTTTTGGGGGGTTTTTTGCCTTTATGATGGACTAACCATGTAATCTCATTGCCAAGTGAGTGATTAATGTCCAGCTTCTGAGCCATTAGTTTTTGTTGCCTTTACATCCCACTTTTTTTTTTCATCATGCTCTCCAAATAAGTGTTCTGAAAATGTGAAAATGAAAGGTAACAAATTTAAGGGAAATATTCACTTTCTCTCTGAAGATAACACTCAGAAGGAACAAAGAATAGAATGGCTAACTCACATGGAGTGCTGAAATTGTTGTTACTGAGGCTTCTGAGAGATAAAGGACCAGATAATGCGCTAAGTGCTTCAAAGTGAACATCATGAATTTGAGGCATAGGATTAGAAAACTTAGGTTTCCTTGTATGGCCATGGTACTTCTCTTAAATAATTAAGAAGTTCTAAGAGGAGAGGACCATTAGAATTATCCAGCTCTTACAATACAGGCCATATATTTCACTTGGATATTTCTGGCTGCTCCACTGTGAACTAGAATATCGTACTTTAAAAAGCCCTCCTATCTTTTCTTCAGGATCCCCCCAAATCCTCCTCCCTGGGAAACTTTTCTCTGTGATTTACTTGAAATCCCTTAAAAAGCTCATTGCTATTTCCAGCTTAAACTCTGCTGCCCTTGTAGCAGCTGATGTTGTGAGAGTAGCAGCTCACAGCTCTTGCATATTCTGCTCTCCCTGCAATTCCTTCCTACAGAGCTGGGAAATCAACAGCAAGATGAGCTGTGGAGGGTGACCAAGGTTTTGTGACATTTTAATGTTTATCGAGAGAATCCTGCCTTGTATGAAGGGATTATATTCCACTGGAAGTGGAAATCTTCTTCCTTTCTAAATATTGTCTCAGACCAGAAGTGAAACCCTTCTTAACTTGCTTTTTGGCAAGCTGTGTCTGCTGAATTTGTGTGCGCCTTCCCTAAGTAGCTGGTTCTGCAGAATACTTTTTAAAATTCTTGTCTGAACCCCATTTTCTTCTCAGCATAAGGCCATTCTTTTTCATAAGCTCGTTCTGCCACATTCCCTTTTAGAGGAGCTCATCCTGACTGCCTGATTAAGTTACTTCCAAAATCTCAGTTATTTTTTTTTCACATATCTTTAAAAATATATTTGCTCAATCTTTTATTTCCTTGAAGTAGTTATATATTTTAATTTACTGTTTACCTGTGGTGGGCCTCAGCTTCTGTTGCAGCTTCACTGAACTACAGAATTAAGTGAAGAATCATACACACAATAGGTGTCTAAGTAACCATTTTACATCCAAAACCTCCAGGGAGTAGTAAGAGACCTCTTTGGGATGTTAATTAACTTCCTTTCCACTGTTTACTGCTTGTGCTTTCACAGGGAATTTATTTTTTTTCTAGGAAAGAGCACCTACCTCTTTTACATGTTTTACTCTATACGGAGTGATAGATTTTGACAGATTAACACCTCCTGTGGTACAAAATGTAACATGTAGCATTTTTGAAGCATTGTGATTATCAAGCATGCACTGCTGTGTATTTTGACAGCATCATATACAGATATTTTAATATATAGTATACTGAAATCTGCATTTCTGTGAGGTCTTTCATATAATTTTAAAGTTCTGTAAAAGCACCTTGGCTTTTGCTTTTCCCTCTTGCCTGTGAATTTGGAGAACCCCAGGTATTAAAAATTTACGGGAGTCTGACAGAGATAGAGAGACTATTTCCCCCCCACCTTCCAGATTCTCCTTTTCTGAAAATTGTAAGCAGGACCAAATTTCCCATTATTGGTGAGAATCTAATCTGGAGGGATGTGCAAGTGACAGATAGGCAGTGTAGTAGAAGAAATTAAATAGCTCCACTATGTAGAGCAGGTGATAGGGAAAGTTTTGCATTCCAGATCCAAGTTCCTCTCTGCTCCTCTTTTGCCATGATGAATGCTGATGGTATCTGCTCCAAATTGTTTCTTTTTTGAGAAAAATTTAAGACTTTCAAGTTAGGTCCCTGAACTGAAGATTTGCTTTCCAAAAGCACTGAGTGATTTGCATTTTCTGTCAACATCAGTGGGAATTGCTGAATACTCAGCACTTTAGAAGCCTGCCCACCTATGAAAAAGCAACGTGCTACTGTGAGGAGGAGACCTAGAATTGCCACTTCTAATTAAGAACAAAGGCATTTATAGTCACTTGCTTTAAAGTTTCAAAATGCCTGATGGGATAAAATGCTGATTTTGTTCAGCCTTTGAGATGCAGATCCTTTTAGGATCAGTATCAATATTCTCAAAATTAAATATCTTTAGAATTAGATTATTGAGCCTCAGAGATCTTAGTTGAGAAATATGCAAGGTACAGGTTATTAAAAAAACCAAACAACCCAGTCATTAAAAAAAAAGTCATTTTTATAATTAACTTATACCTGGAAAGTGTATGTTTGACCTTGGCAAAAATAACAGTTGTGGAGTGACACAGTGGGAGTACTATCCCTAGGGCTTTGTTACTCAAGGCAGGTCTATACAGCTGGCACAATTATGTCATAGGTGGGCATTAGGAGGTGTTATCGCAATGTCAGCAGAATCCCCCAGTGCAGTTACAGCAGCAAAGAACTGTTTTTAACTGGTCTAATAAAGGTCATTTCATTTAAAGGGGATAATTTATTGAAGGGTAGAGAGTGTATTTTCCTTGACCACTGAATTCAAAAGTTTGGTATTAGAAATATTTTTTTAATGCATTATAGAGCAAGTTAGAGATTAAACTGCCTCTGAACATTGAACGAAATGGACTGGGCTGCTGCTATGTTTTTTTGTGTTTTCTTTTTTTCTTTCCCTCCCAGCTTTTTACACATTCCTGTGACTTTCTTCTGAATCTTCTACAGTTTATCATCTTCATTCTTAAAGTGCTGCCACTAGAATTTGATCTATTACTTCAAGAATAATCTCACTGATATTGTATATACTAGTAATTTTATCTCTTTTCTTCAAGCCTTCTGTTCAGAATGGAGGAAATTAATTTGATCTTTGTGCAGCAATGCTAGGGAAGAGAGAAGGGAAGCAGAGATGAGATTCCTAGGTAGCATGCAAGGACTGAGGAACTAGGATGTGCAGCAAAAAAGAATTTTTCATTTGCCTTCTCTGTATGAGCTTCACTAGCTACAAGCAAATCTGGTCAGTTTTGGTAGAGCTGTTGGAAGCAAGTACCCTGGTCACTTAGGTGATACTGTGGGTGTGAAGTAATTTTAGCTCAACAGTCAGCTAGTTGAAAAAGCTGAGACATGTTAGAATAGATAATAGTGCCTCAATATTGAGGCTCCTCTTGGCGTAGGTAGAGGCTTGATGTAAGAACAGGAGTTGCCATCCACAATAAATCATAATAATTTCCAATGCATTACCAAGTTTTTTTAGGATGTGTGAGTGCTCTGTAATCTAATTACACTGAGCGATTAAGCAGCAAGAGCAGAGAGACATGAGACAAGAAGAATGAATGATAACCTACTTTGAAAAAACTAGCATTTGAGGCTGGGATTAGAACATTCTATAAATGTTAATGGGTGTTACTTAAGTGGGAGGAGGTTTTGTGTGCGAGGCGTGAGGTGACATATAGCTAAAATATATAGCCAGCCCTTAACACAGTTAATACAGTCTGTAGTCAACCTCTTACATAAACTAATAACTTCTAAAGTGATTTATGATTCAGAAATACTGATCAGGGGATGAAGAACCCAATTTTAAATGCTGTGAAGACAGAGGTTACTGTGGTAAGGAGGAAAGCACAAGTAATTTTTCCTTTTGCCTTTGGAAAGTATTGGCTATAGGCAATACGTTTATGCCAGGTGTTTGGGGTTTTATTCTTATTTAAGTTCTCAGGAACTGTACTCCTACAAGGGAACATAATTTCCTCCTACAGTTTTCCTCTGAAAATTACTCAGTTTGTGTAGATCTCACAAAGGAGCTGCCAACTGTGAGTCATCTGGTCACCAGCTCACTCCCAAGGTTTTGAGCTAGCTCTAGCAAGAGCTATAGTGATCCTTGCCATGCTGAAGAACAATTATTTACCTTTGGTAATGACTCCCGGAATAACAAGGGCATGTTTCAGATGAGGCAGCCTTCATTTTCTGACACTGAAATCAAGTTTCAAAATTAGTATTGTAATGTTGTAAATTCTGTTCCATACTTGGAAAATACATGTAAATGTAGTCATAGAATCATAGAATCAACCAGGTTGGAAGAGACCTCCAGGATCAACCAGTCCAAGCTAGCACCCAGCCCTGTCCAATCAACTAGACCATGGCACTAAGTGCCTCATCCAGTCTTTTCTTAAACATCTTGAGCTATGCCAGGGGAGATTTAGGCTGGAGGTGAGGAGAAAGTTCTTCACTGAGAGAGTCATTGGACACTGGAATGGGCTGCCCGGGGAGGTGGTGGAGTCGCCGTCCCTGGGGCTGTTCAAGGCAAGATTGGACGTGGCACTTGGTGCCATGTTCTGGCCTTGAGCTCTGTGGTAAAGGGTTGGACTTGATGATCTGTGAGGTCTCTTCCAACCTTGGTGATACTGTGATACTGTGATCTCCAGGGACAGCAATTCCACCACCTCCATGGGCTGCCCATTCCAATGGCAAATCACTCTCTCTGGCAAGAACTTCCTCCTACTATCAAGGCTATACCTCCCCTGGCACAACTTGAGATTTTGTCCCCTTACTCTGTTGCTGGTTGCCTGAGAGAAGAGACCAACCCCCCCGGCTACAACCTTCCTTCAGGTAGTTGTAGACAGCAATGAGGTCCCCCCTGAGCCTCCTCTTCTCCAGGCTAAACAACCCCAGCTCCCTCAGCCTCTCCTCACTGGGCTTGTGCTCCAGGCCCCTCACCAGCTTCGTCACCTTTCTGTGGACATGTTCTAGTACCTCAGCATCTCTCTTGAATTGAGGCAGAGACTTTCCATAGTTAACTGACACAAATAGAAAATGTTTTCTCATTAGTTTTAACTTTGCCTGTGTTCTTCAAATGTTTGGGGTGAAATTTCCTTTAGGACAGAGCAGACATGCAGCCTGTGTTAATCCCTAGGCTGAACTGTTGTGTGATGTTGAAGGAGGAATGTGCTAGGGTAGCTGCACCGCAGTGGTGCCAGTACTGGCATTGCTTTTGAAACATCACACAGACAAAATGTAAATGCAGCTTTCAAAATGTCCATAGAGGTAGAATTCCTGTAGCTCATGCTGAGATCAAGGAGGGGACATAAGCACAGCAAAATATCTCACCCAACTTACTGGCAGGTGAAGCTTTTCTAAAGGTAGAAAGAATAATATGACATATCAGATTAAGTCTTCACAATTGTTACATTTTGGTAGTAAATTCTTAGGATGGTGAGTAAAGTCAGCTGAAAGACTCTATCTTCAAATGTCTGAGAAGGACATAAGAATGTGCTTCTGTTGGTATTAAGCCTCAGGAGATGTTACTCTAAACCTGAAAATTATACCTGTGTGATCAGTCATGTGCATGATTATTTTTTTCATTGAAATTAAAACTTTTGGGTATGCTTTGGCACAAGTATTAGAGGATTAATTAGCAATAAAATTGCTGTTTAAGAAACAGTTGTTTGGTTATATAGTTAAACGTTTTAGTAAGGAAACAGCTTTTAAGGAAGCAATTAACATGAGGTTGCTCTGGTATGTGGTTTCGTTTAACCCAGACATAGGTTAAATGCAGTAGTGCTGAGGAGACCCAAGAGTAGCACAAAAGGAGAAGAAAAGACTGTTTAGGTTGAAGTGTATCTATGGAGTGTGGTGATGCTCCTTGAAATATATGTCCATCCATATGGTACTGAAAATGATTTTGCAGACTCTGATACACTGTTGCTCCCTCATGAATTTAAAGCCATTGGTTGAATGAGATGTGGCAGCATGTTTATTTATTGAAGATGGAAGAGGATGCTGGATATTCAAATCACATTGTTTTTGTTACTTAAATATGAGTGAAGCTATGACTCATGGAGTTCCATATTCCTGTTTGGTTGGTGAAGAAATTTAGGCATAAGATAGAGAGTAGTTCAAAGCACCTTAGCTGCTGAGGTTTGTCAGCATGAATGCCTCCTGATTTCTTCCTCTCGCTTAGTGTAATCAATGCTAAAACAACGCTGGTAAGGAAGACTGGCCCAAGGACTGTTCACCAACAAAATCCTATTTAAGCCTCTAAGAAAAGTATTAAATGGGATTTAAGCAATATCTTGGCCTACACTGGCCCTTCTGCTAAGGGAATACTTTCCTCTTGTGTTTAAAAAAAAATATTTTCAATAATCACATTGTGGAATCATTATCCTAAGAAACAGAAAGTGCCTAGTAAGTCATTGTGTTAAATTGTTGCTGTGCTGGACTGTGCTACCTGAATGTACTTCCTATTTAGTGTTGTGACCAGCTGATATGCTGCGTGTCTCAGTCTAGGGAATTCCCAGAATAAATTTTTACCCTGCTGCAATTCATTTCATAAAATCATAGAATGATTTGAGTTGGAAGGGGACTTTAAAAGTTATCTAGTTTGTCTTCTCCAAAAAATCAAGCATAGCCTTGTACAGGGAGAAACCCAGTATCTTCTTCCTCACATGAAGGCCTCCACACAGCCTTCTGCTTTCTGTCTATAGGCAGTGTTGATTAAGAAAAGCAAGGGTTATGCATCAGGTATTTATGTTCCTCCCTGTGTTTGTGTCCAAGAATGCATCAAGAGGAAAAAGAATTAATATGGCTCTTTTCTTGCCCATCCAGTTGCCCAGATGAGTTGGCAGAAGAGTCATTGTGAACAGTTAGTAATAAATTGAGCATATCTTCTGCTTGTGACTGTTTGCTGGCCCCAAGGCAGACATTTATTGCTTCTTTATTTAATATTATTTTGCTTTTATAACATTTATCTATTTACTGTCATGCTCTCATGTTATGCAACATGTAGGTTGCAATTCTAAATGAGAATGTTTATAGGTAGACTTTATTCAGAGATTTTCTGAATTTCTACAAATTCTCTTTTTAGTTGTATGTCAGTTTCAGAATAATTTATTGACCTAGGACACAGCTCTTAGAAAACTAAAATCTGCAAAACACCTTTACTTTCTGAGAAAACGGATACTTTGTTTTGAAATGTCCATCTGCTCACAAAATGAATTGCCAAGCTCTGAACATATAATTTCAAATTTGATTTATACTAAACTAAACTTCTGCCTATGAGTCCTTTCATTTGTTTTCCTGTCAGATCATTAAGTTATGAAAAGCTCTGAGGTTTTGGGTTTCCATCCCAGCTTGGTACAGGACATTTCTTTTGAAATCTTGAATTTCGACAAGATGGCAAACCAATTTGCTGTTGAGCTGCACGTATAATGACACTACACTGAAAATAGGAGCTTCTTATGTCTTGGGCAAACCAGGATGTCCCAGGCCAGATGTTCTTTCTTTCCCTTTTCCTGGGCTTGACTCTTGTATTCCCCTGCCTTGCCTGTGACTGCATACTAGCAGGTCTGAGGGGTTTTCTGTGCTTGGGGAGAGATGGCTGTTTAGATGGAGGAAAGGGGTCACCCAGGTGGCTGCTTCCACAGGATTAGAGTCTCATTATGGCTTGGAAGCATTTAAGGTGGATGGTGCTTGCCTGAGGAGTGAGGTAGGCTGTGAGTGCTGCAGAAAAGAGCTGCAGGTTCTTCTTTGGTGTTGCGGTCTCAAATATATTTCCTTCTCACCCCAATGAGTTTTGATTATCCTGCAGCAAAGAAGGTTTTCTCCAGCGTTACTATTTTCTCTGCATTTCTGCATCCACAGCTTCCATTACATTCCATAGGCTGGCATATTACTTGGAAAACTGCAAATAGTGTGGTGAAATTAGCTAGCTACTATAGAATGTGAAATGCCTGTCAAAAACTATGTGACTATACATAGGGGCTGAGTCCTCCATATTCCCACAAGTAGCAGTGATTTTAAAGGTAGCATGGCTCTTCTGAGAAAAGCAGAATCAGGCAGAGGATATACACTTTGCACTGATTCAGCTTTTGCATCAGAAGTATATAAAATATTATCAGTACTTGAGACTGTGTATTTCCTATTTGGTCTACGTGAAGCCAAATGAAAATGTGATCTCTGCAAGATAAAACAAACTGAAGCAATCTTCTGATTTGATGATGTAAAGATTGCTGCAAAAACGAGTTCACTATGCAATCACTCTGATCAATCCCTAAAGTATCTATTTTCAAGGCAATCATACTAATCAGTTTATTGATTTGTCACCTATGGATGAATATTCCTGCTACAGAAATGTTTAAAATGACACATGTTTAAAATTAGACTTGGCAGAGCAATTTGCCTGAGATTATTCTTGTGAAGTATTGATTCACAGCACTGCTGTGAGCTGGATTACTGTCCAAATTGGAAAAGCCGGCCGTGGAGAGGTCTTTATCCTTTAATAACAATTAGCTCCTTTCTTAGAGGGACACAGCTGACTGAAGCAAAGGAAAGCTGCAAAATGTCGGGTGACCAGGAAATCTAAGGCCTGCTCTGCAGGGAAGTGGGCTGCAGGGGAAGGAAAGAAGAGAAAAGCCCTGGGAAAGATGATTTTCTGGAGCTGGAGACTAGACACATTGGTGCTGTTCGTGTTAGTAATCATCAGGTGCTCTGAGGAACTGGACCGCACTCGTCTCTCTCTTCTTGGGCTTTCACCTGCCAGCTGCCTGATTGATCGGAGAAACCTAACAGCAGGTGTGTTACCTGCTGTCCATTTAGCCTTGAAACATTTACACAAGCATTCATGGATGTTGAAGAACTATGAACTCCAGGTATCGTTCCATGACACGCAGGTAAATGGACGTAGGTGTAGAGTTGTGTAACGGTTGAGCCCCCTTTGTGAGCACAAATTTAAAGGCTTGCAGCTGAATTCCTCCTTGCTGAATTCTGCTTTGCTCAAACACAGCAAATGTGGATGTCCAGTAAAGTTTGAGCTGTTAGGTAGGTACATGGCTATGACAAGGATCTTGTAGTATAATCATGCCCTGCTGTGTTGGAAACAGGAATAAAGAACATGTGAATTGGGAGGGATGGCAAACCCTATGGCTCTTCAAATGTTTCTGTGGTATCCAGAAAGTGTTGTCCAATTACATGGCTTGCTAGGTTACTCTGTTCTTCTGTACTGCCTTCCATGTCTTCTTCTTCCTGCTTTTTCTAATGGCAGTTCTGTAGATCGCTGCTTTCTATTTCTACTTCATGCTGTGCCACTGAGGCAGGGCATATGCCTGTGTAAAGCCTTGGTTATGATTCAAGGAAAAATAAAGGGCTGATACGAGAGGTAAGGATTCTGAGAAATTAGAAACAGAGTTTTGAGTTGGTGTCTACCATCATAAAACTTTTACATTTGAGAAAATCTGTGGCTTTTTACTGTTCCTTCTTGAACTGAGATATCTACTGTGGAAGTTAAATCAAGACAATTAATTTCTAAGACTTTTAGGCTGGCTAAAGCAACTGTGAAAAAATTTAGCAGTGAAGACTCACGAATCAGGGTGATCTGGGACTGTAAACCTGTTCTGAAGGAGATTTTCACTGATTGAGCCTGTCTTCTGCATCAGAGGTGTGTTGTGGAGGAGACAACCTCAGATTCATAAACACTGACATAACATACACAGGCTCTGTATGCAGTAGCAAACTGCTTAATATTTTGAAGTTTTGAAGTAAGACATCTAAATATATTTTCTTATCTATAAACCTTTATACATGGGCTATACTTGCCATGAATGAGTTGTTAAAATCTGACTCTGTTACACTAATAACAGTTGCACTACATTATATAACAGGAAGAAGGTGTGCTACATCTTCTTTTGAAGCTTTAGAAAATTATCTGAGAGCAATTCTTAAGTCATTTTAATTGTGCATTTGTTTTGTAAGCACTTACATGTATTACTGAAGCCTTTAATATATAACAAACACAACTTCATATGCTGTGAAGTTGAGTGTAGTTTAATAATGTAACATGAATGCATCAACTGCATACACTATTTAAAAGCATGTCTGTCATGTAAATTGCTTTAGTACAATTCACTGTTTATTTGTTTACATGTTCCTACTGCAAATGTAATTATAGGTGCTCAGTCCTGAAAAAAATGGGTATGTCTTCATTTCCCTGGTAAAAAGATGGAAGTGTGCAGTAACATTTCATCTTAAATAACCTAACAATGTAGATGAGAGTTTAAGTGGGCAGCAGTAAAAACCTACTGGTATTTTCTCAGATTCAGTGCTTTTAATCCTATTTCATTTGAGCTGCAGGGGTTTAGGTGGATGTTTGTTTAGTAATTGTGTTTGCATAGTTTACAATTTTTGGAGCAATTCCAAAATATTTTCCCTGACATAAACATTCAAGAGATTTGAATTTCAAAACTTCAGTTCTGTTGCACCGACCTCTACACTTTGAATTGAAATATTGAAGTAATCTGTAATTATCTTGTTGAAGCAACCTCTGGAAAAAGACATGTCATGATGACTTGGAAAGAGATCAACAAAATGTGAGGCATTTAGATTTCTGACTTTATTCCTGGCTCTGAGAGCAGAGTGCATGGCGTCTAGTTTTAAGTACTGATTACAAGCAAGGTACAGAGGTCCTTGTATTTTATACTTTCTGAGGGACAATATGGATACAAGAGAAATCATTCTGTTTATTAATGTTGCAAGCCTGGATCTGCTATGTAATGACCTTATACAGCCTTTCAATTAACTTTCTTTTAAGTAGAAAATACAGGTGGTTGGCTCTATGGACATGAGGTCTTTCAGGAGTGGGACAGATAACTGACTTTTCAATATGGTTAACTATAAAGAGAGAAGAAGTTATATAAAAAAAAAAATTGTGTTGCTTGTGCTGAAACAAAAAAAAAATGGAAGGAAACCCTGCCACCCAACATAGAAAGTAGCAAAAGGGTTGCAGGGTTGTAGCCTCATTCAAGAGCACAGGGAAGCAGAACTGCACTCTGTCTTGTGCCCCCGAGGCTCTGACTGCACATCCTCTGCCTCCCATGAGAGTGCACTGCCTTACCACATGGTAGGGTGCTTTGGGGAGGCTTGTCAGTCTTTTGCTTTGCTACTGTTTTATTTCAACTAATTAAGCTGTTGCTACTCCAGAATGTGAATAGTAACTATGAGGCAGAGAGCGCACTCTTGCAGGAACTGTCTGAGCTCTTTTTATTAAATGAAGCTGTTTCAGCAGGAGCCTTTGGGAAAACTTCATTCAGCAGAGTACTTTATAACCTGGTGGCTTTGACATTGAGCTGAGAGCTGAATGCTTTCTTTGACTGATTTCCTTCAGGTCTCCCATGATTTAATGTGCATTTCCTAATTACTGCATTGTCAGTTCCTTGGAAGTGGAAATCCCACGAACACTTATGTTGTAGTACTTCAGTGTAAAAACATGCTTAAATATTCACTGTGAATGAAGATTGAAAATGGTCTTCTAGTTTAGTGGATGGCTCAAATGGTCTGCAGTGTTTGTTTATATCAGAGGACAATATTAACAGGACTGCTTTGTCCCTTTCCCAGCATGGACATCTTGGAGAGGGATGTGATGTGTTTGCTGCTCTCCAACTGAAGCAGGGTTGAACTTGGGTTGTGTGGAGAACCCTAATCCTTGAAGAGTTGGACAAAGAGTGTGTGAAGGTAGAAAAATGCTTCTGCAGACTTGTGAATCCAGCCATGGAGCAGCTTTTTAATGCAGTAGGGGAAATTATGCCCTTGAGATTTTTACCCTTTAGAGGGGGCATTCAGGTGTAATTGAGTTGTTGGCTTCTGACTTTATTTCTGTCTTTCACTGTATGGCTGACATCTGGAAGCTCTTCTTCTGTGCCATCCTCAGGGTGAGCAGGCTGGTGACTTCTTACAGGTTTGGGCAAATGTAAAAATAGTTTCACTGGTTGATAAAGAACAATAACTTGTTCCTTCAGAGTTATTCTTCTACTTTTACCTAGTTTCTCTGAGCTAGTAGCCGATATAAGGTCTGTGAAGCCGATGCTTTGATTAGTGATGTTAATGGATGCAAGCATACAAGTAACTCTACCACAGGGATTTTCTGAGTAGTGCTGATTTGCGCTCAGATTGCCTGTTGACACTTGGCTGTGTCTATCCTAATGTGTATCATCTCTGACAGGGATGATGACACTACATGTCCCAGTCTGACTTAATGGCTGGTTGTCTTTTCTTTGGTAATAAACTGGTTCATTTGCCATGGAGTGACACAGTAACATGATAGCTGTGTGTCAGCTTATCTAAGGCATACCGTTATGTGTGTATTCCAAAAAAAACCAAGCAGTAGTGGAGTAGTCCCTGAAAGTGACATTGATAAATAAATTATTTCTACCGTGAAAACTTCAAGGCCTGCTGCTTCTTTTCTTTTCCTACCTAAGGAAAAAAAAATCTGCTTTGGACTGAATCATAGAATCGTAGAATGGCTTAGGTTGGAAGGGACTTTAGAAATCATCTACTACAACCTCCCTGCCGTGGGTGGGGACACCTCTCAATTAGATTCAGCTTTTCAAGGCCTCATCCAGCCTGCCTTTAAACACGCCCAGGGAGGAGGTACCCTCAACCTTTCTGGGCTGCCTATTCCAGAGTCTCACCACTATTGTACTGAAAAAACTTCTGCCTAAGATCTAGTCTAAACCTACTCTCCTTCAGCTTAAAATTGTTCCCTCTTCTCCTATCACTAGACACCCTTATGAAAAGTCCCTTCCACTCTTCCTGCAGGTTCCCTTCAGGTATTGGGAAGCAGCCATAAGGTCCCCCCGGAATCTCCTCTAGTCTCCCTCAGCATATCCTCATGGCAGAGGTGTTCCATCCCTTTCATCATCTTTGTGGCACTCCTCTGGACTTGGTTCAACAGCTCCATGTCCTTCTGATGATGGGGACACCTGAGTTGGACACAGTATTCAAGATGTAGTAAACTGAAGCATTATGCTAAGTTTTTCTGATTAATGCACAACATGGCTTAGTAATCACAGCATTACTTATTATTAATTATAGTATTATTTAATAAATAATAGGGAAAATATCTACTGGTTTTCATGCATGCAACTCATTGCATATGGTCTGAAACATTTTACACATTCATTTCTTCTGAGATGCTCTGTGAAACCATGTGCCAGTGCAGGCATAGGAAACAAAAGCACAATGTTTGGTACAATTAACATTTTGGGGACTTTTCTAAATTGGTGTCCTAGGAAGATATTAGAAGACCATGCACTTGGCAAGTCAGTTCTTCCCATCTAACATACATGTGAGCAAGGTGTTGTATTTTGCCTGTTAGAGAATAGTTTCTCAATACACTATCCTAGTCATGAAAATTGTGAACAATAAAACACTTGTCAAATGTTAATTTTAACTTTTCTGAACTGCTGTATCACTGTCCCTATTATTAGAATTGTCTAACTGAAAACAAGAAAGAAAAGACGTTCTGTTATCTACATTTTTTTCCCTCAGAAAACATTTTACTATGGTTTCTGGCAATAGCTCTTTGTTTTGCAAGCCATTATTTAAGGAAGAAGAATAATATGAGCCTGGCTAAATTCCCTGGAAGCCGTTCTTGTGAACTGTCATCAAAGGTATCCAATTTCAGTTTAATTCTAATATTTCACTTTTCAGTGCAGCAGAGGTTCAGAGATGTACAAAGAGTGCACAACAGTTGCCTTATGTTAACCCTTTCTAAACGTTATTTGAGCAATTCCTCATACAGCAAAATGAAATACAGACTTTCCTACCTTTTGGCCCCAGATGGCTCTGGGTTGATGAAAAACTCAACATGAGCCAGCAGTGTGCACGTGCAGCCCAGACAGCCAGCTGTGTGCTGGGCTGCAGCAAGAGAAACATGGCCAGCAGGGCAAGGGAGGTGATTCTCTCCCTTTACTGTGCTCTCGTGAGACCCTACCTGGAGCACTTTGAGCAGTTCTGGAGCCCTCAACACAAGAAGGACATTGAACTGTTAGAGTGAGTCCAGAGAAGAGCCACGAAAATGCTCAGAGGGTTGGAGCAGCTCTGCTGTGAGGACAGGCTATGAGAGTTGTGGCTCTTCAGCCTGGAGAAGAGAAGGCTTCGAAGAGACCTTGGAGTGGCTTTCAAGTATCTGAAGGGGCCCTACAGGAAGGCTGAAGAGGGACTATTTACAAGGTCTTGTAATGACAGGATAAGGGGTAATGGGTTTAAACTGGGGGGGCGGGAGGAGGGAGAGGGGGGAAGATTCAAACCAGGTGTTAGGGAGGGGTTCTTTCCAGTGAGGGTAATGAGACACTGGCACAGGTTGCCCAGGGAGGTTGTGGATGCTTCCTCAGTGGAGATGTTCAAGGCCAGGTTGGATGAAGCCTTGAGCAACCTGTTCTAGTGGGAGGTGTCCCTGCCTATGGTGGCGGATTTGAACTAGATGATCCATGAGGTCCCTTCCAACCTAAAGCATTCTATGATTCTGTGACTCAGTCTTTGTCCATTGATGTAATTCTCTGTCTTCTTAGTGTCACTGTTCATGTATTTCAGGTCTTTGAAATTGCTCAGTATAATGCACGTTATGTATATGAGTGGTGCATATCCAGACATCTGATGTGACAAAGATTATTTGGGCTTGACACTTTTTGTTTCCTGTTACTACTTCTGAGCCATAAAGAATTTGAGCAGAGCTGTTAGTTGAATGATCCAGTGAAAGCTGAAAACCAAGGAGGGGGTTGTGGTACTGTGAAGCTAGATGTGTTTCCTAATAGAGGGGCTCTGCTAAGACTTCATCTGATGTGGACTTAGAGATCTGGGGTAGGATTTCCTGTACCTCACAGGAACAGGCACTTCTCTGTGGAAAAATTCATCTAACCAATTTTAGGAGACTTATTTTGAGACGAAAAGAATTGTACTTGGAGAAAGCTTATTTCTCTCTGTGAAGTATAAAGAGAGCCTCAGCTGGCTATTACAGACATAGATGTCTCCTGTGTGGAGGTCTGTATTGCGTCAGCTAGAGTCTACCTAGCTGTCTGTGGGAATTGTAATGTAAGAAGCTGCGGTAATGATGTGTTTCCATCACCCTGCTTTGCAGTGGGATTTCAGCAGGCGGTCCAGAGAGCTCTTTTTCCACTAGGGCCACTTCATCTTTATTGGTTACAAAATATCTTTCTTTGGTCTCCCTTGACTAGCCAAAACACCTGGAAACCAGGTCAGCAAAGTCATATCATGCTGGGAGCTGGTGTGGTAGCAGCACTGTGGCCAGAAGTGAAGACGAGGAAGCTCCTCTGCGCAACCCTTATGGGCACCCAGTCCACTCCTCACCAGACCTGATGAAGAGCTTGTTGCTGCCATGTTGTGGATAGCTGTGGTGTGGGTGTACTGCCTCAGTGGTGGCTTTTTCAAAGGTGAAATTTAGTGACACTGGGGAAACATATCCTGCTCTCTGGTCATGCTTTTAAATCTTGAATTAGAGTTAAAGAAAGAAGATTGTGAGGAGACCTATTCAAGCAGACTGTACTTTCTGTCAAAATCACAGGGACTGTGATGTCACGTTCCTATCGCCAAGTCTTGATATCAAAAGCCAAAGAAAGGATAGTTTAGATAGTCTTGACATAGATGATCTTTTAAGATCTCTTCCAACCCCTAACATTCTGTGATTCTGTGAGATAGAATTTTGGAAGTTACATGCACTTTCAAAATCAATTTCAACTGAGATGGTGGAGACTTTTAAACTATATTACACATTACAATTCAAAGCTGAACAAAGTAGATTTTTTTAAAATAAAAAAATTAACATTTCAGTCAACATGAAATGGATTATTTCCAGACTTCTCTGTCATAGAATCAGAGAATCAGTGAGGGTTGGAAGGGACCACAGGGATTATCTAGTTACAACCTCCCTGCCATGGGCACAGACACCCTACCCTAGATCAGACTGGCCAGAGCCTCATCCAGCCTGACCTTAAACACCTCCAGAAATTCTTCATGGAGGAATTCAGTGTTTGGGATTTTCTGTTTCTACTAACATGGAAACTTCTTGCAAAATTTTTGCTCTGCATCTGTCTCCTCATGGATTTTCATTGTGTGAAATTGTAGTCTTTACTGTAAAAAGTTTCACAAAGTGTCTCTTTTTAGAGTCTGAGATGAAAATGGAGATCTGTCAGAATAATTGGTTCTGGAAAAGAATTAGTGCGTTTTAGCATGCTTTGTTTAGGGCAGCTTCAATGGAAATTTTTATGCTGGTGTGTTGTGTTTGAATGAATCCAAGCCTCTGGTGACTATTACTGCTCTTGGAGCAATTTGTGTGATTTCTGTGTCTTGTGCAGTCAGCCTCTGAAGAAATACTGCCAGTGATGTCTTCATTCTGCTGTCATTCTCAGGCACATTTTGCAATTTTCTTAGCTTTCACTTGTAGCACAGTGCTAAAACAATGCAGGCACTTACTTTGCTTCTGAAGGCAGGAAATAAAAAAAAAAACAACAACACTGGATCATTTTCAGCTAGGGTAAAGTGTGGCAGCCTTACAAACTGCTCTGAGAATGGTAAACTACTGGATGGCTACCAATGTCAAGAGAAGTAAACCAGGATTTCTTCCAAAGCAAGAGATGGTCAGACAGCCTGACTGGTTTGAGGAGTTGCACTGAATGGTTAAACATTGTCGTTTTTACCAAGTTGGTGGGGTTTTGTTTGTTTGCTTGATTTGATTTGTTTTGGTGTTTGTTTTCTTTTTTTCCATAGGCAATCTTTTAAAATAAAAGTGTTTTTCACTTTCTGATACCATCTGTCCATTTTAAATGCCAACTGATACCATTAGAAGCATTTTCTTGTTTAACACAGAGGTGCAATAAATATTTTAAACATACAGTAGGAATCTGGAATGAAAAAACAGATCAAAGCATGGTTCTCTGAGGCTGTTCATACCCAGTCCTGGTTGTTCTCCAAATCTTCTATGCATGTCATAGTCAAAATACTCAGTCTTGCTGTCCATTTCCTCTCTCTGTGGCTTGGTTCCCTCTACAGAGATCTTGCTTGCAGTTAGCATATGCATTATCTGGGCTCACAGACCTCCTTCTTCTGCCCATGACCAGTGCCCCTGCGTGCTCTGTGATTTCTCATCTACCCACAGTAAGCAGAAGTGGCAGAGATCCAAGAGAGAGGAGTCATTAACAGGAGGCTGATGAAATGTTGTGAAGAGAAAGTAGGCGTTTCACAGGGTTTTAAAAAAGAGAAGGAGCAGGGAAAAGTGTTGCCCCAATATATTATGAGCAATTTCCAAGTACAGGAATCCTTGTGGAGTGCGTAGCTTGGTATCATCTAAATCACAAGAAATTAAAAAAACTCCAATGCTGTGAAGAGAAGGCTATATTTGAAGAAATGGGGTTTGAAGCTGTAGTGAGGGATGTTAACTTTAGAGGTATTTAACCACAGAAAGAAAAAAGAAATACATTTTTATGCACATTTCTGTTTGGAATTGTCTTCTTGTTGGTGACTGAATCCCATGTTGCTCTAGTATTTTATCAAATATATTTCATATTGGAGGTTAGATTCAAAATTTTCTGAACATGATGTTAAATTAATCCATTTAAGGAAAATTATGAACTTTTTGTGATTTCTCCCCACCGTTTTGTGATTAGAAGTCATTCAGTTAAATATTTGTTCATTTTTATTATGAAGGCAGGTGATGCTGAATGGCATTCGCCATTTCATTCCAATGATTTTTCAGTTCTGAATCAACACTAACAGAATTAAGAATTCTTCAATACATAGGAAAAATCTCATGATGATGTGACAGGTAGCTGGAATTGGTTATAATATTTATGTGATACCTATTAAATTATTAAAACCTTACTGATAAAAGCAATCATGTAGGCACTTGTATTACAATGGGAAGAATACTCTTGATCTGACTTTCATTTACAAAAAGCACTGTTTTAAAGTTGCCTTAAAAAAGGCTGATCTCTAAGTCTGTGTAGACAGAAACCACACACTAAGAATGAAATTCAGTTTAAGTATCTCTCCACAAAACTTGAAATACTATATTAATAAAGTAGGGTATTTAAACTGTGGGCTGGGGGAAATGCAGTGACAAAAGTCAGAGGGCTGTTTATGTACTGGTAGCTGCAATCAAGGTGGTGCTGTAATACAAGCGTGCTTTTAAGCCAAGCCTTTATCCTTGAGACTAACATCTCTTAATTAAGAGGTCGTAGGGACAGCATAGAAAGGAAAAAGTGAAAGAAAAGTGAAAACTTTTCTACATATTCACACTTTCTTTATGGGTGAAACTATGAAGTACATTGGAAAGCCTCAGCTTTGCAGCATGACCTGCATACCAAAGAACAGAGAAAACCAGATGACTGACTGTAAGCCTTGAAAGGAATGCTTACATATAGATACTGGTGTAATAATATTTTTAATACAGTAATCTTGGCAATGATGGACATGATGGTAAAAGTGTTAGTAGTCTGAATGTGGTGTTATAACAAGAACTACTAGCTCTTTGTTTCTGTTCTGTTGTAACTGCCGTCTGTCCTAACTTGATCAAAACCTACCAGTAGATGAAGTTGTAAAATATAGTAACCTTGTCTTCATTAGCCTGAACTTCCATGGACTACTTAGTCTATCAATCAAGTGGTTCCCACATCAGAGTCACCAGTCTTCCTGAGAACTAAAATTTATCTTTTTGAAAGGTGCACTTTTTTATTCAGTCTTCCAAGGGTGAAGAATTTACTCTATCTTCTGCAAAGTTGTACCAATAGGCAATTTCATATGTTATTTCTGGTTAAACGTTGATGGTTTCATATTTCAGTTGTAATATATAATGCCATCTCTGTTAGATTTATGATTTATGATCATACTGTCATCTCTCTTTACTGGTTGTGGATCATATTCATTTTACCACTTTGTATCAGCTGTGATAACCAGATAAAGTGCTTTTATTTTCTTGCTATGAGGCAGGAGTTATGGTGTTCACTGAATCAGCTCTCTGGAGGGAGAATGGAAGAGTATCGCCATTCTCCATTCCTCTTCATGATTCCTACTTCACCCTCCTGCTATGGAAGTATGGTTCCTATAGCAATTGACTGCTGTTTGTACTGACATGCTGAGGTCCAAAGAACAATAAAGATATATATATGTGATATACGAAAAGAGACCTATTTAGTTTAAAATCATATATGAAGATAAAAGTGTCTCTGGAAACTTTGACATGTCCTTGAATTGTCAGCACGTAGAGGGTGCTTATTCTCTCATCTTGGAATAATGCTGAGATACAGGCTGACTTCATAAAATGTAAGGACTTTAAACTGTAGTTGTTTCAGTCTGAATTTTCTTGATAGATGACCTTTTCTGCTTGAGAGAAATTTGAAACCCATCTCCCTAATGACAGAAAAACTCATTAGCATGAGAAACCAAGGATATTTAAAGATTCTAGTTTTGCATAGCACTGAAAATTTGTTAATCTTTATTTAAAGAACATTGCATCTATAAATATTCAGTTCTCTCAACAGAAATTGTATGGCAGACTCGTGAAGTACTTTGACGTTAGGCTTACCTGGAAAGCCTGTAAGTGTAAATATGTGTAGCTATGTAGTACTGTAGGAAAAGGTATGGGAATGTGGGCTTCATCTCTCCTGTACAGGAGCTCTTGTGCTTTATAGGCATTTCTTCAAATCTCTGAAAGAGGACTGCAAATAAGATTATCATATGTCAAACAATGGTATTCCTAAAGCTCACAGTAGTTTTCAAACAAGTGCTTTCTAATACCTATCAGTTGTGGGGCTCTCTGCCTTGATCACTATGGAGAATAATTTCATTCTTGCTTTTATGTAAGTATTGCTGGTTTAGTCTTATAAAATTGCTAAGTAGACCTGATCCATAGCCAGGATACATATGTATGAATAAGACCCATCAAATCTGAACTGAGATAAGTGATGATGGATACAAAGATGATGTCTGATTCATCACATCTATTTTTAGATGTCTGAGAAGGTCAGCCTTTATAGTCAGATATTTAGATGTCTTCTTTGGGGTGAGATGAATCTTGTCCTAGAAGAGCCAGTTTCTTTCCACTTTCTATAAAGCTAACCTAGAATACTTAGCATAACTGTCTAAATTTGGTCAAATGAGTCACACCGTGTATCTGGGCATACAGACAGTGAATTGTTTGTACTGCTCAGATACATTAATATCAGGAGCTTTTGGACCAGCTACTTTGCAAAGTTGCACATTTGTTGTTTTCTTGCTCTTCCCAGTTCATGAACTGAATGTCTCTTAATGGAAGAAATACCTTCAGTGCTGTGTGTGGTAATGGAGTACCTGCATACCACCTAGGTTTTCACATGAGGGACCTTCCATTTAGTGTCTGACATACTTGGAAATACATCTTTGCACCCAAGGGTCTCCTATCTCCCATCATCTGTCTATGTCGGCTAATATGTGTTCTTTTTACTGCAACTGTAGATTTCATGTGTCTCTAATTTTATGCTTCCAGTGCTGCTTCCAGCACTGTGTTCACATTTGTTTTCATTATTGTCATTTTTATTATTGTTGTTTCTGTTATTGTCATTTTCCTTAGTGTCACTGTTTTGTTATTGTCATTTTGCTGGATGCTTTTTCTAATTAATGATTCTATAGCTTTGAAAATGTACTCTCTTTTGTTATTTTCTAAACTTATTTCTATACTAGGTCCTTATCTTTGTTAGTATTATTCGTAGCAGCCAGTTTAACAGCAGCAGCAAATTTCCAAGAAATTAACCATCTGTTTATTCATTCCATATACAAATTAAAATGTTTAACATTATGCTTCTTACACTGACAGACTAATCATAATCACCTTTCCCAAAGCTGGCAATTTGTTGTATCATCACCATGATACTTCAGCCACGGTTCAGACTAGCCTGACACACACACACAGAGTCACAGAATCACAGAATGTCAGGAGCTGGAAGAGACCTTGAAGGATCATCCAGTCCAGCCCCACTGCCAGAGCAGGATCACCTATACCAGATCACATTGGAATGCCTCCAGGTGGGTTATGAATATCTCCAGAGAGGGCGACTCCACAAACCCCCTGGGCAGCCTGTTCCAGAGTTCTGTCACTCTCAGTGAAAAAATTCCTCCTCATGTTTACATGAAGCTTTCTATGCCTCAGCTTCCACTCATTGCCCCTTGTCCTGTCATTGGGCATCACTGAGCAGAGCCTGGCTCCATCCTCCTGGCACTCACTCTTTACATATTTATATACATTAATGAGGTCACCTCTCAGTCTCTTCTTCTCCAAGCAGCACAGCTCCAACTCCCTCAGTCTCTCCTTGTAAGAGAGATGTTCTATTCCCTAAATCATTTTTGTGGCTCTGTGCTGGACTCTCTCAAGCAGTTCTATGTTCCTCTTGAACTGAGGAGCCTAGACTGGACACAGTACTCCAGATGTGGCCTCACCGGGGCAGAGTAGAGGAGCAGGAGAACCTCTCTTGACCTACTAACCACAGCCCTTCTAATACACCCCAGAATGGCATTGGCCCTCCTGGCCACAAGAGCATACTGCTGGCTCAAATTACATGTAATTAATGGCTCAGTCACATGTAATTGGTATGAGACAAGATAAAATGATATACTAAATTTCAAATATTCTGAGTCAGTTCAAGTGTAGTTTTCAATTAAAATTCCCACACAGATGCATCAAGAAAAGCAATGGCATTAAAACTGGAGTGCAGTGCATAACAAATGAAACAGAAAATAGTGGCTACAATATTATAAACAGAGATCATAGTCAACAGTGATGCATCTAGGTATGAGCTGTACTCTACTCCATAGTAAATATGAATATGCAAGTAATAGAAAGGGTTCAGAGATGGATGATGAGGCTGCTCAGAAGCTTGCAGATGCTTCAGTCAGAAAAAGTGTGCTCACAATTGACATCCATTTGAATCCCCATGCTGCCTGATTTGGAACACGAGGTCAATCCCAAGTATCGCATTCCAGGGAACTTAGTTGAGATCCCATAAAAAAAACAAAATCAGAACACAAAACCCTCACTAAACTTTTTTTTTTTTTTAATTTTAGCTATTGCATTTTACTTGGGTTAATTAAATATTCATTGGCTCAGCCATCACAAGTACAACCCTGTTGACTGATTTCTGGGTTCACTGGAGAACTCACAGAGATTCTCTGTATTGCCTGTTTTATTTGAGTGTTTAGGGCACTTCTTGTATTGTCCCATGCACAATGCACAGGTGTGTCACGCACACCTCTGTCCTGTACCAATTGCTCTAGCTTGTTTCAACTGATATATAAAATTACTGCTTCCTTTATTATTTTATGTAAAGATTGCCCCAGATCTACCTCTTCTTTTGACTCAGGAATAAAATCATAAGAAAATGTGGTAAAACTCTGGGTACTTGAAATGAAGTTGCTGCGTTAGAGACTTTCCATAGCACAAAAATAAAAATAAAAGAGGACAGAGCTCTGAAGTGAATGCTGGAAGTGGTGAGGAGGGTGATGTGATGAATGGTCAGAAAGCCACTCTAATACTTTAATTGAAAAATAGGCTCACAGTCTCATGTGGTTGCAGAGTAAAACATGAAAAGGTGATAGGATGCATTCAGAAATCAAAAGGCAAAAAAGCAAGAAAAAAAATTATTGTGAGGGTCAGTTTCATGATGTCTTGGAGCCTGGCTCATGACTTTTGAATATCTATAATGGATGATACTAGAAAAATATGAGAGCAGTCAAAATATGTAGCAGTCAAATAAGAGCATAATATTAGTGATCCCTTTTTCAGTGAAACTTAAATTCTTGTCTTTTTCTCCCGTGCAAAGTAGACATTTTCTTTATGTCATTCCAGTTGACTTGTTAGCAACTTCAGACTTATCTTAATGAATTTAATTTATCTATCTTAATCTTTTTCTTTTGGATTTTGTTGTAATGGTTCTATTTCTTAAGAGGCTTTAAAATTTATCTCTGGTAGTTGCGTGCAATTTGTTTAGGTATGATTGTGCCAAAGCAGAAATGTGAGTTGAAATTGTGTGTATAACAGAGCGAGTAATTAATAAACAGAATGAAGTTGGTCAGATAAGAGTCCTCAAAATTTCTGCAAACAGTAATATAATGTGGTAATACTTTATATTTTACTGTAGTGAGTGGATTTTATGGCTTGGTAAAAATACAAAGATGAATAATTTGCTAGAAAACCAAATGATAAATACTTTTTTTTCAGTTCTAAAGCATGTCACTTAGAACTTAGTCCTCCAACTAAATACATTCCTCCTAAAGACTGTAAGACTGAGCAGTTAGTGGTGGTGTTCTACAGAGGTCAATTAACACTGGAGCTGATTTTGTGTCGTGTTCAGGTTATTTATCTGGTGGATGAAATGGGGTGCTCCTGTAGCAAGTTTGTCACTGACACCAGAATGGAGGAATGGTTGATAACTGGGGGCAGGGCTCTATGCAGAAGGAACTCAATATGATTGGGTTGAAAGGGACCAGTTTGTGGCTCTTGACTATAAGACTTTGACATAATGGTGTGGGGCTCACAAGCAGATCAAGTATGGATTAGTGAACTGGACTGTGAGGTGAACTGAAAACTGCCTAAATTGGCAGGCTCAAAGTTTAGTCATCAGCAGCTTTGATCAATCATAGTCTAGGTAGAGAAGTGTCGCTAATTGTGTACCCAAAGCATCAGTACTGCAGGCAATATTTCTTAATTAATGATCAGGATGATGGGGCAGACTATACTCTCAGCAGATCTCCAAATGATACTAAACTGGGAGAAATGGCTGTCATGCCAGATGAGCATGAAGTTCAAAATCCTCTCCCCAAGGAGCAATAACATGGAACAGCAGTACACATTGGGGCTGAACCAGTTAGAAAGGAACTTTCCAGAGAAGGTCTTAGAGGTCCCGGTGAAGAATAAGTTGATCACAAGCCAACCATGTGTCCCTGAGGCAAAGACCAATAGGATTCTGGGTTCACTACATTAAGAAGAGTACTGCCAACAGGTGAGCAGGTTTTGTATAGTATCTGTCACTGGACATACTCAAACATGACTGGACCCAGACCTGGACAGCTTGGTTTTTCTTACCCTGCTTTGGTCCGGGATGTTGTATTGGATGATCCCCATAGGTCCCTTTCAATGTCCTCCATTCTGTGGTTCTGTCATTGTCTAGCAAGATGAGCTAAGTTGAGCCTGAGTGGGTAGTCCAGAAGAAATTTCAGGAACATATGATATATGAAGTCCTGGCAGGCTAATAATTTCCTGCTTTGTCCATGGTGAAAGCCACTGTGTAGAAATTAAGTATGAAGTTACCTAGATTTAATAGGAAACTGGAAAGATAATTGGAATTGCTTAAGGATTATATATTTTGTTTAAACATGGTAAAGAGCCAGTTATGCATGTTACTTCACTCCCTGTCCAGCTTAAAATTTGCAGTCTTAGTAGTGCGAAAGAGTAGGGCTTAAAAATCCCAACACCTAAGAAAATGGCAAGACAAAGGAGAAAAGTGCTTAGTGAAATGAATACAAGGAGGGAATTATTTATATATATACACACACATATATAAATAACTTAAATTCTATAAGAACAGTAGAGATGGATTAATGCTAATTAGTTATGAGCAAAGCTACATTTTACCAGTATTTATGCAAACCTTCATTTTGCTATAAATATTTTGCAGCAGCACAGTGAAGTAAATGAGTGAAGTGTTTGGTACTCCTGCACTCTGTGTTGCAACATTGTTCAGGCAGGTAAACAGACTTCTCTTAAAAACAGACAGGTCTGCCCGACCAAGCAAGCAGCCTGGGAAGAGTTCTGTGCTCTTAATTCCTCAGCCTACCGGAGATGTAAATTTTTGGCAACTTTTACAAGCCACCAAGCATATTAACATAACTGGAACCAGTCAGCAGTTGGTTTAATTTATTATATTAAACCTGACTCAAATGTCAATCTACATGTAAGATGAACAGTGGTAGAATAACAGTTACTCATCATGAGGCTCCAGATGTTTTTAGAGTTGAATTTGAAAGATGCCTCAGGAAAAAAAAAAGCTGTGCAAAAATCTTCAATTATTTGAAAATAAGGTGGTTTATAGAAAAGAATAGAGAAGAAAATAACTTTTATGATTATTATGAAAGAGTCTTCAGTCTGGAATTCAGGGTTGTTTTGAATCTGAAAGAATGTGATTTCAATATAAAGGGAGATCATTATTCCATATTTGTTGTTTATGGCAGTAATAGCAGCAGTAGGAGGAGAAGGAGTAGGAGTAGGAGTAGTAGTATATTCTCACACAACATGTAGTCCTGGGGAGAAGCAGCTGTCAAATTCCCCATCATCCTGAATCATCAGATGAGTAGTGCTCAGTTCCTCTGTATGGAGCCCACAGTACTGGTGCATGTTGGGTTGGCAGAACACTCTTGTGGGTTTCTCATAGGGCACAGAAGTTCATAAAGTTATAAAGTGCTTTACATGTGGCAGTAGTGATGTCGCTATCTGGTACAATCTGAGGTGGGATCTGACATTCTCATTATATGGGGCACCGCAGGATATGATCTTAAGAATGGCTTTTCATAGGTCTGGTAGAAGTCTGCATGGACAGCATTTGGAGAGTGAACCAGGAATGTATCAATGAGACAAAACAAACACAAATTTCTATGAAAGAAATTCTGCTTATGTGGCTAAAGCCTGAAAACCTGTTGATGTGTCCTGTCCAGTGAATGCTGAGGCCAAAACTAACAGTGACTGCTTGCTTTGTTTATTGAAGACTCCATACATAACAGAGCTGGTAACTGGCTTTTAATGGTGTTTTTTGATGTAGCTTCAAATTGCTTTTATGCTAGGACTCCCATAGCTATTGAAGTGAGTTGAGTAGTTCAGAGTATATTTTAAATCCTTGTGGTGGGTTAGGAACTTTCCCCCACCCCTCACTGAAATTTACCAGACTAGCTCAGACGGTCTGGAAGTAAGATGAATCCCTACTTACAGCAAAGCAAAACGTACAAGCATATATGCACAATATATTTACAAGTATATACAGTTACATACAAATTAGGAATAATACAGAAACCCCTTCTGAACAAAGAAACTGCCCAGAAGGGGCTTAAAGGTACCCTCCTCTTTCTCCCTCTGCTTCCCAGACAGGCAAACGAAAACAAAAGCAGAAAAGCTTACCTTGCTATTTGTGAGGAGGGAGATATTAGAGTGAAGAGGAAGTAAATAGGGAAACGTCCCAGGACAGACTGAGAGCAGATTATTTACATTTTGGCTTTTTTATCCCTCTCAGCAAACCAATGAATGATACAGACTTCATTATTTTGTTTTCACAGCCAATGATCTAATTTCTGTCACTGAAGTATTCCAGTTAGCCTCAAGCCAGCACAAGCCTGAAAGTTAGAAGCAGGCAAACTCAGGGCTATAAGCTGTGAACATTTCTGCTGGAATCTAAAAAATAAAAATGCAACATGTTCTTCCTTTCAGACATCTGCACAGAAATTCAGGACACTGTCTATAAATTGTTGTTGATTTTTTTCCTTGGTCTTAGCTGGAGGATGGAATTAAAATTTAATGTGAACTTGATGAATTGGAGAAATAGTCTGTAAAAAATAGATACAATTCAATACAGACAAGTGCAGAGTTCCAGGTCTAGCAACAGAAAAAGTTCGTAAATACTTTACTTGTCTTTGTCTTTGATTCATGTGACTTAGTTTGGCAGTTTTTCTCAGTTTTAGATGAAACATTAAATATTCATTACTATCATTGGGACATATATTTTAACAAAAAAGATTATTAGAGAGGATTTGGGGCCATCACTTCATTCTACACCAATTTACATTGGCTGTAACACATTATCTACCCAGAGAATCTCTAAATCTTCCTTAAAAGATGTTTTTAATTTATACAGTTAAGACTGTCTATCTCAAGTGAAAAGTTATTTGGTAAGAACAAAGACCAGAAACAACATGCACTGAGGTCTAAACGATATTTGAGAAGTGGTTGTGTGAAGCACCTACTGTTTTTTTTTTTTTTTCTTTGCTTATCTCTTTTATGTCTTGTTTCTGCTGTTTTTTCTCAGTTCTTCATTGTTGTACAGCTCATTCACTGAAGTTCTGCATTTCTTCCTGTCTTCCCATGCATAAACTCACATATTAATGTCTGGCAAATGCTGCCAAATGTATGTGAAATAGTTCTTAGCTTCAGTGCTGGGAGATATTATTTCAGCTTCAGATGCACAGGACGTTTGTGACTGCTGTAGTGTTCTGTCCTGCTGCTTCTATATTCTCCACGTGCAGGGCGTTCTGGGGAGGAGCTGCCAAAGGCAGGGAAATGCCAGGGGTATAAATGTACTTGCCACATCATACGGAACACACAAGCCCACGTTCCCTCTCCTTTTTCATTATGAAACAGCTAGGGAGAATGGAAAAGACCTTTCAACCTGTAGAACTTAAATGTGGTGGATTTTCATTGTGCCAGGAGTAATGAAATGTGAAAACATCTCAAATCATTACAAATTCTAGATCATTAAGAAAAAAAGATCCACAGTAGAGGGTCTATGCTTTTTCCTGTTTAGGGGGTGATCATCTTCTCTGTACCTTCTCCTGTTCCTTTCACCTCCTACAGCAGCCCCCTGCCTTCTGCTGCTCCTTACTTGACATCTTTACTTTTTACTGTATCTGCTTAATTGTTCTAGTTCTTGTGTTCCTTCTCTGTGCCTTTTCTTTCACAGAGTGTGATTTCACCTTGCCCTTGTAACTGGCCAAATGATTATCTATAAGGTTTTATTCTTCTGTACATAAAAATACTATCAGGAAATTAGCTTGCTACTTAAACAGCCACACTGCCCTGAAACAGCCTGCTGAATCAGTTATTCAGAGTATTACTGAAACATTGATTGCTGCACTATTCCTAAATGAAGCACAAATTTATGTACTTTATCTTCTCATGACAGTGATAGTCTTAAATCATACTTTTGAGCATACTTTTGTTTTATTGTAGTTTATTTTGAGTAAATGGCTTTCAAACATAAATCACATCATTGTTTCTCCAGCCAGCCTCACTGGGAGGCATAAACTGGCTATTGAAGGTAGAGTTGTAAATCTTAGAAGATAGGACATCACTGAAATTAAAGGTGGAAGAAAGCTGTTTTGCTACAGTATTGATCAGGTAGTTGTCTCCTAGTTGTGGATAATCTGACAACATTTTTCTGTTTGCCACTCAGGAGTATGGAATATTCAGATCCTAGCACTCAATCGTTGTGAAAGGCTTACCTGTGCCTTGATGAACAGAGGAAAACTGAGGAGCAGTCATGTGTAATGCCAGCAGAAAGAAGAGTTACTATACAGAGTTAGTCCTAGGAGCTACTGCACGCATTGTACACAGCAACAACTGTGCAGGGTTTCAGGCAGGCAAAAGTGGCATCACTGCCTTTGTGGTAGGGTCTCATGTTCCACAGTTTTTTCACAAGAAACTGAAGTGCCATCACTGTTGTTTAGAAAGCTGGTTTGGAAAACTGGTATGGTAATAACATGTAGCCTAGCCTCTCTGCAGTTCTGATAAGAATAAAACAAACAAACCCCAAAAACCCAGAATAGATATTTTCACATATGCGGCATGGTGTCAGAAAAGAAGTAACCTATGTGCAGCCTTAGACTTTGCAACCTCCATTCCAGTCTTGGCAGATTTGGAAGGCAGACAGTGTGTTCCTTCCTTACATTTTTTCAAGCTCCTTGATTTTTGTGTGTTTAATAGCATGCTGCTGTCAGAAGCTTACTGAACCTAATGGTTTGTTTGTTTGTTTGTTTTTTAATGGTAAATTTGGGATGGAGCAATGGGAATGCAAATGAATTGATCTTTCTGCTATCTTAAAGAGTGTTGCCTACTACCTGCTTGTACCCTGCCAGGCAAAAACATTGCCACACTAGACAGTCTGATCCCCATGGTCTGTTGAGAAGGTAGATCCATCATTTTTTCTTTGTTTATTGGGAGAGATGCAAAATATTTCTAATTTTAACTCACACTCTAGATCAATATGCTGATTCTGATACGTAGTAGGTGTTGTCCCTGCCATACATAAGCTTATCAATCACACTGATATGCATGTTAATCACTACTTTCCTAGATTCCTTGTCAACCATAAGAAATGCCTTGATGGCATTGGAACCAGCGGCATCAACACTACTACAACATCCAACTCAACTTCCTGTCAAAAACCCTTCTCATCTTCCTGCAGCTCTTGCTCCAAACACTCCTTCCCCTTAACCCCCCACCAGGTCCTGGTGTGAGATCACAGGACAAGATCAGGCATCTGTGCATCAGGTCAAGAGGAGATATGGGAGAGGTATCAGGTATGAACAACCTTCCTGCAATAAATCCCCCTTTTTATAAGTGACACTTTTATGTGCTGCGTTCATCACAAGATGGATTAGCTGCCATGACTGAACAGACTTAAAATATATCCAAACTGTGCCTGAGAGCTGGTCGGATCCATCAAGAAAGCAACTCCAGACTACAGATTTTGTACTTCATTACCTCAAGTGGAGGCCAAATGCAGCAGTTTTTGTGATGATATGGGTGGGGGTGCATTTCTGTCCTGGTGGCACAGAGATGAATGGAGACTGTATTGCTACCAGAGACTGATGTGTCACAGTGGGGCACAAAGCACAGTTGCATTCTTCTCTGCCTTGCAATTGCTTTAAATGCCCTTGTAATCGTCTGCTCCCCAGGACTCTTTCACTTCTGTTGACTACTGCATTTCCTCACCTTCTTTCTTTCTCCAAAATAAGCCTTCAAGTCCAGCTGTAGGCTGGCAGAAGAACATCAGTTTCATCTTCTGGAAAAAAACTTATCCAAGACACATCACTTGAATATCTTTCCGTATTTAATCAGATATAGTAATGCAACAGCATTAACTCAGTGGAGCATAATTTAATAATAACTTACATTCTACAGTGGTTTTGATCCAGCTGTCTGAAAACACTTTAAAGCATTAATACATTAAATTTAACACTGTCCATCTCGTGAAGTAGGTAGGCATTATAGCCTTAATTTTACAGATGAGGGAACACAGGCACAGAGAATTTAAATGCCTGGCCCAAGGTCAAATGAGAGATTTCTGCTAAAAAGAGGAAGGAACAGAGTGCTTCCTTTAGCTTTACAGCAATATATCCAGCTGCTGCCTTTTTATGGAACAAAATGTGTGCATCAGTGAAATGTACATACATTAACAGTTGTATTTGTTTATCTTTGTAGCTGTAACAAGAGAGTAGTATAAATTCACAATCAACAACATACTTCCAAACTGAAGGTGTGCATCAGAGTGAGGAATAGACCAAAGATGACATTTTGATCATTGAGTTTGTTAGGTTATACACTAATCTTCTACAGCATTATTATTTTTTCTTGTTTCTCTCATATGAGGTTTGGTTTTGAGAAATAAATGCACTAAATAAGTGTGTAACCCTTGCAATAGCTATCACAGGTTCTTATGAGTCCAGATCACTGCCTCTGGAGATGAACACAAGACCAGATCCTGGGCTTTGTTGCAGTGCCATAGAGACCATAGGGAGGTACAAAGTCGAGGCAAAGGCTTTATTACAGATGGCTGTACTGACTTTGAGGCTTCAGCATAAGAAGGAGGAGGATCTAGAGTGCTGTCTGGTGCCATTTTGTAAGAATGGGGACATCAGAGTTTGGCCTAGGTCAGTCTGGAAATGTTGGCCAGAAAAGAGGCTGTGCAAATAACTTTTTTCTTCCGAACTTTTGAGGGTGAGTTAAGCACACTAGTCAAGGAAGAGCCTTGCCATGGGGCTTACATTCTGAAAGGGACTAAAGAAGGGTTTCACCATGGTATTTAGAAGTAGTGCTGATGGCTCTGTGTAGACATGGCATCACTAGTTTTCAGAAAGTGGCTGAGAACAACATCAGAGGATATGGGCTGAGGAATGGCCTGGCCATGTAGCCAAGTCACAGCAGAGGCAGGCTGTCACACAGCAAGAAGGCAAGACATATACAGAAGAAAAGATTATGCAATGTCAGGATAGTGGGTAATAATGAGCCTTGTATCTGTATTGCTTATTTCTAATCTTACAGTACTCCTTTGCTGTGTCTCTTGCAGTGTGTTGGGATACTTTTCTGACTGTGGTCACTTGGATAGGTACAAGAATGGGTTTCAATCCATTCCATTCTGTAACCATACATGCTTTTATACACAACAGTAGAATCAAATAATAGAATCATAGAATGGCTTAGGTTCTAAGTAACCTCAGAGATTATCTGCTCCAACCCCCATGCCATGGGCAGGGGTGCCTCTCAAGCACACTTGCACGCCCAAGGCCTCATCCAGTCTGGCCTCCACCTGGACACCAAGTCATTGATTAGAACTCTTTGAGTGTGACTATTTAGTTCCTTATCCATTGGGTTGTACATCCATCAAGTCTATGTCTCTCCATTCTAGAGACAAGGATGTCATGTGGGACAGTGCCAAATGCCTTACACGAGTCCAGGTAGATGATGTCAGTTGTTCTTCCCATATCTACTGGAGCTGGAACTCTGTTATAGAAGGCCACCAGATATGCAAGGCATGGTTTGCCTTTTGTAAAGCCGTGTTGGCTGTCACCAATCACCTTGTTATTTTCCATCTGTCTTAGAGTAATTACCAGGAGATCTGCACCATGATCTTACCTCATACAGAGTTGTCTGTATTTCTATGGGTTTTCTTTGCTCCCCTTTTTAGGGGAAGATTTCTGTGCAAAACAGGTCTTAAATAAAGTCTCTTTAACAGCAATGAGGTCTAACACTGCCTGGATAGATGGGCAGAGTCCAATAGGATGGCGTTCAATAGCTCCAAGTGCAGGGTGCTGCACTTTGGCCACAACAACCCCCATGCAGAGATACAGGCTGGGGTCGGAGTGGCTGGAGAGCAGCCAAACAGAAAGGGATCTGGGGGTGCTGATTGATACCTGCCTGAACATGAGCCAGCAGTGTGCCCAGGTGGCCAAGAGAGCCAGTGGCATCCTGGCCTGCATCAGGAATGGTGTGGTCAGCAGGAGCAGGGAGGTCATTCTGCCCCTGCACTCTGCACTGGTTAGACCACACCTTGAGTACTGTGTTCAGTTCTGGGACCCCAGTTTAGGAGGGACATTGAGATGCTTGAGTGTGTCCAGAGAAGGGCGACGAGGCTGGTGAGAGGCCTTGAGCACAAGCGCTACGAGGAGAGGCTGAGGGAGCTGGGGTTGTTTAGCCTGGAGGCTCAGGGGTGACCTTATTGCTGTCTACAACTACCTGAGGGGTGGTTGTGGCCAGGAGGAGGTTGCTCTGTTTTCTCAGGTGGCCAGCACCAGAACGAGAGGACACAGCCTCAGGCTGCACCAGGGGAGATTTAGGCTGGAGGTGAGGAGAAAGTTCTTCACTGAGAGAGTCATTGGACACTGGAATGGGCTGCCCGGGGAGGTGGTGGAGTCGCCGTCCCTGAAGCTGTTCAAGGCAGGATTGGACGTGGCACTTGGTGCCATGGTCTGGCCTTGAGCTCTGTGGTAAAGGGTTGGACTTGATGATCTGTGAGGTCTCTTCCAATCCTAATAATACTGTGATACTGTGATACTGTGATATTCTTATCTTAGTGTATTTTAATTTCATACATGAGAAAGTTACTGTAAAAAAAAAGGCTTATATGATCCAGAAAGCTGAAGGCAGCTTTCCCTTTTTTTAGTGCTATGTTCTCCTCATTGCAGAGGATAGAGCATGTATGTTTAATCTAACTTTTCTCCCTGGGGCCAAACAAGTTCTCCTAAGGAGATTTTCTTTGTGGCTCTGGAAAAATCACTTTATTTTCCTCAGCTGTTCCATCTTGTTACATGGATGCATATATCCTAGAAGTACTTGAAAATTTGTGATTTTCCTTCCCTCCTTTGCCCGTAATCAGTTGCTGCCAGCCACTTCCACTTCCCTAAGTGTATATTGGCTTATTGTCAATTTGCCCAACATAATCTATGTAAATGCATAGAAATGCTTTTATCTCTACTCTCCCTTCCCACTTAATTTCTTCTAAGATTCTCTGCATCTCTTTCTGTTTTTGTTGCGTGCAGCTCTGTTCCCAAGTTTTGCATAAATACATGCACTTATTCAGTATGTCTTTCCTGCCACCTGAAAATTCCATAGGTCTTTCAAGCAGTGTCAGTTGCATTCATTTGCCTATGCAGAGAGGTTTTTAGATACTTTTAGGAATCATGAGCAAAAAACCTTTGTAAAGCAAAAAAGTCCTGCTGGATTGATTTCCCTTGTTCTCTGCAGAGAAGAGGACCAGAACAACCTAATACTCAAATAGAAAATATGTTCTGACTGCATATGCAGAAATTATGGCTCTTGCTTCCCAGCAGCAAGTATGCTGTGCTAATTGCTGATGGAGGAAATTAAGCCCCAAGGTCAAGGTGGAGTTTTTTATTTGGTGTGGAAAAGCAAATTATCTTTTATAATCTGATCTGTGTAGATTGGTTTGATCTGCATCGATTTTTATCTGAAGATCTATACAACAAAGGACACTTCTATTCAGGTTCACATCACATGTTCAAAGTCCTGCCTCTCCAACAAAATGGCTTTTATTCTGGAAGTGCTGTCTAACTGAAAAATACAAAAGGTTGCCAGAGAGCTGCTTAGAAGATCCAAGTGTCTGTTTCTCCTTAAGACTTTAAGTAATGGGCAGAGAATTTGGCAGGTGAAGGTTTTTCCAGAGATATTTGCTGCATTACAGGCATTTTTTTTTGATCAATTGTAATGCAATTAATGGTGTATTGTCTTCTCACTAATCTATTGCTATGTCAGAAAATATAATAGTGTGCTATATTCACCATATATACTCTATTGTACTGTTCATTCTAAAAGTAATCTCAAAGATGGCCTCAGACTTTCAAGCACCTTTAAGAAACTTTTTTGGAGTATTTTTTATTTCTGGGCAGATGCTTGAGTTGATACAGAATGATGGCTCAAAGGTTTTGACCAGAGTTATTGGACCAGAACTAAGTTTCCTTTTGTACACAGTTTGAAAGTTGCATTTTGAAGCAGGTAAGGTCTCCAAAATGTTCTAATCTTGAAGACTGGCACTAGAGAGCCAAATAGGAAGTTATTTGCCACAGAAGGGCAACTCCTGGTTTCTGAGTTACGCAGGGATGAGCTGGTGGTAGAAGGAGAGTGGAAGAACATGGATAATCAGTTGGTTATTGGAAAGTATATATCGTCCAGACTGAAAAAAAAAAAGAAACAGGAAAACAGAAGGCAAATCTGACACTACCAGCAGCATCCAAAAGTACCTGCGCCCACTTTCAAGTGGAATTCTTTCCAGGAACTTCTTGTGCTTATTTGTGCTACTTTGAGCCTAGCTAGAATGTTTTGATGAGCAGAACTAGATTACAGGCTGTGGAAGGAAAACAAGGCTTATGCCTACCTCACTCATTGGCTTGCTGAGATGTATAAGAATAAGAATCAAAACATAGATAGGGCACTGGCTTCTGCTGCTGGGGAACTGGCTGAGCTGCATCTCTAACCTCACCCCTCTCTGCTATTTCTTTGACTAATCCACTTTGCTTCCTAACCCCCTGGCCGAACCTCCATTCTTCCTTGGGGTTGGGGTAAGGTTGAGAGGGGTAGGGGGAAGGTGCAGGGGTGGTTGGGAGCCCCTCCTGGGGACTCAGGTTTCTGGGAGGACTGTTGTGTTTCTGTATTACCTTTTACCTTGTATATTTCTGTATATAAATATATATACTGCAAATATCTGCTTGTATATTGTGCTGGGCTGTAAATATAAGCTTCATTCAATTTCCAGAGCTGGCTGAGTCCAGTCTGGATGATTTCTAATGTGTGTGTGTGGGGGGGTGGGTAACACCCAAACCATCACATTATTCCTGCCCTTGAGGGTAGTAAGGTTTTCCTTTGCATGTTGCAGTGCCAGGCTCTTGCACCACTTCATCTGCCAGCAATAGAAATCTTGGCTGCTTTCTTCTTTTTTCTATTTTTTTTTGAGAATGTGGGTTTTAATTTTGTTCTGAGAATGGTGGCTGAGGGGTTCAGTGTGGTTTTAAAACAGAAGTGTTTGCAGACACACATCAGAAACTCTTTCCCAAAGGAAAAGCTTGCCTAGTTGCTCTCTGCTTTTTTGGGAGCAATTTCAGTCCAAGTGAGGTACACCTTGGGCAGAAGTTGCCTTTCCTACAGGCTGCTCTTCAGTAGCTGTTTGCTGACTGCTGTCTGGATTCCAGATTCTGTGGAGCTAGAGCTGATTTTCATGATTCTTTTCATCCTGCTATTTTGATTTAATGCAACTTTAATTTTTAATGAATGTATAAGAAATATCTACTTTTTGACATATATAAACTGAAAATTGCAATAAAATTTAGATTAAATGTTTTGGTGAAAGATGGAAGAGTGGTTTTGGCAGGCATTGTAGCACACTGACACCTCACAGATTCATTGTGTCTTATGTTCCTTTCTTCAGGCATAATGTTTAACAACAATATCAATCTTTCTGATTTTTTTTAATTGACTAATGAATAATAATTTCATTACTTGTTTCCAGATTTTGCTGTGATTTTGTATTTGCACAGTTAAAATCCATGTATACTTGGATGTTAGGGAGAAATTCTTCACCATGAGGGTGGTGAGACAACGCAGTAGGTTACCCAGAGAGGTGGTGGAAGCCCCATCCCTGGAAGTTTTTAAGGCCAGGCTGGATGTGTCTCTGAGCAACCTGATCTAGTGTGAGCTGTCCCTGCCCATGACAGGGAGTTGGAATTAGATGATCCTTGAGGTCCCTTCCAGCTCTGCCAATTCTATATGATCACTCAGTGATTTATGTCATTAATACAGACAATTCTATGATTCTATGATACACTTTTGCTCTCAAGATGGATGATTTAAAATACAAATTGTAGTGTGTTTGCTCAGACAACAAGAAATGCTACATGGCATGTAACCTTTGCCAATACTGTTGCAAAATTAAACAATAAGAATTTCAAATGTAAGAGGAAATGTGATCCAAACCATTCTCCTCTTCTTGCAGGAAGACTGATGTAAGACAATGTAAAAAGCATCTTTGTATGAAGGAATTTGTTCCACATAACCATATTTTACTTTTCCTCTGACAAATTCTTTGAAGATGCCTATTTTAATGACTGTTGAAAATTTATTGAAGATCTGGAAGATTATCATCATTAACAAACTTACATCTTCGGTACTTTTGTAGGATTGTCAAATATGATCCTAATTTGCCACAGGCATTGTCTGTTTATTAAAAGTGGCACTTTCCCCTTTTCCTCAAAGTATATGGCTGATACGTGCAGAGAAAACCAAGTCAGGGGACAAAGACTGTGCCTTAATGGCCCTCAACTGCAACATTTCTGGATTTACTCAAAGTGAAGACCTGAAACAGACTCTTCCAGTTGCTACCTGTGTGGCAAATAATTTTAATCAAAGGAACATGAACTGTTTGGTATCTAATTTTCAGAACAAGAGCTTTATCTGTGTGTACCTGTAGTATATGTACACAGATGTGTGCTTATGAACTCCCCATGTGGTGGACAGTATTTTTTTCCCTAAAAGGCACATTTGCTAACCACAGAAGGGGTTAGGTTTGTGTTATGGCCTTTTTCTGTCTTATTATTAAGACCAGATGTAATGTATATTAAGCTTGATCATTTTATCCTGGATACTTGCTTTACAAATTTAATTTAATACAGACAGGCTTTTTTGAGCTACACTGCGTAAAGTCTTATGCTGCACAAGAGGAATTAGTGAGATTAGTGTCTGTGAGCACTCTGCAGGGGATTCGTCATACAGCAATAATTTGGGTCACAATGCCTTATAAAGCCCACGTTAGCAAGAATTTTTCAGCCTGAATTTAAGCTGGTGCATCATTCAAACAAGCAGAACTTTCTTTGACTTTTGACCCAACAAGTATCTTCGGCAGATCATAAATGTTTGGTTAATGACTCCTTCTGGAAAATCTGTTCATCTGTCTGGGAAGAGTTTGCCAAAAGTGCATGTAGCCTGATTAGCCTCTTACATGGTTGGCTAAGTGTAAACAAGGGACTTAATGCTAGTCAGAGCTAAGAGGTTCAAATAAGAGATTCTGATTTCTTTGCCTCTGTCCTAACTAATCTCATGTTGTATGCACATCATGTGCATGTGTCTAAGGAGTAATAGTATCGATAGTTATTTTTTTCCTTGGGATACCTTCAAGTGAATAACAGTAAAATGATCACAATTTTTAATGTCTTGGTAAAACTGTGAGTAGTGCATAAGCTGTTTGCAGAATCACGAACTCGTTCTTTTGGTTTTCATACATTCATTTGAAATGCTTTATTTGCTTCAAAAGGATTAATCTTAATAGCTTTAAAAATGAAAGCCTAAAACTAGCTGGAATTGTTGGCTTAGGACCTACAGCAGGGAATTAGTGGCTTCCCACTCACCACTAATGAGTGGATTTTTTTTTTTTTAAAGCTCTGTTTATTTATGAGCACTGTTGAATACAAATTCTTTTTAAACAAGTTATATTAGGGAACCTGCTCTGCTTGACTTAAAAAATACATTCAACAACCATATTAACAAAATGCCATTTACTCAACTAGCAGCATGACTTCATCTCACATTTTTTTAAACAAGCAGCAAGCTTAAAGGAGAAACTATCTAGATTGTTAGTGACTATAGACTTCTGAAAAGTTAGTTCCAAGAATGAATTTCTTCTTAGCATCAGGTACTCTTTGGGCATCCTAAGATACGAGTGCATTCTATCATTCACTTTTGTTCTGTACTCAATATGTTTCAGAAACACTGCTGAAATACAGTATTGAAGGCAGACAGTAAAGTGATTTGCTAATAATACTGAAGACCACATGCCTTAGGAGTATTAGGGGAAAAAATATTTCACTTCTATGGGATAGCATAAGTGTTCCTCTGTAAAAGCCTTTGTCTATTATGCCAATGTTACTCCTTTTTCATGCGGGCAAAAAGGGAATAAATGTGAACAGAATAAAAACAGACTAGCAGTTGGGTGATTTAGATCCTGGGGAGTTTTAATATATGAAGACAGAAAAGACTAAAACAAAACAAAAAAAAAAGAGAGTTTCTTGACTGTTGGGAATTGGACCAGTAACACTCTTCCTTTTTCTTCTATACTTCCTCTTTTGAATCCACAGTGTGTAAGAGAAAACTATTTAGCCTAGCTAAGAGATTTTATTCATTCTTCTACCACAGTTTTAACATTTTATTATGTTGTCATTGTTACAAAAGGAATTTTTTCTTCTTCTTGACTTTCTGTTTTTTCCATCTTCACATTTTTCTGCTCTTAAATTTTCAATCATGACATTCTTTTCTGGTGTTCCTGTTCTTAAGCTGTGGCACTGGGACGTGCTGTTTCTGGCTCTCAGCATGCTGTGATGAGCATTTCTGGGTAGCTGTTGCCAATGTGGACTCTCCAGACTAATGCATGAATCTGAGCATCTGTGGGAGTCACAGGTGAACTCAGTTAAGCTGAACTCCAAGCAGACAGCCACTTTCCTTACCGCCCTTGTGAATGTGCGTTGGTGTTGGCCTGGGATTCTTAAATAAAGTCTTTCCTGCATCTTACTTTTTTACCTAACACTACTGAAAACCAGATTACTTTTTATTGGGAAGCAGAACTGCACAGCTCTGACCATCTGCTGCTGCTTAGTGGGGAAGCGATTCTGCTCCTGGAACAGCATACCAGAAAGGTCAGCTGGTTTTATTTGCTCAAATTACTCCATTGACAGGTTGACCTGTAATTGTCTTCGTCTGCTGTAACAAATTAAAACTCAGTTATAGTGGGTAATGATTTGCTCCATTATCTGTAAGATAGAGGTGGGATAATTTACAGCATCCCTGTTCTGTACTAGAATTGCCTATCAGATTAATATGTGGGGGAAAAAACAAACAAAACAGACACTGCGATAAAATGTAGCATGAAGTGGATTGTACTCCAGCTCCCACATTGTCCAGGTGGAGATCTTGTTTTGCCTTTCTGATGTGATGTATACAATAACCTGTTGGTGGTTTTGCTAAAATATGTATGCATATGCACACAGAGAAGAACTGACTGTTGTTTGGCACTGGCAAAGGTTCATCTTGGGGGAAGATAAGGCTGCAGATCATTACAAAAGATATATGGAATGATTATAGATCCAATATTTTATGTATTATATAATTACTCTATAAACAGTGTAAAATAGTTTTAATTAGTGCATACTACCAGAGAGTATTGAAAGGTGTTGCTCCTTGACAAGGAAGAGACTGTCAAGCTTGTCTTTGAAATGATTTAGGTTAAAAATGCAATATCTGAAAAACAAGTATTTAGAAATATATGGAAAAGGAACCATTTACACAGCGTGCAACTGCAAATGTGGCATTGATTTTTTTCTCTGTTTATCCCTTGGCAGCTTCCAGCTGAACTGCTATGCATCAGACTCCATCATTATGCCTGGCAGCTGCAGTGCAACATGGTTTTAGAACTTTCTGTGATTTTAGCAGTGAAGCACAGCAAGCACTTTACTGGCAAAAAAAAAAAAAAGAAAAAAAACCTGCAATTGAGATATTTTGTGTATCCATGGTAATGATGCTCAGTAAGGCAGGAGGCCTTCACATTGCATTGTCATTAGTGACTGCTCACAACAGCTTACCCAGTTCTGAGTTGCCTGACACATACAGAACCAGCACAACTTATTGCCCAGTTTTACGTCTCATATAAAAGTCAGGTCCATCAAGATTCGTTTTCTGTATCTCAAATGCCATAGTGCTGGAAAGGAAAGAAAAGGGAGGGGGGGAAAGGTACAGAAGTTACAAAGAAGTGTTCATCGAGTGTGGATGTGGTTTCCTTCAGAGTCCTCATTAATGTTTATAAATATGCACAGGGTGAGTGCCAAGAGGATGGAGCCAGGCTCTTCTCACTGATGCCCTATGATAGGACAAGGGGCAATGGGTGGAAGTTGAGGCATAGGAAGTTCCATGTAAACATGAGAAAGAGTTTTTTCAGTGTGAGGGTGACAGAACACTGGAGCAGGCTGCCCAGGGGGGTTGTGGAGTCTCCCTCTCTGGAGATACTCAAAACCTGCCTGGATGCGTTCCTATGTGATACGGTATAGATGATCCTGCTCTGGCAGGGGGGGTTGGACTGGATGAGCTTTCAAGGTCCCTTCCAGCCCCTAACCTTCTGTGATTCTGGAAATGGTGACCCTGCTGGATGTCCCAGGATGAGCAGAGTATTTCCTTCTGAAAAGAGTATTGTCATGTATATTGTCCACACTCCCATAGATGTGCTATGACATGAAAATGCTTGAATAGCCTAGACAATCAAGTAATTCAGAAAGGCTACGTGACCTGAAAAGAAGCAGCAAGTTCAGGAATAGTGAGAGAAGTGACAGGTATTGGCCAGAGAGGCTTCTGAAAGATACCTTCTTTCTTCAATCCTTAGTGCTGCTGGCATGAAAGCTTTTGTTGTGTACTAAAGTAGTACATTGGTAATACAGCCAAAAACAGAGGAACTTTTTCTTGCTTGTCTTGCTTCTTATCTTCTGTAGACTTTTTCATCAGAAGCAAATGCATGGTGTTTGTATTTAAGCAAGTAAGTTGCTCTGTTATTTTATTTTAAAATCTGAAAAGCATTAGATACTTAAGACATGATGTGACTGGAATTAAATGTAATTCATGTCTCACACACACTCCTTTAAAAAAAGCATGAAAAAGAAAGCAGTTGAGGCTAAAAAACATAAATGAGAACTGGCTTTAAGTGTGTGAGTAGTCCCACTTATGTAAATCTCTGACTCAGTCTTTAGATAAAGTCTTATCATTGGAAGCTATAAATGTGTTCTAATTCTTTTTGAATGAGGATCAATGTGAGGAGGTGTGGAACTCCAGTTTCAATTCAGAACAATTTTATTCCATTTGAATTTTAAACAGAGATACTAAACTTTAACTCTCACATTTCAAAGGGCATTTTTAGAGCTGGTCAAAGGTAAGGGACATTTATATTTTGGGTGTCAACTACTAGTCAAGCACTATGGCATTTTTTATGGATATAAATATTCTCTTGGGTCCCTTCCAATCATGTGTCATTAGATAAAAAATAATCAAATCTAAACTCCCTATAGCAAAATGTTTTAAATTGCAGATATCTACAGAAAATACTGAAAAATCTTTAAAGCCAAAATACTTTGGGGGCCTTTTCTTCAGGAAACTGCCTTAATTAGTCTACTTACAAATGGATATTTGTTAGTATGCTTGTAGGTAAGAGTTAAAATATGTTAGTATGAGACCAAGCCAGTTAGGTGTGTACTGCATTAGTATAGTGCATATGCTTGAAGACACTTCTGGAGATTGTCTAGTCTAACTTTCTGGTCCAAGTAGCACTCTCCTTCATGCTGTAGCAAGTCAGCCACAGCTCAGCCTAACTTCGGAAGTCTTCAGGGTGGAGACTCTGTAGCCTCATCAGCCACCTGCCCTGGTGCTGCTCTAATGTATATTCCTGGCATCCAGCTGAATCTATCAGGCTGTAGTTTGCAGCTATTGCCCACCACTGTTACACTGTCTGAAGGATTGTCATCTTCGTAGTTCCTTTTCAAGTACTGTTACGTGGCCACACCACCTGCTCTCCTGCAAACTAAACCAGCCTAGCTCCTTCAACCTCTCTGTGCTGATTGTGTTCTCCAGGCTACTGACCAACCTGATAACTGGACTTTTGCTGGAGATCCAAAGCTAGCTAGACTAGTCCAAATACAGTGCCAAATAGAAGAGAATAATATCTTTCCTCTTACAGTCTAATTACATCTGATTACATTGCAGGCTAATTGCATCACATCAGTGCTTGAGAAATGTTTGAGAAATATAGGAAGATATTTTCTAAACAATGCTGTTCTTACAAGTTCCACAAAAATGGAGCATGCTTTGCAAGGAGTCTTGTCAGTGTAAGCAGTACTGTGTGATCTGAGAAATGGATGGCAACACTCTGTGCTGGGTTAGAAACTGGCTGGAGGGCCGAGCCCAGAGAGTGGTGGTGAATGGTGCCACATCCAGCTGGCGGCTGTCACTAGTGGTGTCCCTCAGGGATCAGTGCTGGGCCCCATCCTCTTTAACATCTTCATAGATGATCTGGATGAGGGCATGGAGTCAGTCATCAGCAAGTCTGCAGATGACACCAAGCTGGGGGCAGATGTGGCTGGGTTGGAGGGCAGAAGGGCTCTGCAGCAGGACCTTGACTGCCTGTACAGATGGGCAGAGTCCAAGGGGATGGGGTTCAATAGCTCCAAGTGCAGGGTGCTGCACTTTGGCTACAACAACCCCATGCAGAGATACAGGCTGGGGTCGGAGTGGCTGGAGAGCAGCCAGACAGAGAGGGATCTGGGGGTGCTGATTGATACCCACCTGAACATGAGCCAGCAGTGTGCTCAGGTGGCCAAGAGAGCCAGTGGCATCCTGGCCTGCATCAGGAATGGTGTGGCCAGCAGGGAGGTTATTCTGCCCCTGTACTCTGCACTGGTTAGACCACACCTTGAGTACTGTGTTCAGTTCTGGGCCCCCCAGTTTAGGAGGGACATTGAGATGCTTGAGAGAAGGGCGACAAGGCTGGTGAGAGGCCTTGAGCACAAGCGCTACGAGGAGAGGCTGAGGGAGCTGGGATTGTTTAGCCTGGAGAAGAGGAGGCTCAGGGGTGACCTTATTGCTGTCTACAACTACCTGAGGGGTGGTTATGGCCAGGAGGAGGTTGCTCTGTTTTCTCAGGTGGCCAGCACCAGAACGAGAGGACACAAACTCAAGCTACGCCAGGGGAAATTTAGGCTTGAGGTGAGGAGAAAGTTCTTCACTGAGAGAGTCATTGGATACTGGAATGGGCTGCCCGGGGAGGTGGTGGAGTCGCCGTCCCTGGAGCTGTTCAAGGCAGGATTGGACGTGGCACTTGGTGCCATGGTCTAGCCTTGAGCTCTGTGGTAAAGGGTTGGACTTGATGATCTATGAGGTCTCTTCCAACCCTGATGATACTGTGATACTGTGAAATCAGTGCATGAGTCTTCTTCATCGTAGTTGTAAATAATGACCTTAGGATGCAGAGTAAGCTGAAGTTCATCTTTGATTAAGTTGCAGAAGGAAGACAATGTGGTAGGTGATGGCAGGCTAGTTTAATATTGTCTTCTGGCTGTAGGCTGAAAAGATGAGTACCACATCCCTTCTATTGTATTGTCAGGGAGGACAGCACAGGGGGGACCTGTGGTAACTCTGTGCATGGAGAATGCCTCCTGTCTCTTCCAAAAGAGATGCTGCTAGTCTCTGCAAAGGATTCCCTTCACTACTACTTCTGACATCCATTTTTAGTTGTCTCATTAAATGATTATATCATTTTAGAAAATGTATTTTTAAACCTGTGATTATTAATTACTCTGAGAAGATTGACTGTGGAACCCCTCTTAATTCCATACAGAATCAAAGAATCTCAGAAACATGCAGGTTGGAAAAGGCCCTCAGGGTCACCAAGTCCAGTTGGTATCCCTTCTGTACAAGATTCACCCTAAACCATATACCCAAGCACCACATCCAAATCACTTTTAAACACATCCAGGGTTGTTGACTCAGCCATCAACCTGGGCAGCCCATTCCAATGCCTGACTACTCTTGCTGTGAAAAAGTTTGCCTTAGTGTCCAGTCTAAACCTACCCAGTTGCAGCTTGAGGCCATGCAACACACTTGATGACTGTAAAGGATATTTTAAGAAACAGTAGTTATATCACAAACTTGGTCTGTAAGTTATGTGTAAGTTTCTATGTAGAAATTACATTTGAGTAGATTATCTTCTGTTACACTCCTAACCTCTTGGATTTTTTTGGTCCAGTTTGACATTTACAAGAGCTCTCATTTTAATAAAAACAATGGAAACATATTTCCTGTTTTGATGTTTTGGGTTTTTTTTCCTTTCAATTCAACTTTAAAGGATGTTGGTTTCATTTAGAAATGTATTCATTGTGAGCAGCCAGATCAGAATTAGGGTTTAAATGAAATACGACTTGGCATAAAGGGGCAGAGTGGAATCTGCTTTGTAATTATAAACCAGTGTAGGACTCGATGTCCAAAATGCCTAATTTTTTTCTTTTTAATGTTGCATTGACAAGAACAGTCTTGAAAAGAGTACTTTTTCATATGAGGTAGCTTTAGTAGCCAAAAAGATATTCCTATCCCAGAAATCTTGTTCTCTTGGTACAAGATGTATGGTAACAGTGGCATGCAGCCAGTGTGGTGGAAAAGCACAAGCAATTAGTGTAAGAAAAAAAGTTAAACAGATTGACTGGTGCGTAAGGATTTTGCAAGCATCCTGTTGGAACAGATCTGGAGTGTTTGAAAGAGTGCATTTTTGTGCACAGATGTTTTTCTGTAACATTAACGTGTGGAAGTATGAAGATCTTCTTAGGGAAGGTGGCAGCTGGGCATAAAAAGCTGTTGTTTTCGACAGAGAGGAGACAAGATTCGATACATTTACTGTTGATTGAATTATTTGGGGAGTTATGTTTTATGCAGTGAATAAGGTAACATGAGTAACAGTGAGAACAGAAGCTAGCCATAATAATAGAGAAATGACTAAACAAAATCATTCTTGATGAGAGGAGTGTAGAAGGAGAAATTGTACTTTGCACTTTACGCCTTTTTTTTTCCCCTTCCCTCTCTAGATTTTGAACTAAAAGTAAAACTTTCCATTTTTGCAGGGAAGAGTCTCCAAATGTACACATAGAAAAACATCATTTTCTGGAGGACAAAAAAGGGATTTTTTTTACTTAACGTTACTGAAATTATATTTATTCTGCTGTGTTACAGAATACTCCAGTCAGTCTCACATCCTGCAGCATTCAACATGACATAAAATCTTACATACAGAAAGGAGGAACTGAATGGCCAAGCAGAATTGAGTGCTTAAGGAGAAGACTGAATTTAGAGTGATACTGAGTAGAGCAAGCTGTAGGGTAAGGAAAAACTAGAAAGATGAAAGGGTAAGAGCTGGAGAAGGAGAGAGGGAAGGGTAAGTTAAAGCTGAATTTCTCTATCAGGTGGATGAGATGGAGTGGTATGTAAAGAAAACCAACTATCTCACTTGCACTGACAGCCTGAAAAGGTAGTGAGACGGGGAATAAAATGTGACTGGGGGGAATGACTGGTAGTATTTATTGTTTAGAGTGCTTGGATGGTTTTTTGGTTGTTTTAAATTTTAGTCTTTTTTAATGGAAAATAGCTTGTTTGGGCAGTGCCATGGTCTAGCCTTGAGCTCTGTGGTAAAGGGTTGGACTTGATGATCTGTGAGGTCTCTTCCAACCCTGATAATACTGTGATACTGTGATACTGTGAAAGATGAGAGGCTGCTCCGGTAGAGGTAGATGAACAGAGGTCTGCACAATAGGAGGCTGGCAGCAACACAAAGGGAGCTTGCAGAGCATCCAGGAGGCTGTGGCGAAGAACAGGGACCACAGCCCCAGAGACAGAAATGACAGGAGAAAATTTCCTAGAGACAAAGCAGGCTGGGCACAGATTATTGCAACTCAGAAAATCACTGAGTTGGCCAAGATCGGGCTGTGCAGCAAGGACCTGCCTGCATTTGGTGTTGTGAGAGCAATAAATTGAAGCAGACCCAGAAGCTGTCTCTCTCAACTGTCTTGATGATTCTCAGTGGTTGAGGACATCTATCTCAGGCTATTATTTCTTTCCAGAATGTAGTTCTACAATCAATATGTTGCATTAATACAACATGTTATGAGAAGAAAATAATTTATGTAGTCAGAAAATTGTGTCTATCATCCCTGTCTCTGCTGTACAAAATAACACATCTTCTGAATACTTGATACAGATTCTGCCTGGGATGGAGCAATCTCTGTAGCTTTCAGGCTAAGCTTTCCATCCTCTGCTCCAAAAGGCAGACAGTGCAGCCCAGATAGAGGAATTTGATTACACCAGCCAAACAATATAGGATAAGAATATCCTCAAATCCAAACCACTGATGCTTCTAATGCAATAGCAACTACTAATACTTAAAAGTGTTTGCTCTGTGTTCTTTTAGTTTGTGGGGGTTTTGTTTGTTTTGAGTTTCTTTTAAGAAACAACATATAGGAAGACTGAGATGGGAAGTTCTCTTGCAATAATGATCACAGAACTGGTTTCAAGGTTTTTTGTTTAAGACAAGGCACAATGTCTACATTTTCTCCACCTCCTCAAATATCCCACTAGAGTTTGAAGTGCTGTAAGTGAAGGTAACCCAGTGTTTCCATTTAGGAGGTTACTGACAAAATCTTTTAGCAAAGGTCTTGTTACAGCAGCACTCGCAGGCTGCGTGTGTTAGTGAGCAGCTGTGTTTGCTTCATCCCCTGAAGCCCTGACACTACAATTACAGATGGGGTAGCCTGGTATAATACATGGAGCCCTTTGCTCAGCTCTCCTTCCACCAGAAACCAGAGTCATAGAATCAACCAGGTTGGAAGAGACTTCCAAGATCATCCAGGCCAACCTAGCACCCAGCCCTAGCCAGTCAACTAGACCATGGCACTAAGGGCCTCAGCCAGTCTTCTCTTGAAGACCCCCAGGGACGGTGCCTCCACCACCTCCCTGGGCAGCCCATTCCAATGCCAATCACTCTCTCTGCCAAGAACTTCCTCCTAACACCCAGCCTATACCTACCCTGGCACAACTTGAGACTGTGTCCCCTTGTTCTGTTGCTGGTTTCCTGGGAGAAGAGACCAACCCCCACTTGGCTACAACCTCCCTTCAGGTAGTTGTAGACAGCAATGAGGTCACCCCTGAGCCTCTTCTTCTCCAGGCTAAACAACCCCAGCTCCCTCAGCCTCTCCTCATAAGGTTTGTGTTCCAGGCCCCTCACCAGCTTTGTTGCCCTTCTCTGGACACGTTCCAGCACCTCAACATCTCTCTTGAATTGAGGGGCCCAGAACTGGACACAGCACTCAAGGTGTGGCCTGACCAGTGCTGAGTACAGGGGAATAATAACCTCCCTCGTCCTACTGGCCACACTGTTTCTCATACAGGCCAGGATGACATTTGCTCTCTTGGCCACCTGGGCACACTACTGGCTCATCTTCAGCCTACTATCTACCAGTACCCTCAGGTCCCTTTTTTCCTGGCTGCTCCCCAGCCACTCTGTCCCCAGCCTGTAGCACTTCTTGGGGTTGTTGTGGCCAGAATGAAGAACCCTCCACTTGGCCTTGTTAAATCTCATCTCATTGGCCTCTGCCCACCCATCCAGCCTGGACTGAGAAGACAGTGTACCCTAAGTTCCATCCTGCCCTAAAATAACATAGGCTGCATCTTACAAAATCATTTACTGCTCTTTCAACTGTTCTTTGTGGAAAAATTATTTAATACATATTCAATCAACCTAACTTTGGCCATCTAAAATTTTTATGTTAGTGTGACTGAAAGGGGAAGGGAAAAAAGATAATGCCTAAAAAGTTTTCGTTGTAGTCTAATAAGGTTTTACTGTTTTGGAGCTGTTGCTGCCTTCTAGTTGGAAATGTACCACTCAAGCTACATTTACCTTGCAAAGTACCCTGGCCACCACATAATAATGGTCATTGGCCTGAGCAGATCTTTGGGCTGATCCAGTGTCTCAGTTCTTACCAAGCTGCTGTTATGGAGGACAGGTAAACCTGAAGATAGATTTCGTTGATGTCTTGGCTTGGATTTTTTTGTTGTGTTTTGCTTGTTTGTTTTCTTCAAAACAAAGGAAGTGTTTAGTTGTAAGTGTTTATTTCCTAGGATAATGCGATGCTTTCCTGTAGGAGTGTGAGACACTACTATGCTGCCTGCTGTTTTCCTCTTTATCATTTCAGTATAATTTTGAAAGTATATGAATATACATAGCATGCAAATTAGAGTTTATAAATCAATAATGAATAGTATTTGCATTACTACAGATGCAGATTTTGAGGTCAAGTTGCAACCATCTAAAATAGTTTTACAAGCACCTCTCTTTACCTTGTCAAAAATAGCTCCTTTCCGGAAGCAGTGGCTGTCTCATGAGCCACTCAACTATTTTAGATAACTTGTTTTAGCTCTGTGATGCTATTTGCTACATCCTACGTGGATAATCTGTGCAAATGCAGCAGTAAAACAATTTACTTGCTGGTAATCCTGTTGTTCAGAAGGCCAGACCTTGTAAGGCATATTTGTAACTCTGCTTGTACAGTGCCTGGATTAAACAGTGATTCCCTTACTAGGAGAACCAAACGTGAAGTGTATGTTACAATGGGAAAGAAATTCAACTTGCATGAGCGTCTTACTCCTTGAGGTGGAGCTGTGAAACAAAGAAAAGTAATTGTACAAATAAAGATTTGGACATCAGTTTCAGAGTTAAGAAATTAAAGTCTGTGAGAGTGCCTGGAGAGAGAAGAAGGATGAGTGGAGTAACAATCTGATACTAGATTGCCTCTGATACTAGAGGCATATCCAGGCCAATGACCTTAATAATGGTGAATGTCTGCTGTGTATAGAAACATTTATGACTTCATGCTGTAACATAGGTTGTCCTTTATAAAAAAATACCCTTGAATATGTTAGGCAAAGACTCAATTTGCTTGAAAATATCATTGAGAGATCACCCCTGTGGACATACTACAATAGTAGCGTCTTTAGGAGACATCAAACCATATAGCCCGGGAGAAGCAGCAGCTTTAAAATGAGAGCAAACACTCTTCATATGGAATCGAAGTGTTAATAACTTTTACAGATACACAGGCAGATTCACAGCTACTGACTCACTGATTTTTAACTTCAAGAGACTTAGTGTTAGATACTTCCTTTTAGAATGTCTACAAAAAAAATCCCATTTTATCTTTTTTTTTTTTTTTACCCTCTGCATACCATTTGGCTGGTACAGCCAGCTTTGAAGGGCATGTTGCTTCTCTGTTCCTGGTGCCATAGTGATGGCAATAACATTAGTTTGGTTCTATGAAGCCTCAGGGGAGTTATGCACAAACACAGATGACACTGTAACATTTGGCTGAGGAAATTCTTGATTGTAACCTGATAGCATAATGAACAGCAGAAGGTGTCAAGTGTTATTACAGTTAATGGGCCTCACTTTTCTTGTCATGAGCTTTAACATCGCTAATCCTCTTTGCAGCACAGCATCCACTGTGATAAGGCAGGAAAAAAAATGCCATGACTCCAAAAATCTGGTCTTTAGGTTGGTTATAAGGTTTTTGGTTGTGGTTTTTTGTTGTTTTGTTTGTTTTGTTTTTTGTTTGGCTGTTTGGTTGTTTTTTCTCCCTTTTGTGTGAGAGCACAATGCAATAACAAAGCCAGTAGAAAGAATTAGTGGAGTACAGAAAAATACCAGCAGAAGGTAAAGGCAGCCTTCCAGTACAGCTCATGTCACACCTTATATGGACTATCTTGTTTATGGCAAATGAAGCTTTGAAGCCAGCTGCAGCTGAAAATGTGATTGCAAGCATCACACTAGTGGTACTACATCAAGTATTACTATACAGAGACAACCAGAGTCCTCGGACTAGCATCTAAAAATGGGTATAGCATGAAGGACACAAGACTAGTTTCTAGCAACAAAGTACAGGTGACTTATTCAGCAGCTATGTAACAATAGCTACTAAGATAGGTGTCAGTCTCATCTCTCTAGTAACAAGTGATAGGCAAGAGGAAGTGGCCTTAAGTTTCACCAGAGGAGGTTTTGGTTGGGTATTAAAAGAAACATTTTTACTGAATGTGTTATGAAACCCTGGAAGTGGTGAAACAACTATTGGTGTGTTTAAAAGACACATAGATGTGGTGTTGGGGACAGAGTTTTGCACCAGACTTGGAAGAGTGAGATGGTGGCTTGACTTGATGATCTGAAAGGTCTTTTCCAGCAGAAATGATTCTATGATTCTGTGAATGTCAATTCACAGAATCATAGAACATAGCTGGTTGGAAGAGACCTCAAAGATCATCCAGTCCAACCTTCAACCTAGCACTAAAAGGCCAACACTAAACTATGTCTCTAAGTGCCAGGCCTCCATGCTGTTTGAATGCCCCAGGAATGATGACTCCACTTCTGCCCTGGACAAAGTAAACAAGATAAGACGATAAAATCATTGCAGATAACAAGGAAGATGTATCCTGAAAACTATAAAAAAGATAATAAAAGATGAATAAAGCAAACCGTAAACCTTTTATTTATAACTGAAAAAATGTCATTGTATTCCAGTAAAAGCAATGTGAGAAATAATAAATATGTCCTTTATGGAAGCAATTAATGTAAAGGACAGAAGCCTGCTGGCATGAAATAATGATTTGCTGTTCATAAATCTGAATGTGTTATTCAACTGGTATTTACAAAATGTTGTTATATCTAACTAGGGAATTAATAAAGAGATTGGAAATAGAAGGGGCACAGTTCAGTTCTGGGCCCCTCAGTTCAAGAAAGACAGGGAACTGCTTGAAAGAGTCCAGCACAGAGCCACAAAAATAATTATTGGAATGGAACATCTACCCTATGAGGAGAGACTGAGGGAGCTGGGGCTCTTTAGCTTGGAGAAGAGGAGACTGAGAAGTGACCTCATTAGTGTTTATAAATATGTAAAGGGTGAGAGCCAGGAGGATGGAGCCAGGCTCTGCTGGGTGATGCCCAGTGACAGGACAAGGGTGGAAGTTGAGGCATAAGAAATTTAATTTAAACGTGAGGATTTCAAACAAAATATTCCCTGTGAGGATGACAGAACACTGGAATAGACTGCCCAAAGTGGTTGTGGAGTCTCCCTCTCTGGAGATGAATATTCAAGACCCACCTGGATGCATAACTGTGTGATCCTGTGTGATGACCAGTATGATCCTGCTCTGGCAGGAGGGTTGGACTGGATGATGTTTCGAGGTCCCTTTCAGCCCCTAACCTTCTGTGATTCTGTAATGCAGTATCATGCAGCTTTATGAGCTGCAAATAGCTACTTGAACCAAGAAGAATTCCTTTGAAAATTCTAGTTTCAGCACGTTGCAGAAGTAAGCCAGGTTTTCCTACTGTAATTCCTTATTGCACGTGGCCAGAGGCACCAGCTAGCACTTAATGACAGAGACAAGAGATTTATAGCAGCGACAAATACGACGAGCATCAGCGAGGTTATATATAATGGAAGTGCAAGTCACATACCTCTACAACCATAACTCTGACAGAATAAGCACTAAACTCTTGTCCTTAGGGGGTGATTTGAATTATTACTATGGCCTGGTTATGAGGATAGTTTACTTAGTAAAAGATTTGAGCTTTGGCAGAAGCGATGCAAGAAAAGCAAAACTAAAAGTGTGGAAGTAACTTGAAGGCAATTGTGAAACAAAGAACATCACCTGGAATAAAAACCAGGGGTGAATTGTAAAGTGGTCTAAACACCTTTGCATCCAACTAACTACTTTTTTACTTCCTCCTTGTAGGGGGAGAGTCAGCACAGAAGTTGCCCCAGTGAGCAGCTAACTGGAGTAGACTAGATTGTCACTGTTGTGTCTTGAACATGAGCTTGTGCAACTCTTGAATTCTTGAAGCTCACAGCCTTCAAGTGCCCAAGTGCAGTTTTTGTGTTGAAGCAAACCCATGCACCTTCAAGCTGGCACAGATCCTGCTGGGTATGGTGTATGCTAGATGTTGTAGGCAGGTAGCCAACAGGCCTGTCCAAGCTCCTGCTCCATGGATCACTCTAGTTTAAGCCACTGCTCCTTTGCAGTAAAAAAGCAAATTGTTCACAGGCAACAAATATGAATTATTTCCAAGAGCTTGAATTAACTCTTTGCAGCCTGCTTCCTCAGTGAAAGGAAGGGCAGATGGCAGGTGACTGCTCCTCACAGAAAGAACCAAGCCAAGTCTGCAGTTGCTGACTGCTTCAGCTCCTTATCCACCCTGGGCTGCTTGAGAGGGAAGACTTCTGTAGAGCTTTTACATTCATCAAGCTTTATATTAACTAAATTCAACCTGAATTGGTAAATAGTTTACTATTTTCTTTAAAAATAAAATAATTTAAAAACCCTTCACAAAACAAACATCTCTCTTGCTTAGCCTTAGTCACAGCCTAACATCTGTGAAGAAGCATTTCTGTTAATGCAGTGCCAATCAGGGCAGAGAAGCACAGCTTTTCACAGGTGGCTCTCATTTTCTGGGTTGCTGACTTGAGACCTCAGTGTTTGATTTTCAGAAGCACTGAGTACTTGCAGCTGCAGCTGAAGTGAATAGTAGCTAGGCTTTGTGGAAGAGTATCATGAAACAAGTCTTCTGGAAAAGCAGTTTTCAGCACTTTCAGACTGAGCAGCCAAAATTAGTAGTAAGTATGTGGTGGGTTTGTGGGTTTTTTGACCTTTCCCTCTGGGCCGTGTTTGAATCTTTGCCCTGTGTTAACACAGCCTGCTCTTACACATCTCTCTCCCCACACAGATAGAAGGGAAAGTAACACAAAGCCCCCACTATACTGGGTCGAGATAAAGAGTTTTACTGGAAATGAGATCATATAGTGCACAATTACCTTAGCCTATTTGCAGGAAAGCACTGCAAAATGCAGAAGCAGCAGCAGAATCTAGCGACCCACCCCCAGCCCTTAGCCAGCCCAGCAGAAAAGACCAACACCTTAAAACCAGAAAGTGGAAGCAGCAACCAGAAGCAGGTAAACCACACATGTTATAATTGGAACTTCAAGCCCCATGATACTTTTCTCCAGCCAGCACTTTCATTTTAAAGGTGGCATAATGTCAGCATGGTCTCAAATATCAGCAGCAGATTCAGCTCGACCCACGGCAGGAAGAAAAGCAACTATCATTTTCTCTTCCTTCCCTCTTGTTTTCAGAATCACATGAGGTGGTACAATCATGTGCAAGAAACTGTAAGGTCAGGTACAGTGTCTCTGTGTTATGTAACTAATTTCAATTACTGCCTTTTTTAGTGAAGTAAATGAGAAAGAAAAGATCTTGAAGGACTGAAGTACTTCGCCATAGAGCAAAGAGAGGCCCTAAGCTGTTGCAGGCCATAACATGATCTGTAAGTGCACACAGAATATTATGAGTGATTAGTTCTCAAGGGGCCTGCAGGAAGGCCAGGTGAACATCACAGTTAAAGAAGTTGGTAGTAGCTTAGAAATAACAGTACTGTAAGTACATAAAGCATGGCACAGTGATTCCTATCTTCTGTGGTTACTGTTGGGTTTGTTTTATTATGAGGACAATGTAGGGACAGAGATGCATCAAAGATTCATTGATGTGGCAGTCTAACAAAGTCATCTCCTATTGCAGGGAGAAGAATGAACTGTGTGCCTGAGCTGCTGGGTTTATTTGTTAAAATGTTAGAGGGGAAAGTGTGACCTGGAGAAGAATAAGGAATCCTTACAGTCTTGCACACTCCTCTGCATAGCTGTTGTAAAAAATGCTGTAGCTGATTCTGATTAGTATCCACATATCTAATTGCACTCAGCCTGTTTATGATTGTTTGTGCTTAGGATTTTATGGCAATTCTGCATGCAATTAGTTTAGAAGTTGGAAGGTGAGTTTTAATGAATCTGCTTGTACTGATTTAAGATTTCCCCTGGCAGTTGGAAATTGCCAATTTCATTATAGTCAGAAGAATAAGGTGAGCTGTGGTTCAGACTTTCTATCTTAACCCATATTTGACTGAAGTGCTGATGTGAATGGAGCCAGACTGTCAGCAAGAAGAGCTGAAATGCAGGCTCACGTCTTGCTTTCTGTTTTCTGTTAGGGGCAGAGCAATCCTGTTTGGTGCTTATACTAGTACCCAAGTGCTAGATGTCAATGCTAACTTTTAAAGCTCTTGTCTGCCATCCTTTTCCCGCTTCTAAAGCTTTATTACTGCTGTGGTATCAGTCTGCAGAGTGATGCAGTGACTTTTTTTATCTGCATGTATTATCAATACAAAAGTCATTGTAGGTTTAGCGCTCCTACTGAACTTGATGGCTGATAAAATATGACATCTAGAGAATGCTCTGAAAAGATGAACAATTTTTCATGCTACTGACTAAACAGTTCAAACACTGAACATCAGTAGGATTTTGCTATCTAAGAAGTCAAACTCAATGAAATCTTTTTAACTAAGAGAGGAGATTCAGTGTAGGTATAAGGCCAGAGATAGAGGTAAAGCCAGAAGCCCAGCTGAAGTGTATGTACACTAATGCACACAGTATGGGTAATAAACAAGAAGAGCTGGAAGCCTTGGTGCAAGAGGAAAAGTATGATGTTGTTGCCATCACAGAAACGTGGTGGGATGACTCACACAACTGGAGTGCTGTAATCAATAGCTACAGACTCTCCAGGAGAAACAGGTGAGGGAGAAGGGGTGGAGTGGCCCTATATATTAGGGATGCTCTGGATGTCATGGAAGTAGAGATTAAGGATGAACAGGTTGAGTCCCTATGGGTAGGTGGGTAGGAATTAGGGAGAAGGCCAACAAGGCTGACAGCCTGGTTGTAGTCTGTTATAGACCACCCAACCAGGAAGAAGAGGTTGATTTATTATTCTTTAAGCAGCTGGAGGCTGCCTCAAAATCTCTTGCCCTTCTTCTTGTGGACAACTTTAACCTGCCAGACATCTTCTGGGACTTTAACACTGCAGAGAAGAGGCAGTCTGGAAGGTTCCTAGGGTGTATGGAGGACAACTTCTTATCTCAGCTGTTAGATGAGCCTATCAGGGGTGCAGCCCTGCTTGACCTGCTGTTCACAAATAGAGAAGGGCTGGTGGGAGATGGGGTGGTTGGAGGTTGCCTGGGGTCCAGTGACCATGAAAATACAGAGTTTTCAATATATGGTGAAACCAGGAGGGGCATCAACAGAACCTCCACACTGCACTTTGAAGGGCAGACTTCAGCTTATGTAAGGAACTAACTCAGACAGTTCCTTGGGGAACAGCCCTTAAAAACAAAGAGGTCCAGGAAAGTTGGACCTGCTTCAAGAAAGAACTTTTGAAGGCACAGGAACAGGCTGTGCCAGTGTGCCAGAAGATGAGCTGACAAGGGAAACAGTCAGACTGGATGGGCAAGGAGCTCCTGAAGGAATTAAGGAAAAAAAAAGGGGAGGTATCCCAGGAAGAGGTCAAGGATGTTGCTAGGTCTTGCAGGACAAAAAATTTGAGAGGCAAAACCCCATTTAGAAATTAGGCTGGCCACTGCTGCTAAGGAGAGTAAAAAATACATATATAATGGCAAAAGAAGGGGCAAGGACAACCTCCAGTCCTTACTAGATGCAAAGGGGAATATAGTAACAAAGGATGAGGAAAAGGCAGGAGTACTTAACACCTTCTTTGCCTCAATCTTCAATAGTGGGACAGGTTGTCTCCTGACCTCCTAAGCTGGCAGATGGAGCCAGGGACCAGTATAGTCCCCCTCTAATCCTTGAGGAAGCAGTAAGAGATCTGATGAGCCACTTGGATCCTCACAAGTCCATGGGACCTGACGGGATCCATTCTAGGGTGCTGAGAAAGCTGGCAGATGAGCTGGCTAAGCTGCTCTCCATCATTTATCAACAGTCCTGGCTCACTGGAGAGGTTCCTGAAGACTGGAAGCTGCCAAAGTGATGCCCATCCACAGGAAGGGTTGAAAGGAGGAACCAGAAAACTACAGACCTGTGAGCCTGACCTCAGTGCCAGGCAAAGTCATGGAACAGGTCATCATGAGTGCCGTCACAAAGCACCTACAGGATGGCCAAGGGATCAGGCCCAGCCAGCATGGCTTTAGGAAGGGCAGGTCCTGCCTCACCAACCTGATCTCCTTTTATGATCAGGTTACCTGCCTGGTGAATGTGGGGAAGGCTGTGGATGTAGTCTACCTGGACTTCAGCAAAGCCTTTGACATCGTCTGCCACAACAAGCTCCTGGCCAAGCTGGCAGCTCATGGTTTAGACAGATTCACTCTGTGCTGGATCAAGAACTGGCTGGATGGCAGAGCCCAGAGAGTGGTGGTGAATGGTGCCACATCCAGTTGGCAGCCAGTCACTAGTGGTGTTCCCCAAGGATCAGTGCTAGGCCCAGTCCTGTTCAATATCTTTACTGATGATCTGGACGAGGGGATTGAGTGCAGCATCAGTAAGTTTGCAGATGACACCAAGCTAGGAGCAGGTGTTGATCTGTTGGAAGGTAGGAGAGCTCTGCAGAGGGACCTAGACAGGGCTTGCCCACAGGATGGGTGGGCAGAGGCCAGTGGGATGAGATTTAAAAAGGCCAAGTGCAGGGTTCTGCACTTTGGCCACAACAACCCCAGGAAGCGCTACATGCTGGGGACAGAGTGTCTGGAGAGCAGCCAGGAAGAAAGGGACCTGGGGGTACTGGTAGATAGTAGCTGCAGATGAGCCAGCAGTGTGCCCAGGTGGCCAGGAGAGCCAATGTCATCCTGGCCTGTATGAGAAACAGTGTGGCCAGTAGGACAAGGGAGGTTATTCTTCCCCTGTACTCAGCACTGGTCAGGCCACACCTTGAGTACTGTGTCCAGTTCTGGGCTCCTCAATTCAAGAGAGATGTTGAGGTGCTGGAACGTGTCCAGAGAAGGGCAACAAAGCTGGTGAGGGGCCTGGAACACAAAGCCTATGAGGAGAGGCTGAGGGAGCTGGGGTTTAGCCTGGAGAAGAGGAGGCTCAGGGGTGAACTCATTGCTGTCTACAGCTACCTGAAGGGAGGTTGTAGCTAGGTGAGGGTTGGTCTCTTCTCCCAGGCAACCAGCAACAGAACAAGGGGACACAGTCTCAAGTTGTGCCAGGAGAGGTGTACACTGGATGTTAGGAGGAAGTTTTTGCCAGAGAGAGTGATTGGCATTGGAATGGGCTGCCCAGGGAGGTGATGGAGTTGCCATCCCTGGAGGTGTTGAAGAAAAGCCTGGATGAGGCACTTAGTGCCATGTTCTAGTTGACTGGTTAGGGCTGGGTGCTAGGTTGGACTGGATGATCTTGGAGGTCTCTTCCAACCTGGTTGATTCTATGATTCTATGATAAAAAAAGCATTTGGAAATGTGAGTGGTGAACACTGGCGCAGGTTGTCTGGAGAGGTGGTAGAACCTCCATCGCTGGAATCATTCAAGGTCAGCTTGAACAGGGTTCTGAGCAACCTGATCTAGTTCACATTCCTGTTCACTGCATGGAGGTGAACTGCATGACCTTTAAAGGTCCCTTCCAACCCAAACTATTGTATAAGATCTGAAATTTAAAAAAAAAAGTGAAAGCACACAGAGACACCTTTAAACCAGGAAAGAAAAAATATTTCTGAAGCAGCAAACTGAGTATTCTTGAGCAGTTTTCTGCAGAGGCTGCGATAAACCCTGGATAACAGCTCTGAGCCCTCCTGCCACTCAGTGTTTCAAAGACAGGATTTTGTTTCCTTGGTTTTCAGCTTTGAAACAATTCCAAGTGGCGCTCCATGCAGCAGGACAACAATACCTGAAAACTGGGACAGCATAGTCACTAGAAAAATTGCATGCTTTCAGTGCAGTGCAAGTGAAGGAGACTTTCTAACTCCTAGCAATAGTACTATCTCAATTAGGAGAAAAAATTCTGCCAGCTTGCTTTATTACTTTGCTAAGCTGCATTCTATGAGTCACCATCAATTCATCTGGTTTGACCCAATTCAAAGTAAATACTCATCTGCCCTGATATGACCAGAAGCAACACAGCTCTCTGGTAGCTATAACTGTTGTGGAAAGGAAACTACACAGAATGTTTAACAAACAATATTGTGTTGCACCTACTGCCCTGCTCAGAGATGTGTATAATGTTGTGTCAGCATATGGTTTATTTACATGCTGGCTTTTTCTAATACAAAGAATCCTTCTTGCACTTCTTCGTGTAAAATGGCTTCAAATCCTGCCTGCTCTCAGTTCTGTCCTTTCTGCTCTTTGTTGGTGTTTGTCCCTGAGAGACTTTCAAATTGGCCAAATCTGTCAAGGCTTGAAGGTCAGTTGCTGCTATACTGAACCTCACAGATCTCTCTGTTTCCAGTCCTGGCCTGTGCTCAAAACACTTACTGGGGTTCTCTAGCATCGCATCAGTGTTTCTCTACATCTGCCTGTAGTGCTGTTGGCAGGCAGCTGGGATTCAGCGAAGAAGGGAGCTTTTTAATGCTGTCAGGTCTTTGCAGATCTTAAATGTTTTCCTTCATCCTTTTGTTACTGTTGAGTTCATAAGCTAATTTGCTGTGGGCTATGAAATGTGGATAGTCAAACTGGGTGCAATACAATACTGCTGTCTGCTCCTTTGGTTGGTGAATCTTAGCTCTGCTGTTCATTGTCTCCTATCCCCATCTGCCTGGGTAGTGATTTCTTGAAAGCTGTGTGTGCTTAGCTGTTAAACTGTTTGCGGTGTAGGGGAAAATGTGAGATGTTCAAGTTATGCTGGTCATGTAAACTCTGCAAATCCATGACAGGCAAATTGGAGAGAAGAGAGCTGGAAGGGTCTTTGAGAGGCTGTGTTCTCATGTATCTGTCCAAATAGAAATGAATTGATTGTAACTGTCACTTCTTGTAAGTGTTTGTCTATCCTAATCTTAAAAACCTCCTAGGATGGAGATTCAAATCCTCTTCCAGTCATATAGCCTAGATTTCAGTGTTGGGCACAGGAAATATACTCTACTTTGAATCTGTGATGCAAGCCCATACTTTACTGCCAGCAGATATGGAGGAGAAAATGATATCCAAACTCTTTTTAATTTATAACTTGGAATACTTTAATTTACTTACTTAAAAATTTACCACTTAGCATACTTGAGGAACTCTGATGAATGACTACCAGTTTTTGCCTTTCAGGGCAGTGTCACAACTCATTTAACCTTTCTTTACGAGCTGTACTTTTTAGTCTTCTGCTTGGTCCCAGCACTCACCCAATAGCCAACTGTGGGGAGTCTGGAGTTTTAGTAGCCATAGGTGGACATGTTGGTAAGGACCTTGTTAGTGCTATACAGAGCGAAAGGACTTTGCTTGTCTTACAGATAATCATCTTCCTGTATACTACAGTATATAATAGTATGGGCTTGCTTTTTTAAATTAAGTATATAATACATTAGCAGCATCTGCTCCTAATGGTTTTTTATTTTAACCTGTGCCAGTAATCTATAGCTCTGAAAACTTAAAACTTGCATTTGTTCTTCCTGAATGAAGAAGATACAGGCTCATTATTTTAATGGAAGCCCCAGAAGGCTAGCCTAAGCTATTCACTGAGGAGGATGTCGAGGTCCAGAGAACAGAGATTAACAGTACCTCTGTCCAGAGGAGCAAGATCTGTTCTTACGGATTTCTGTGTTGTGAAATTAAGATGCAAACGAGACCATAGATCACCACAAAACTATTTATTAAAGGATAGGGTTGGACAAAACAGAGGGAGAGAGGGGAGAAGGGGGAGAGAGAGATAAAGAGAATGACGGAGAAGAAAAGAAGAAGCAGGGAAGGAAAAGAGCTGGGATCACATTACCCTCAGTCGCAGATGTAGGGGAGAGAAAGAGACGGGTGTGTGGCCCAGGGATGATCCTCTGTGGAGTTTGTCAGAGGTTCTTTGGCTGGTGTGCAGCTCTGGTGGTCTGGTGGAGGTGCCACTGGTGGTCTGGCAGAGGTGCCACTGGTGGTCCCGTGGAAGTGCCACCCTTTGGCAGGCCTTGCTCCTGCCTTTTATACAGTTCTCTGCTCAGTGTCCAGCTGCAGCTCCCCAGGATATCTTCCTGTGTATTCTTATGCATTCGCAGGGGTCCAGCGCCACCGGGGAGAGAGCCTCCGCCCCCTCCCTGGCTGTACCTGTCCATACCCTGAATACACACAAACCTTTTCCCTTGGGGGCAGCTGAGATAAGATGTAGGCATCCTGGGCATTCCAGCCAGAGCGAGGTCCAGGAGTTTCCAAGGCATTGTCTGTTGATTTGCATCCCTGAGCTTTAGGCCAAGCACCCAGTCTGAGTCCAGGAAGGTAACAAAGGCAATCTTTATCTTTGTTGGTTAGGGAGAGACGATGCAATCTTTATCTCTGTTGATGAAAGAGAGAGAGGATTTAGACTCTTACAGGGGACTACTTTTTTTAATATTTTTTTCTGCATAAACCAAACAGAAGTGCTAATTTGCAGTCAGTTGGATGTTGGTCGTGTTAGCTTTATATATTAGCTATTAAAGATGAAGTGTCGGAAGATCACCTCATAATATATTTAACTGGCATCTGTAATTTGGGTGAGCACTTTGTATGGCTCTGCTGTCAGAAGACTTCTCAGTGAAACAAATGACATTCATGGGCCTGTATCTGTACAAGGGTATGTGGGAAGGAATAGACTACTTGGCTCTCCCTGGCTTCTCCTGAAACCTAGTCATGGGAACGCTTTTCTGTTTGTCTGCTTTTCAAAGCAGTACATAAGGCACTTAGTGCCATGGTCTAGTTGACTCGATAGGGCTGGGTGCTAGGTTGGACTGGATGATCTTGGAGGTCTCTTCCAAACTGGTTGATTCTATGATTCCATGTATGGTGGTTGTATTACTTCAGACCAGAAATTATCTCTGTTATACACTTGCAACCCAAATATTCCTCTGGCTTTCTGTAATTCTGAAACTTGCATACAAAGCCCTTCCTCTGAGGCCATACTCAAGCATTCAGCTGCAAGTTCTGGATTTAGTCAGTCAGCACTGAGGCATGCACTAACGACCAGGACTTTTAGTTCAGAAGAGCAATTTATGGAATACCTCAGAAAACAGCCTGCTAACCTATCTTTCAAATTCACAGAACCACACAATGTTAGGGGTTGGAAGAGACCTCGAAAAATCATCTAGTCCAACTGCTCTGCCAGAGCAGGCCCACCTAGAGCATAGGTCACATAGGAATGTATCCACCTGGGTTTTGAATGTGTCCAGTGAAGGAGACTCCAGAACCTCCCACGGCAACCTGTTCAGTGCTCTGTCACCCTCACAAATAATGCATCTTTTTGTTTTTTTTGGATAGATCTTTTGCAGAACATGCCTCCATATGTGTGGGCTAGCATTGTCCAAAATAACTTTACAATTCTTTCACCCTTTTGGATTTCTATTTTTGTCTAGAAGGTGAACTAAAATCAACTATTTGTTGCCATTTACTGAAAGATATCTTTAATCCCACTGAGCAAAGAAAGACAGAAAATGCAAAGGATCTTGGAACTTCTGCATCTGACATGCTTTAGTGATTTTACTGGTGATGATTGTGATGTGCTTCATGAGCTTCTTGGACTGCTTGTGGTGAACATGTGAAAACCCCTAATGTTCCCAGTGAACACATTGCTACTTATGCAGGCAGACAATTGTTCTGAGTGTTAGCGTTTATCTTTGCTTCACTAACGATCTTTTGTTAGCATCAACGAAACAATTTATCAGCCTCTTCTATGAAGATCTCTGTGCATTACCTCTTTTCTTCCAGATTTCCCCACCTTCTAGAAAAGAATTTGTGTATTTAAAAATGGATCCTACAGAAACAGTGAAACAGACTATTCCTTATCAACTGCTACCCTGATGGCATGTAAGAGGTTATCTGAATTTGAGTTTGTGAGGGACAGTTTAAGAGGGACAGGGATCTGCTGAAGAAGGTCCAGCAGAGGGCTATGAGGGTGATTAGAGGACTGGAGAACTGCCTGATGAGGAGAGGCTGAGGGACTTGGGGCTTTTTAGTCTGAAGAAGAGAAGACTGAGAGGAGATTTAATAAATGTTTATAAATATATGAGGGCTGGGGGTCAGGCTTTGCTCACTTGCTTGCTGTTGTGATAGAACAAAGAGCAATGGATGTAAGCTGCAGCACAGGAGGATCCACCTCAACACAAGGGGGAACTTCTTTACTGCAAGGGTGACAGAGAACTGGAAGTGGCTCCCCAGAGATATTCTTTTTCTGGAGACTTTCAAGACCTGTCTGGATGCGGTCCTGTGTGACCTGGTTCTGCTGTGGTAGGGGGGTTGGACTCGATGATCTCTTTGGGTCCTTTCCAGCCCCTGACATCCTGTGATCCTGTGAATTCTTCAGCTGGGGCAGAGGAGGCTAAACCAAAATACATGAAGCACTTGACTGGTGATGGAGAGCCTGGCAGCATCTCAGAGTTCTCACCTAATCTGCTGTCCTGGTTTAAGACAGTTTGCTCTAACAAATAAATTCCCTCTGTGCAGATTGGGAGCAAAAATGAGGAAAACACTCAGAAAATGCCTTTAAGTTGAGATAGGGAGAATTTAATGGCATAATACAATGTAGAATATCCCTAGCCTATTTCACAGACAAGCAAAAGCATGAGTGGCAGCAGAAGCCAGCAAAAAAATTACCTCTCCCCACTCCAAGCCTGCAGCCAGCAAAATGGAAAAGTCCAACACCCCACAACTTAAACTAGAAGCAGCAACTGGAAATAGGAAGCCTCTCATGTTACAACCTGAACTACAAGCTCCATGATACTTCACTCCAGCCAGTACTTTCATCATAAAACCGGCATGACATCAGCATTGCATCAAGTACTCATCAGCAGATTCAACTGAACCCATGACACCTGCCTTACTAAGCTCTGTCTGGAAATGTTAAGTAGAAAAATACAGATGAATCTTCAAAGGTTTTAGAAAGACTTGTAATTATTGACTCACAGCCTTAAGGAAAGAGTCTAACTCTGCTGATAACAGGATTTAAGGTAGGGAAGCCATAGTGCTGGCAATTGAACAACTTGTATGAAATGATCCTGAGAGAGGGTTTAAAATCCTTGTCTCAAGTATGACAATTTAGTTTTTAAGTCATGCTGTGGTGCAATGATGAACTTGGAACACAAACTAGCACTGATTCTGAAAAAATACCAGCTAATAAATGCGGTGGAAAAATGTTTACCTAGCTAGTCAGTGAGTTGCCCAGAACCAACTATGTGTGCCAAGCTGCAAGAAAAAAAAAAAAGGAAAAAAATTGAAGGACATCTTGCAGATGGTAGTTTATGTAAGGCTAAATTGAGCCTATATAGTACACTATGGGCAGGACAGAGCAGTGTGCTTCTCTAAAGGATCCATGAGAGTATGTGATGTCCCGTGTTGACTTCTCAGATTCTAACGTCCCTGTTTCAAAGAAAATTGCTGTCCCTTTAGTCCTGGCATGCCTCACTCCCTGATGCATTGACAAGCAGAAGCTGTGCTCTCTTCCTGCTGTCATCGTGTGCTAGGCACACCAGACTCTTGCTCTGCTCCATTTCAGAAGCTGAGGTCTAGACCATGGATGAAATCTCGCTCATTGTTTGCAGGACAATTATGATCCACCCCGTACAGTCCAGGTAGAGGAATTGTGCCACCATAGGAAGTCCAGCAGCTGCCACGGTACCTGTTTGCTCTAATACAGAAATCTTACCTTGAATCAAGCTAACATGACATGTGCAATCAGTGATATTTATGGATAGAAACATGATACAAATAGAATTTAGACAGGAAACAAAGTGCTGAATGGTCTTTTCCCTGCCATCTTAATCCCCTGACCAACCTGTTAATTTAATCTTTGTTTAATAATTAGATTACAGAGAGTAGAGAAATTTTTTTTGCTTAATGGGAATAAGTGGGAGCAATGAAGTGAAACATTTAAAAATAGCTTTAAATTATATTGTGGAAAATGATAGGAAAAAAAGAAGGCAAACCAACACAGACTTATTTCATGCTTATTTGTGTATATATGAAATAAGGCTCCTTTTATTGCTGTGTAAGAACTCAGTATTTGAGTAAGAATCTGTTTCAAGATGAGAGTATACACTGACTGGGGATTAAGTGGGTAATCTCATGAAGTCCTCTAGTCCTACGATTCTAAACCTGGTTAGGTTCATTTGAGAGTATTGTTTCACTGTGTTTTAAATTTCTTTATGTAAACATTTCATTATAAATCCCACTGAATAGAACACATTATAATTCAGTATTCTGTCATGAACTAGACTTTGAGTGCTGTGGGGATTGGATGAGATTGATGGGCTTTGTTTTGTTTTCAATTTCTTTGAATAGCAATGGTGATTACCTAACAATCTGGTGATTTCCTGTGAGAGATAGAAAGTAAATGTCTTTTCAGCATATGTGGCTTTTACATAGTGGTAAGATGCAGTTTCTTTATAGTAGCTGACCTGTATATCTATTTAATTTTTGTTTGATCTGGTGAAGCTATGAAAGTGAACAGTGACATAAGTTTTATGGCATGTAGAGATGTGGCCTGGTAAGCTCTAAACAGATTCTTAGACTAGAGAAGTCTGGGAGAAAAGACCTGTATATATACTTCCTTTTTTTACTGCTGTGTATGAAAGAACAGCTTTCCCTTGAGACATGGAAGGAGAAATACCATATGTAGTGTGATTGATAAAAACAAGGCTGAGAGGAAAGTAGTTATTTATGTGGATTGTAGCTGAGCAGTAAGACTTAGGCAATTCTTGTCTTCTGTAGAAGATCTGCAATCACCTTGATGCTGCTGTCACTCTAAAGCTGCTGATTGTCATCATAGTATCATAGAATCAACCAGGTTGGAAGAGACATCCATCATATCTGGTCTCAGTCAAGATCTAGTGGTTAAGTACATAGAATAATTGTATTGTGTGTGGTTTTATTCACAGTGATGCAATCTGTAAGATTTAGTAAAAGATGCGTTCCTTGCTCCTACATAAAGCCAAATAGCCACCAAAAGGGAAGGCAAGAATTGATACTTTATTGGAGCTCAGTTACTGCTCCAGTGTAGTAAAGAAATACTTCCATATCTTTTGGAAAGGATAATTTCTAAGAGGCCAGTCAGAATGTCTCTGACATCATGCAGGAACAAGAGTGAAGAATGAAACTCCTACATAAGCAGATGTAAGAAAAAGGGCTCCAATGTAACTTTTTTCCTTCCTTTTCTCTCCAGAGCTGCCTTGCATATGTATGTACTTGAGTGCTAAAGTGGTATTTATGTGCATGGATCTCCCACTAATTCCTAGTGTTGCCTATCATGTTACTGCAGCCTGCTTTCACATCTTTGTCCTTTTCTATCCCAGAATTAATTGTGCTATTGATGAATGTATTTTGGATCCAAAATACAGTTTTTGAATCTTTTGTATACAAAAGCTACAAAGTGAGGCAGTGAGGTCTGTTAAGCACCATCCAGCCATTTCATTGGCAACAACTCTTTTCAAGCACCCAGCTGCAAGGCCATCCAGATGGTGTTTCTGTAAACATCATCTCACCTGGACTTACAGCATCCTTGACTGTTACAGTTGCCTGGTTTACCTCTCCTTCATCTTAAAGATAGTTTCTCACAGTATCACAGTATCACCAAGGTTGGAAGAGACCTCACAGATCATCAAGTCCAACCCTTTACCACAGTGCCCAAGGCTAGACCATGGCCTCCTACTTGTCTGATTTTACCTCCTTCCCCTGACCTCACTGGTCCTCTGCACCTCACCAAACTTCCAAAATGTAAAGTCAGCCCTCCTGTACACTGCTTCTCCACAGCCAGCTTTCCAGGTATAGCTCTGACTTACAGTAAGACAAATCACAGAATCACAGAACTGTAGAGGTTGGAAGGGACCTCCAGAGATCATTGAGTCCAACCCCCCTGCCAAGGCTGCCTAGGGTAGTTCATGGGGTAGGTGGGTTTTGCAAGTCTCCGGAGAAGGAGACTCCACAACCTCTCTGCATAGCCTGTTCCAGTGCTCTGTCACGCTCTCTGTAAAGTTCCTCCTCATGTTGAGGTGAAACCACCTATGTTCCAGTTTGTAGCTGTTGCTCCCTGTCTTATTGCTGCTGACCAGTGAAAAGAGATTGGCCCCAGCCACTTGACACCCACCCTCAGATATTTGTCGTCATTGCTGACATCTCTCAGTCATGTCTTCTCCAGACTAAACAGACCCAGGTCTCTCAGTCTCTCTTTCTAGGGGAGATGCTTAAGTCCCCCAGCCATCTGTGTGGCTCTCTGCTGGACTCTCTCCAGCAGGTCCCTGTCTCTCTCGAACTGGGAAGCCCAAAACTGGACACAGTATTCCAGGTATGGTCTCAGCAGGGCAGAGTAGAGGGGGAGAAGAACCTCCCTAGACCTGCTGGCCACAATTTTCCTGATGCAGCCCAGGATGCCATTTGCTCTCTTGGCCACAAGGGCACATTGCTGGCCCATGCAGACCTTGGTTTTCACTAGCAGTCCAAAGTCCTTCTCCACAGAGCTGCTTTCCAACAGGGCAGCCCCCAACCTCTTCTGGTGCCTATTATTGCTCCCCAGATGCAGGACCCTGCACTTGTCCTTATTGAACTTCATAAGGTTTGCCTTCACCCAGCTTTCCAGCCTGTCCAGATCCTATTGGATGGCAGCACAGCCTGAGGGTTGTCAGCCACCCCCTCGCCCTTCACCCCCCCAAGTTTTGTATCATCAGCAAACTTGCTGAGATACACTCAATGCCCCCATCCAGATCGTTGATAAAGGTATTGAACAAAACTGGACCAAATACTGGTCCCTGGGGAACGCCACTGGCCACAGGACATCAACTTGATTTGTGCCACTGATGAAAACCTTCTGAAATCTGTTGTGGAGCCAGTTTTCAATCCACCGACAGACCAGCCATCTATGCCACATCACCTGAGCCTATCTATGAGGATGTTGTGGGAGACAGTATCAAGAGCCTTGCTGAAGTCAACATGTATGACATCCACAGCCCTTCCTTCACCTACCCATTTGGTCATAATATCATAGGAGACTGCCAGGTTGCTCAAGCAAGATCTCCCCTTGTTAAATCCATGTTGGCTACTCCTGATAATCCTCTTTTCTTCCATGTGGTTAGAGATGGCCTCCAAAATTTGGAGAGGAAGAATTTAGCTGCCCAAATAATACTTGTGAGACAAATTGTTCCTCATCTCTACAGTGGCAGAGAAGTTTTATTGAAGAGTGAGAAATTATTATACTTCAAATGACAAGTAGAATTTCAAATCACAAACTAAACCTCATTATAAATGCTTCAGTTCTGAGTCTTCATATCATTTCTGCTGCACTGAGGAAGTGATAAGGTTGTGTGTTAAATGCTATCACTCCATATTTTGCATAAGGGAGCCTGGAAAATCTTGGTATTATATCGTAATGAAACATGCAGCCATTAGATTGTATTAAACTTTGGCTGGTAAATTGGTCTGTAAATATAAATCCTTTCCTCCCTATGGACATTTACAAGTTATGACAAAAATGCCTTTTGATTTCACCTCTGATGAGATAAATGGAAGGAGAACTTTACTTTTGTTAGGCATGACCATCTACTCTGGCCTGGAAAGGCTGTGTTCCCCTAGTAAGTTTATAAGTTGGATTAGTGAAGGTGGTCACAATTACGGTATCCTGTCCACAAAATAGATAATAAATGTTCCTGCTTCCAACTGCTACACTGGAGAAAGAAAAAAGGCACAAAAAAAAGTGCTGGTTAGATGAAATTGCAAGAGGGCTGATCTCCTTAAGGACAGCTTTGGTCTGAGAAGTCATTCTGGACTATAACATCTTATGGAGACTCTTAATTTCTTCTTTCTGATCTGTATGTGTTTAAGGAAGACACGCTCTTTCAGGAGCCTGTAGAGACTGAAGTCTCACACTGACCAAAACCTGCTACTGTTGTTGAATGCTGACAGACAAAGCATCTAGTGCTCTATGTCTGCCACTGAGGGATGCTTTATCTGAAGGAAAGTGCCACTCCGTCTTACTAGAGCTTTAATGTTTCCTTTGACCATTTATGAAAGTAAAAGGATATGGAAGTAGCAAGTCATGGAAGTAGCAAGTCTTGGCAGAAAGGATGCAAGCCATATATTTTAATTAAAGTTTTGTTTGTTTGTTTAAATCTTGGTTTTCTTTACAGCTTATATTTACTTTACTTGAAATTAGGTAGCTCTGTCTGTCAGCTGTTTTCAGTCTGATTGATTTGAAAGTCTAATAACTGATTTTTTTCAAGTTTAAAATATATGTTTTGAAGTTAGGACCTGAAAACAACCAACATCAATTTACTTGTGTTTTTAATTCACAGTGAGCCACCACAGTTAATTGTATTTATTCATGCTCTGTGTAGAATGTCAGTTGATATTTGGTATAAAAATTGAGTATAATGATGATACATGTAGCAACTTGAGGCAGTATCTTGGTAGCTGATAAAAATGTATGATTCTTGGGTGTATGAGAATATCAAGGAGTAATAAGAACATTTCATAGCTATTTTTAATTGCTTATTAAGACCTTTACTCCAAGAGTATATTCCATCCTGGTTTATCTATTCAGGAAAGCATCTGGAAAGGATTCAGAGTTTGGAGAAAAAAAAGAAATAGAAAAGTGGAATTTGGAAAAATAGCCTTGACCTGGGAGAAGAAGGAAGTCTGTTTCTTTTATCCAAGAGTTGCTTGAGAAGTTACCTGATCACAGCCTGGGGCAGGATTGTATTGGAGATTGTTGCATGGGATAGAACTGGCTGTAAACAAGCAGGGAAGAAACTTCTGACACTGTCTGCCACAACAAGCTCCTGGCCAAGCTGGCAGCTCATGGTTTGGACAGATTCACTCTGTGCTGGATCAAGAACTGGCTGGATGGCAGAGCTCAGAGAGTGGTGGTGAATGGTGCCACATCCAGTTGGCAGCTGTCACTAGTGGTGTTCCCCAAGGATCAGTGCTGGGCCCAGTTCTGTTCAATATCTTTATTGATGATCTGGACGAGGGGATTGAGTGCAGCATCAGTAAGTTTGCAGATGACACCAAGCTAGGAGCAGGTGTTGATCTGTTGTAGAGCAGGAGAGCCCTGTAGAGGGACCTGGACAGGCTGGATAGGTGGGCAGAGGCCAATGGGATGAGATTTAACAAGGCCAAGTGCAGGATTCTACATTTTGGCCATAACAACCCCAGGAAGCTCTACAGGCTGGGGACAGAGTGGCTGGAGAGCAGCCAGGAAGAAAGGGACCTCGGGGTACTGGTAGATAGTAAGCTGAAGATGAGGCAGCAGTGTGCCCAGGTGGCCAAGAGAGCCAATGGCATCCTGGCCTGGATCAGGAACAGTGTGGCCAGTAGGACAAGGGAGGTTATTCTTCCCCTGTACTCAGGACTGGTCAGGCCACACCTTGAGTGCTGTGTCCAGTTCTGGGCCCCTCAATTCAAGAGAGATGTTGAGATGCTGGAAGATGTCCAGAGAAGGGCGACAAAGCTGTTGAGGGGCCTGGAACATAAAGCCTATGAGGAGAGGCTGAGGGAGCTGGGGTTGTTTAGCCTGGAGAAGAGGAGGCTCAGGGGTGACCTCATTGCTGTCTACAGCTACCTGAAGGGAGGTTGTAGCTAGGTGGAGGTTGGTCTCTTCTCCCAGGCAACCAGCAACAGAACAAGGGGACACAGTCTCAAGTTGTGCCAGGAGAGGTGTACACTGGATGTTAGGAGGAAGTTTTTGCCAGAGAGAGTGATTGGCATTGGAATGGGCTGCCCAGGGAGGTGGTGGAGTTGCCATCCCTGGAGGTGTTGAAGAAAAGCCTGGATGAGGCACTTGGTGCCATGGTCTAGTTGACTGCATAGGGCTGGGTGCTAGGTTGGCCTGGAATATCTTGGAGTTCTTTTCCAACCTGGTTGATTCTATGATTCTGCTGTCCAAAACACCAGCTGCCACCTAATGACTGTTTTTGACTTACAGGCTGGTCTTGATTTCATAGGAAACTCTTAACTTTTAAAAAAACCAAAAAGATCAAATAAAATTACATAATGCCTTTTTTTTTTTAAATAGGAATCAGAGGATTTGTAGGCTGCAGACAGCATAAGCATTAAACAGTGTGGTTCTACCCACTGAAAGATAAAAATGGGATTACAATGTGATTAATGAAATTAAGAAGCATCTTTTGAGATGTCTGTCATCTTTATTGAAGTGCCATTGTTAAGAAATTTGTTTCATACAGCAGTTTTTTAATACATGGAAAATGTATGTACATATAATGGGGTCACAAATTCAAGCTTAGTCATTAGGAAAACAGAAACACCCTAAAATCCTTCTTCTACTAAGGAGCAAAAACCCCAATGCATGCAGGAACAGCATCCCAAAACTCAAGTTCCAGTAAATAAATTTTGGGTAATAGAACATCCATTTATGTGGAAAACTCTGCAGAAACTTATTTAATACTTAATTATACATGTTTCTGTTTGTATTCAGTCATCTCAGCCTACTGCAGAGAAAAAAAAGTTTTTATTTGTTAGCCACAGAGAAGCTGTTTCAAGAGGCCTCACTGAATTTCCATCCCATTGATGCAGGGGTGGCAGCAGTAATGCAAATACCCTTGGGCAAGGCTGTTTGTGGTGACTGCTGATTCCTAAATTGAAAAAAAAACCAAACAAACCAACAAAAAAAAAAGGAATTTAAATTATTATTCCACTAAGAATTTTAACAACTGGATGTGAGTCTTGAAATGCAGTGTTAGTAAAAATTGAACAGATGTAGTATGCCTCAAATTATATCAGAGTAGAAGTCCAGGGCTCTCTCTTTGTGTGGGAAACCTTTTCTTCATGGTATCTATGATAAAAATTACTTGGTTGATGGTAAGGAACTGGTCATTGATCTGCAGAAAATGGTATTTTTTGCACAATAATGCACATTTGGAAACAGAAGATCTCAGAAGTAAAAAATTAAGCTTGTGAAGGAGATGGAAATGAATCAAAAAATTATCCCCAAGAACTGTGGTTAAAGAATCATAATCTGATTGGAATATACACAAATGTTCTCCATCCTGAGTTTTGTGTTCAGGCAAAATGTGCACTTCTCTGCTGGAGTTTAAGAGGGACAGGGATCTGCTGGAGAAGGTCCAGCAGAGGGCTATGAGGGCGATTAGGGGACTGGAGAACTGCCTGATGAGGAGAGGCTGAGGGACCTGGGGCTTTTTAGTCTGAAGAAGAGAAGACTGAGAGGGGATCTAATAAATGCTTACAAATATCTGAGGGCTGGGTGTCAGGCAGGGAACAGGCTCTTCTTGCTTGCTGTGATAGAACAAGGAGCAATGGATGTAAGCTGCAGCTCAACAAGGGGGAAGCTTCTTTAAGAGTCACAGAGCACTGAAAGTGACTCCCTAGAGAAGTTGTGGAGTCTCCTTCTCTGGAGACTTTCAAGGCTTGTCTGGATGCGTTCCTTTGTGACCTGAGCTAGATTGTATGGTCCTGCTGTAGCAGGGCAGTTGGACTAGATGATCTCTTTGTGTTCCTTCCAACACCTGACATCCTGTGATCCTGTGAATGAGGTCTGAAAAGTTTACTTTCTTCTAAGTAAACTCTTATGAGGTGGGGCATGAAGGACAGCAGGCAGCTGCTGCTGCCACACTCCCGTTTTGTTATTACCCGTAGGTGGTTTGCCCTGTTCCCTGCAGCCAGCACAGGGACGCAGTGGGGGTCACACTTCGGGAGCAGTAGATGCTGCCTGGCTGCTACATAGCACCACAGCTGCTGCGATTTGGCTTGGGAGTCTGTGCTGGGGGTGTGAGAAACAGAAATGAAAAAATAATGCAGATGGCTTTTATCTACAGCAATGAAAACATCTTAAGTTTGTCCACTGTTTCCATGGTAACCATGCCATCATATAGTCTCCCTGGGTTACAGGCAGGAGGAGGAGAAAACAGAGAGTCTTGAAATATGTAAACCAGCATATTCTTATGAGAAATTGTGTTGCTCAAAAAGCAAATAAATAAGGGTAGGGTTTTTTTTGGAGAGCTGCATCTGTGCTTGCATTTGTGCAATCTCACAATGGCAGCAGCTCTATTGATGGGACTGTCAGCTATTCAGAAAGCCATGTATGAGAAGTAAGTCTCTGTCACATCAGGTGGAATTATTCAGAGGCTTGTGACACTTGGATAAAAGGCTAATATATTAGCACATTACATCCTTTCGGCCTTTGGGTGCAGTCCATGCATATTCTGAAACTGGGTGACTGAATCACCTGGATTGGAGGCATCTCTAATTTTTGTTGTCAGTGTACACTCAAAAGATTGCTCTTTATCATGCTGATAAGTTATTCTGTTACACTGTTTGGTCTTTCCTATTGACAAAGCTGGACTTGGGTAGCAGAGAAGGGCTGCCTGGGTTCTAGCTGCTGCTCTCTGAGCTAGGCAGAAGACCCTTGTGCTGGTAAGGGCAGATTGCATGATGCTCTGTTCCAGGGAAAAGCGTATACCTTGAGAGGGGGCCAGAGAGGAGCAAACATACATGGTGAGCAAGGAGCTTTACTCACAAGGGCAGACCAGCACAGGCATGACTTAGGAGTTTCCACCTTGAGACCTAAAACAAGCTTCAGTCATATTGCCATATGGCCCTGTTGCCTCAGTTCCTTGGTGGTGTCATCTCTCTGTCCCTTTCTTCTTGCAGTTAGATGTGGAAGGGGTGTGGGTTATGACCAAGCCTTATTCCATTAGAGTTTCAATTTGTTCTTTTTCTTTTTGACTTCCATTACTCTCTGCCCTCACTTGCCCTTGCGGATGGCAGCTCAGGTGGCCCAGTTCTTGGGCACAAGATGTTCCTATTCAGCTGGGAGCCCAGGAGGACACTCCATGAATATGTGAAAGGCTGGATTTCATTTACATGAAATTATATTATACATACATAAATATCTAGTGCATATTTATCATCTGCATCTGCAAGACATGTACTGTATCTAATAGATCCTGTACGGGACTGGTAAAATTTTGCCTTCCAAATGCAGACTCACAGAAAATGCTCTGCTTGTGCTTTCTACAAAGCCAAGGCACACAGTTCCATCAACTAAGATGAGTACCATGGACCCAGTGACCACTGTTGACTGGGGCCGAAACACTTTGTCCTTCTGTAATTCTGAAAATCTTGTTAATGGGCAAGAAAGATGCATATAAGTAAGCAAATAAGCACATACTTTATATAAGTAAAGCCAAGCATTTATTCTTCACATAAGTTATTTCTGACACCCTCCAAATATCTTAAACTCCTTTTGTCATGCTGGGTTGCCTTTCCAGCAGATGTCAGGCCATTTGTAGTCTCCTGTGAGAATAACAGTTTGATGTAGAGGCTTGCTCAAGTTGTTTAAAGATGTCTTCATCAACTTCCTTACTTTGATCATGTCGTGTGGTGCATGAAGCCTGTAACGGCAAACACCCCCAGTGTCTGGCAGCGTGAGTGGCATCCTAGCGCCCCTGCACAGACCCTTCCTCCGGCAGCAGCCTTTGGGGTGTGGCTTCCAGAGCAGGCTTCTTCTCACGAGATTGAGTGCTCCTGTCTGATGCTTATTGTGCTTGTGAGGAAATGGTAGCAAGGTATTGTGTGCTGTGTGGTGAAGCTTCTCCCAGCAGGTCCTGTCTTCTGCAGCAATTGATGTCACTCAACTTGATTTTAGTCCCTGCAGTTCCAAAGCTTGATTCAGAGTTCACACCTCTCAAATGTAACCCTTTCCTTAGAGTGCGGTGTATGTTCCTGGTCGTGTGTCAAGTAAGCCAGACTAGATCGCTGAAAACCTCATGTTTTTTTAGCTCATCCTATGCTCCAGAATGCTGTTACCATTCGCCTGGTTTAAACATTGTTTCCCATCAGCTACAAACTGTATCAACAGAGATTTTGTATTTCCTTTTAAGAAGGAATCTGCCCTTTTTTATGACCTTGATCAAAGTAGAGAGCTTTAACATTTGGCAGTCTGTTTGTGTCAAAGCATGATTTGATTGATGGTATAGCCAAGGCATACTTGCTACTCAAAGCCAGAGAGTTGAATCTGCTTGTCTGTCTTAGGTGTTTTCTCAGCACAGAAGTTGGTAGCTGGGAGCTTCCAAGAAGATACTCCTAAGGATGAGAGAAGTGGGGCTGTTTAGTCTTGAGAAGAGAAGGCTGAGAAGGCATCTTCTCAATGTTGATATATATCTGAGGGGCAGATAAAGGTTGTGATCATGGTCTCTTTTTAGTAGTGCCTGGTGACAGGACAAGAAATAAAGGCTAAGACTTTGAACACAGGAGGTTTCACCTCAGCACGAGGAGACACTTCTTTATTGTAAGGGTAACAGAGTACTGGAACAGGCTGCCCTTTTGTGGAGGTTGTGGAGTCTCCTTCTCTGGAGACTCAAAATCCACCTGGATGCGTTCCTGTGTGGTCTGCTTTATGTGATCCTGCTTTGGCAGAGGGGTTGGGCTCCATGATCTCTCAACATCCCTTCCAATCTCTTACATTCTGTGATTCTGTGCTAAGTGCATCTATATGTGTGTGTATATATGTCTATCTATATGTATCTTCTCACCTTCCTAGCCCAACTAACAGAAAGTCTGAAATTTGAGAATTATCAGTACAAAAGCCAGCATAGATACAGCATAAGGTCTTGGGGCAAAAGTGGAGATAGTAGAAGAAATGTGAGTAATTTTCATAGGTGAAAAGGAAACATAATGGTTGTTTTTTTCCACAGATATTCTCTTGGGTGCTTAAATTACTACCTGGCCTGTTTTAGAGAGTTATGGAAAGGAAAAAAAAAACCCTTGTGAGTTCAGGCAGCTGAATGTCATAATGATGAGCACTTTGTGGTTATGATGGCTGCCTGTAGTTTGGTTTTGATTTCTTTCGGTGCAGGTCCTTGTCTCTGCTTTTTGTCTTCTCTCCTCTACTTGAAGTCATCAAACACTCTGCAAGACTCATGTCTGCATGAAAAATAATAATTTGGACATAGAAAAGGTGCTGCTTCCAGCCCTCATACGGTCACCACTACAGAATTTGCAAGAAAAGAGCATAGCTCTTATCATCTGGAGTAAATATAGTGACTGGTATCTGCAATCAGTAAATCTCAGCAGAGCTCAGTCTGTGTTTATCTTGTGTATTTTTATCATGATGTTAGGCATGTTGTAAATCAGTCACTGAATGGCCCTGATTCCTTGTTACTCACTCTCAGCTGATGTGTGTGTTTTCAAGGAGATCTGGATTTTGGAGGACTTTGGAGCACTTTGGGAATTAAAGCTGTAAGTGTAGGAGGGAGAAGGAGAGGAAATACTCGTGAGCTCCTGTCCAGCAGTCTTTGCAAATGCCACTTCTAAATAACTGCTACTCCCTCAGGGTAGGATAGCAAACTTTGCTTCTGCAAGTAGGCTTTGACAATAGAGATAAGCTAAAAAATTGCTGCCTTTCAATTTTATCCAGAAAATGATGAATTAAGTGTTAAAATGCAGTGAGAAACACTAGGTTTACTAAATGATGTGGCTTGGCTGGCTGCTTTAGGGATAGTGTAAAGGGTTCTTTCCTATGTGTAAGTTTACATGGAGAAGGGCAATTCAACTAGAAGGAATTTCACCCTGGATCACAACTTGTTGAAAACTGTTGGTAGGACAGAATTTAAAGAAATAAGAATATGGCAGCATGTGTAACTGTGCTGTAAGGATCTCAAAGTGTTAACAGAAATTGTATAAATCTCTCTCTAAAAATATGCATTTATTAAGAATGTTGGTGGAGCTGCACGAATTTTCACCAGGGCTGACTTACTTTCATATGTATAAATCTTGCTTGCTTGCATGGTCTCTAAAGCAATTTGAAATTCCTTATTTGCATATTTATTTCTTAACCTTAGCATAGCAATAAAATGTATAACCCTCTCCTTTTTATTATGTATCTCATGTTCAATTTTTAAATTACAGCAAGGAACCAATTCATTAAACTGTAAGCTAAGATAACTGCAGGGAGTTTTAAAAAATGAATTTTCTAATGAGGGAAATGTTCTGTGATTTTAACTGCAGCTGTATTGTGATATGATCATGAAACATTTTAAACTTTGGGGCTTTTTTTGGCTGTGTTTGTAAAGAGCCAATATAATGTCAATATCTGCATGTAAAACAGAACATGACTTTGCTTCTGCCATGTCAGTACTTCATTAATGAAAGCTTCTGAGAAGCTGCCTTGGGATAGAGAACTCTTCGATATCTTTCCCCAGCGTGAATCATAGTATCATAGAATCAACCAGGTTGGAAGAGACCTCCAAGATCATCCAGTCCAACCTAGCACCCAGCCCTAGCCAGTCAACTATGCCATGGCACTAAGTGCCTCAGCCAGGCTTTTCTTCAACACCTCCAGGGACGGTGCCTCCACCACCTCCCTGGGCAGCCCATTCCAATGCCAATCACTCTCTGTCAAGAACTTCCTCCTAACATCCAGCCTATGCTTTCCCTGGCACAACTTGAGACTGTGTCCCCTTGTTCTGTTGCTGGTTGCCTGGGAGAAGAGGCCAACCCCCACCTGGCTACAACCTCCCTTCAGGTAGTTGTTGACGGCAATGAGGTCACCCCTGAGCCTCCTCTTCTCCAGGCTAAACAACCCCAGCTCCCTCAGCCTCTCCTCATAGACTTTATGTTCCAGGCCCCTCACCAGCTTTGTCACCCTTCTCTGGACACGTTCCAGCACCTCAACATCTCTCTTGAATTGAGGAGCCCAGAACTGGACTGAAGGGTTAGGGAAGGATTACCTCCACTTCCAAATACTTCTGAAATCATTGATAAGTATTAGCTCACTTTGCAGAAGGAATATGTGCAATATAGTGACAGCCAAACAATCCTGTGTTTGTAACTAGTACTTACAACTAAGAATTTTCTAGAAGTAGCTTCTTACCAGAAGAAAAGATAAGCTAAATATTTCACAGAATCACAGAATGTTAAGGGTTGGAATGGGACCTTGAAAGAACATTGAGTCCAACTCCTCTGCCAAGGTAGGATCACCTAAGGCACACTGCACAGGAATGCATCCAGGTGGGTTTTGAAAGTCTCCAGAGAGGGAGATCCAAAATCTCTTTGGGCAGCCTGTTCCAGTGTTTTATCACCCTCACTGTAAAGTGGTGGAACCTCCTGTATTCTAAATTTTACCCATTCTCCCTTGTCTAATCACTGGGCACCACCAAAAAGAAACTATGACCTTCACCTTGACACCCACCCATCTCCTCCCTCAATGAGATTTCAGTGTCCATGAGAACATATCTTATGGAAAACTAACTCTATCCCAAATGAAATCAGGACAACAGGACTACGATAAGTGTAAAATGAAACAAATGCACAAATGCTAATATTGCATTTGTCTATGTCATCTATGGAAAACATCCACTAAAAAAAAATCTCAGTGACATTTTGTACAGAAAGGAAGACTAAGTTATTTAGGTCATTTTCTAGCTTGCAGTATAATGTGCTCATTCTCTTTGGGAAGAAAAATAATTTTGCTTAAATCTCCATGTATTTGAATCATGCAAATCACTTCAATATACAAATAGCTTTTCCAGATAGCAGTCACAGTGTTGCAATAAGTGATGCTTTAAAATTAAATGAACCAGTTTAAACTTTAGCATTTATGTAGTATTTCCGTGCTGAAAATATATTTCAAAGTGATTATGATGTTGCCTTCTCAGTCTCCAGTTCTTCTATTGCATGCCCTCTTCTTGTAGTCTAAACATTCTGTTCAGGGGTGGAATAGTCAAAATATTCACGATGCTCAAAATAGTATGTGGAAATGAAAATTATCAGGACTTCAAGTTCTTAAGCTTATTTAATTCCATCTTGATGTAGTTGGCAAAGAAGTGGGACTACTCCCTGCACCTTTTATTTTGCAGGATATGTAAGTCAAGCTCGTTTAGCCTTCCTCCAAGACAGACTTTCCATTCCCATTGTTATTTTAGAAGGCTCTCTGTGCATCTGTTGCACTATGAATTAACCATTCTTGAATGCTGATTTGAGATGCACGCAGTAGTCCTCCTTGAGGTTACCAGCTATGTTTGGAAACACTTTAGTAGCTAATTAAAAAAAACATACTTGATGTTTTCACACCTGAATGTGATCACTTGTTGAATTCAAATATTCTTCCCTCTGTTTCCACCCAAAACACTCCAAACTTAAAGCATGTACTTCTGTTCTGCAGTGTGTGTCCAAGCTCTGCTAAATTTTAATGATTCATTATGTTGTTCCTCTGGGTTGTAATATTTTAGTGAATGTCTAAACTCTTGAAGAGGGTGAAATAGGGCAGCTGAATTTGTTAAGGAGACTTACACAGATTTTATGCTATATAGTGTGGTAGAAAATCAAGTATGAGCTTCTGCTCCGCTGATTTGCCTTGCATAAGGCTGGTGCTGATCTGCGTGCTGGAGCACATGTACCAACATCATTGGTGTCAGATGAAAGATTAAAGGGTAAAATCAGACAAAACAAAGCCCTAGCCTATCTTTGCCCTCTCTTACTCCTTTGTTCTTAGGGAAACCCTAAGCTGGGAGGCAAAAAATTATGGGGATCATAGAATGGTCTGGTTTGGAAGGGACCTCCAAAGGTCATGGACTCCAAGCCCCCTGCAGTCAGCAGGGACATCCTCAACTAAATCATGTAGCCTGGAGCCCTGCTGAGCTTCACTTTGAATCTGTCCAGGGATGGAGTCCCAACCACCTCCATGGGCCGCCTGTTCCAGTGTTCCACTATTCTCATAATAAAGAACCTGTTCCTAAAATCCAATTTAAATCTGCTCTTCTATAGTTTAGAAGCCATTGCCCCTCATCCTATCACCACAGGCCTTTGTAAACAGTCTTTTTGTAGGCCTGCTTCAGGTACTGGAAGGTTGCTCTTAGGTCTCCCCAGAGCTTCTTTTTTCTCCAGGCTGAACAACCTCAGCTTCCTCAGCCTGTCTTCATGTGTTCCAATCCTCTGATCATTTTCATGGCCCTGCTTTGGACCCGCTCTGTCAGGTCCATGTCATTCCTGTATTGAGGGCTTCAGACCTGGATGCAGTACTCCAGTGCAGAGCAAAGTGACAGAATTGCTTTTTGGGATCTTCTGGCAACATATCTCTGGATACAGCCCAGGATGTGATTCGGCTCCAGCTTCTTGTCCATCAGCACCCCCAAGTCCTTTCCCACAGGGCTGCTTTCTATCGCCTCTTCCCCCAGTCGGTATTGATAGTGAGGGTTGGTCTGGCCCAGGTGCAGAACTCTGCACTTACTATTGTTGAACCTCATGAGGTTCACCTGGGCCTCTCCAGCTTGTCCAGGTCCCTCTTGTTGACATCCCATTCCTCTGATTTATTGACAGCCCCACTCAGCTTGGTGTCATCTGTAAACCTGCTGGTGGTGCACTCGACCCCACTGTCTTTAGCACTGATACAAAAAATAAACAGTACAGGTCCCAGCATAGATCCCTAAGGGACACCACTTGTCTCTGCTCTCCATCTGCATTCAAGCTGTGGAGCACTAGCCCCCCCGGATGTAACCATCCTGTTCACTGAACACTCCATCCATCAGATCCATATCTCCCCAACTTGGCCAGTAGGATGTTGTGGGGGACCATGTCTAAGGCCCTGCAGAAGTCCAGATAGATCACATCCATAGGTTGTCCCTTGTCCACTGATGTAGTTACTTTATCATAGAAAGTCACTGGGTTGGTCAGGCAGGATTGCCCCCAGTAAAAGCATGCTGGCTGTCTTGAATCACTTCCCATGTGTCTTAGAATATGATTGCTGAAAGATCCTAGTATTTCCTTCTGCAAAGTGGCTCAGTTGGCATTACTGTAACACAAGGGAGAAAGCATAATAGAAATACAAACCTGCTGTATTTTAAAATAAAAAGGTAATTTTCACCTATCTGTGCATGAAACAAACCTCCCAGAGCAGTGAGTCTCAAGGCACAAGAGGCAACTCTGAAGTCACTCAGGAAAAAAAAGCTTTTTTTCTGGTATGCCTGAACACAGAGAGTATCCCTTGGTTACACTACTGGGTTTCTCTGCAGTACATTTCTGTTCACCTGTATATGCAACATGTACAGCTATGTTATATAGTCAAGTTCTTAGTTCTGGATTTGGACAATGCAGTTATGGTGCTTGCTGTAGTCAAAAAAGTGTTTGCATCCTGCCAGCCCAGTGTAAGCAGGTTTATATAGTTATCCTTGTAGAAAGTCAGTGATGCTCTGAGGCAGAAGGCATGAGCTGCTGAGCCAGTACATGTGGCACCAGCAGAAAGCTGTACAAAGGATTGCTGTTATGAAAGCTGAATTGATAAAAGCTTGCTTGTCCATATGCAGTGCAGCCCTTTGCTACAGGGTGTGTTTTTGCCTTGAAAGAATGGGAATCCTGATAGTCTATCCCAAAGGAGTTACTTTCCTTGGTGATCTACCACACCACGACTCATTTCTTCCTTCAGAACAGTGGGGGGATCTTTCTTGTGCAGCATTAGCTCACTTGCATTAATTTTCTTGCATTCACTTAGGAGGTAAGTAGATTCAGGAGAAGAAAACACCGTATTTCTTATAGTTGTACAAGAAGCACAGTAGTGAATACAAGAGTGAATATCCTAAGGTCAGATTCAAACTGTGCAGACTAACTTAATGTATCGACAAGGACAAATTCACACCTGTCAGTGCAGCTACAGCCATGAAAGTCTATAGTCCTGAATCTTTATATTTATCTGAGATCTAGTATGTTTAATGTGTTCGGTGTTTACCTCAAATAGTACCTCTAAGAGTATTTTCTCATGCAAAAATGTCTTTAAGAAACCAGAATTTCCATGATTGCCTACTTCCACTGCGTAGAAGTCATAGAATCATAGAATCATAGAACCAACCAGGTTGGAAGAGACCTCCAAGATCATCCAGTCCAACCTAGCACCCAGCCCTATCCAGTCAACTAGACCATGGTGCTAAGTGCCTCATCCAGGCTTAGGAACAAAACCCTAACAAAAAGCAAAGTCTAAAGTGTTTTAAGCTACAGACAAGAATGAAACTGTGCAAGAAGTGAGGTATGCTGGATGAATAATGCTTGTGGGTTTAAATCCTCACCATTCTAATGTTGCAAGTAAAGCTGCTGCCTCCCATTGACCGTGCTGGTGTTTACAGCCAGTTGTGCACTAAACATAGGCTCAGGGGTGACCTTATTGCTGTCTACAACTACCTGAGGGGTGGTTGTGGCCAGGAGGAGGTTGCTCTCTTCTCTCAGGTGGCCAGCGCCAGAACAAGAGGACACAGCCTTAGGCTGCGCCAGGGGAGGTTTAGGCTCGAGGTGAGGAGAAAGTTCTTCACTGAGAGAGTCATTGGACACTGGAATGGGCTGCCCGGGGAGGTGGTGGAGTCGCCGTCCCTGGGGCACTTTGAGGCAAGGTTGGACGTGGCACTTGGTGCCATGGTGTAGCCTTGAGCTCTGTGGTAAAGGGTTGGACTCGATGATCTGTGAGGTCTCTTCCAACCCTGATGATACTATGATACTACTATGAAATCAATGGAATGAATTCAACTTTATTCTGCAGGTGATAGAGTTGGGCTGGTGGTTAGGCAGAAGTCTGAGTAATTCAGAACGATGCACAACAAAGGAGTGGAATGCTCTTATTGCCATAATGCTGTGTCGTTAGGTTCATTCACAATTTCAGTTATTTTTAAGGTTGCAACAACTTCTTCTGTGTTGTGGCTGTGTAGTCTCACATATTAACTGACAGTGACTGACCTGAGACTTCTTTACCGCTGCAGTGTTTCCAGTTGTTATAAATGACACTCACTGGGAACACTGCATCAGATCTCTAACTTACTGCAGGAACAAAACGACTTGCAATAGTGTGCCAGCTTGAGAAGGAAGGTTGTAATTTAGAGACCAAAAAGAGAACTAAGAGGTGTTAATTATCTCGTCCCTTTGTACATTTGTCAGTTTTTAACTGGCCATTTTAGTTTTAATGTACCAAAGAACTCTGTCCCTTCTCTATTTTGTTACCTAATGCCAATTCATTGGTGTGGCTGTGATATTTGCCATAGTATAACTTTGGAACTGCCCTCTGTGAAAGACCTGAAGGTGATTTTTTTTCAGTTTTGTAAATCAAGATGGTATAATCCAAATATTGGTAACAAGATGATCTTGTTAAAAAGACATGTCAAAAAAAAAGTCCTTAACTATAATACAGCTGTGATAATTGTGATATCTTGTATTTTCCCCTTGTACCACATTGTTATACAACATGAAAATGAATGATTTTTTGTTTGTTAAAGTCATAAAATCATAGAGTCAACCTGGTTGGAAGAGATCTCCAAGATCATCCAGTCCAACCTAGCACCCAGCCCTAGCCAGTCAACTAGACCATGGCTCTAAGTGCCTCATCCAGGCTTTTCTTGAACACCTCCAGGGACAGTGACTCCACTACCTCCCTGGGCAGCCCATTCCAATGGGAAATCACTCTCTCTGGCAAGAACTTCCTCCTAACATCCAGCCTATACCTCCCCCGGCACAACTTGAGACTTGAGTCAATCCAATTGTTACTATTTTAAGTGAAAAATACTCATTTAGTGACAAACGGCAATAATGGGAGACAACATCTTTGCCCCTGTCTTTCTGAAGCAGCTTTGTGTGATTCAGCTTCAATATATTTATTTCTTTTAGCTAGATATAGCCCTTAATCTGCTGTTTCAGTACCTTGGTTCTCTGGCTATTATTTTTTTTTTCATGGCAGGAATATTAATCCAGAGTTATTGGAGAGATTTATGCTGTTAGACTAGTAGCATCAGGATTGTGCACTTAAATCTTCTAGCGTAAACTTCACGTGAATGTCAAAAGTATCTTCTGCCCCAGCACTTTACAGACCAATCTGAAATGTCCTGTAGTCCACCCAAATTAAAATTGGTAGTCTTGTGAGGAGAATGAGGAGAGAGAGTTACTGATGTTAGTATGTGTTACTAATAAGATCACAATTACTTCTTTTGGAGGAATACAAACAGGAATTAATATATTTAAGGTGAGGCTGGACAGGGCTCTGGGCAGCCTGATCTAGTTGAGCATGTCCCTGCAGAGTCAGTTGGGACTAAATGACCTTTGGAGATCCCTTTCAATCCAGACCATTCTATAACTCTATGATTCTACATGGTAGTGGCACTGGGGATTACGGATGGGACAGTAAACACAAGTCAGAGCAGACACAACTGGAATACAAACATGTTTTCAGCTAACTGGTGCCGCATTTAACTGTAGATGTAGGGTACAGTTAGTGGTTTTGCTCCATTTGATGAATGTTTGACATCCAGTTTCCTTGCCACCTGGGTTCCTGTCTGACCTCTCCTTGGTAGGTGTGGTCAGCAGGAGCAGGGAGGTCATTCTGCCCCTGTACTCTGCACTGGTTAGACCACACCTTGAGTACTGTGTTCAGTTCTGGGCCCCCCAGTTTAGGAGGGACATTGAGATGCTTGAGCGTGTCCAGAGAAGGGCAACGAGGCTGGTGAGAGGCCTTGAGCACAGCCCTAAGAGGAGAGGCTGAGGGAGCTGGGATTGTTTAGCCTGGAGAAGAGGAGGCTCAGGGGTGACTTCATTGCTATCTACAACTACCTGAGGGGTGGTTGTGGCCAGGAGGAGGTTGCTCTCTTCTCTCAGGTGGCCAGCACCAGAACAAGAGGACACAGCCTCAGGCTGAGCCAGGGGAGATTTAGGCTCGAGGTGAGGAGAAAGTTCTTCACTGAGAGAGTCATTGGATACTGGAATGGGCTGCCTGGGGAGGTGGTGGAGTCGCCGTCCCTGGGGCTGTTCAAGGCAAGGTTGGACGTGGCACTTGGTGCCATGGTCTAGCCTTGATCTCTGTGGTAAAGGGTTGGACTTGATGATCTGTGAGGTCTCTTCCAATCCTAATAATACTGTGATCTATGTCAACTTCCAACCTCTAGTTTAGTGTCATGTGAAGTACTTACTATGACCTTATATACCTTGATGTAATTTGGGCTTGAACCAATAAGATATAATAGTGAAAAATGGTTTCTATTATAACAGTCTTGGGAGGGTGTTGAAAACTGAAGCTTGCCAAGACTTACTCACCTTCTATTCTTTGTTGGTTATTGTCCTGCACTGGGGTATGAATATATCTAAGCATCACAACAAACCTAAAGAGATGAGGCACAATTACAGCAAGCTTCTATACAAAGCATGGTAAACGAAAGAGGTTTGCAGTTCATTCCCTATCCCATTTTCCTGATCTTTGCAGTGGTCTGCCTCCACCTGTCTGTGGGGTACTGAGTTTCACATTGCTATTTAGAAATACCTAGCACTTCTTCAAGTAATGGAGATAATGGCAATGTAGTTAAGATTCTCACAAAGGCATCAATTTCAGCAACAAAATATCTATAGCTTTTATTAGAGAAAAGGTTATCATTTGCTTGCAAAGAGTCTAGAGACTTCATTCGGGAATACATTCATCTGGTTCCCTGCAGGTCAGTCAAGAGGTGTGCAGAGGTCAGTACATCTATTCAGTGCTTAAACAAGATCAGAACAATGCTGTTAAGAGAAAGCACAGTGGAGTTCCTAAATTCTGGTCACTTAAATGTGTTTAAGATTAAAATTCTACTTCAACAGACTCCCAGCGTTAACCTGCTTTAGCTTTGTTGTGTAAGCCTGGCAGCTCCAGAGTCAAATGCCTGAACCATGTGGCAATGCTGAGGCATCACCCATGTGGGTGAAAAAGTGGTTCAGCAGGGAGGCCAACACATCTTTAGGAAAGGGGAAGGGAGGCATTTGGAGGAAGGAAAACATTATCTTGCCCTCTATTCTAATTCACAGATTCAAAATACAATTGGATGAACATGTCTGAGACAGCCCTTGTGACAGATAATGCTGGGACTGACTCTGGGAGTTTTCCAGTGAAAATGTTCACTATTTCAGCACAACCTAGAGAACTGCTTTCTTGTTGGCAGAGAGGCATCCACAGTCTTAAACACTCTGCTGTTTCTATCCTTAAGGATTAAGAGATAGGTGTGTAGGCCTGCCCAAAAGATTAGTGTAGAATTAGTGTGTGACAACTGTATGACACATTAATCACTACAACTTTTAGTTTAATTTCATAAACTACTGATCATCAACTTCATCATGTTGTAATACTGCATCCTCATTTTGTACAGCATCCATCATCAAGCTAACTGGCTTTATGCATTACAGGATTAAATGACAAATAGTGTGATTTTTCTAGATAATTTTTTGGTGGCAGTAAAGAACCAAATTCTCTTTGAAGAAGTTTCTCTTGTGAGTTGAGTGGAGTGCAGATAGCATTGCTCATAAAAGCTTGCCATGAAAATATGGACAAAAGGATACTGTTTCATTACAGAAGGCTTAGGAGGAGTTCCCTGCTTCCTTGTTTTATTAGCAAGAGCTAGTGTGGCATGCAATCCTGTGCCACAAGGAAGTTATTTCTGCCATTGCACAGTCTCTCGGACAAGGTCTCAATCCACTGCAGTAAAATGTGAGACCACACCTGGAATACTGTGTCCAGTTTTGGGCTCCCCAATTCAAGAGAGACAGGCATCTAGTAGAGAGAGTCCCAACAGTGAGCCACAGGGATGAACAGGGGACATGAGCATCTCTCCTATGAAAAGAAACTGAGATACCTGGGACTGTTTAGTCTAGAGAAGAGAAGACTGAGAGGAGATCTCAGTGATGTCTACAAATACCTGAGGGGTGGGTGTCAAGTGGAGGGGAGCAACCTCTTTTTGGTGGTGCACAGTAGTAGGACAAGGAACAACAGATGCCAACTTGAACATAGAAGGTTTCACCTCAACATGAGGAGAAATTTCTTTACAGTGACGGTGACAGAGCACTGGAACAGGCTGCCCAGGGGAGTCGTGGAGTCTCCTTCTCTGAAGACTTTCAAAATCCATCTGGATGCATGCCTGTTTGGACTACTGAAGGTGATCCTGCTTTTGGCAGGAGGGTTGGACTTGGTAATCTGTAGAGGTCCTTTCCAATCTCTAACATTCTGTGATTCTGTGCACCCTGGTATCGTGTTGCAGTTTTGAAACAGGCAAGTTAAACACATTTTAATGAGTATGACTTCATCCTATATATACTGCAGTCCTAAAGCAAAATATTGCATAGACTAAGGATGTTAACTCAAAGTTATAGATGCAACAAGGGAGAGAACGAGGTTTAAAATTTAAGGATAAGTTAGTGGTCAAGAAAAAGATATCCTAAGTTACTCAAGAAGTGAAGATTTTTCTAAGTAGAACAAGAGAACTAAATGATACTACTTCTTTCTTTCAAAATTATTATATATATATATTTATATCTATACACACAGAGCTGCAAAATTCAAGATGTCTTTAGTGAGCACTTGTGACCTAACTGAAAAAGAGACTGAGAAATACTGACTTCAAGGATAATGGCAGAGAGCAAAGTATAAGTACCAGTTATGAAGCATGGTCTTTCACTGAGTGATTAAAGGTATTTAGGATGTCTAAAAAGTAGACCACACTATTGGTGGGAGCTTACTTTGAGACACAGAACAATTGGTAATGGTCAGAGATCTGTCCCCATAGGCCTAACTCCCTCTATAAAGACACTTTGCTTATGTGTTCTATGTTTTGGAACATATGCCAACTGTGGGTTTTGTATGGAACAGTGCTATGAGTTTGATTTGCATCTTTTCTCCAGCTGAAGGAAAGTAAGGAGAAAGGAAAGCTGTAAGAAAAGCAAAAATGCCCCACATGAAATGCCTGATCAGAACACAGATTAAGTAATCTAATATTCTGCTAACCTACAAATAAGGCTTCTCTGTGATTGCCCCATGGGTGCTATGCAATACAGATGAGAAACCAAGTGATTGTTTAATTCTCTGTGGGAGTAAAATCGACTAACATAGTGATAGAAGTGAGAGATGGAGTGTCCTTGAAGAAATTGTTCAAGATGTTGTGCATATTTGGTGTTACTTTAAAGGAGTATAAAAACAAATGCAGTTTGTTGGTGAGAAAGGATTGGGAGATATGGTTTTGCTGCAGGTTGAGTAAATTTGAAATAGTGAATTTGTAGCTGCTCAAAAGAGAGGGTGACATTTTGTACATGACTGAAGTTTGGTAAATGTGATCTGATATACAGGGAAATCATCGTAGCAAAATCTCTGGAGAAGTTTAAATGTCATACACAGGGAAAATTAGAATGCACAAGAATTCCTAAATGTCTAAATACTTGATAAAATGCAACCTCATGTGGTAGTTTTGCACCACATAGAACTTGGGATTTATGTCCCAAAGGTAAATTACCATGCTGACTTGGAATTTGGGGGTGAAATGAATATTAAAGTGGACTAAATATAAAAGGTAGCAATATGTACAAATACAGATATACATAAGCAACTAGACAGTAGCCCAGCTACCCCTCTGGACACCCCTTTGGACAAAGCCCAGGGGTTATAGGCTGACACAGTATTGTCTCTCCCCACTCCCAGTTAGTGTTCTTACCTTATTGTTGTCTACAACTACCTGAGGGGTGGTTGTGGCCAGGGGGAGGTTGCTCTCTTCTCTCAGGTGGCCAGCGCCAGAACGAGAGGACACAGCCTCAGGCTGCGCCAGGGGAGATTTAGGCTCGAGGTGAGGAGAAAGTTCTTCACTGAGAGAGTCATTGGACACTGGAATGGGCTGCCTGGGGAGGTGGTGGAGTCGCCGTCCCTGGGGCACTTTAAGGCAAGGTTGGACGTGGCACTTGGTGCCATGGTCTAGCCTTGAGCTCTGTGGTAAAGGGTTGGACTTGATGATCTATGAGGTCTCTTCCAACCCTGATGATACTATGATACTATGATACCAGTAACCCAGACAGTGGCTGGCACGGAGGAGAAAAGCCAAGTTCAGAGGAGCACAGAAGGAAAACAGGAGAAAGAAAGAGAGACACACTGTAACTCCAAACTGCATAGATTGTGTTAGACCACTGGAATGGGATAAAGATTTTTGTTCAGCCTCTTGAGAGTCCATTCCCCTGAACTCTTTTTGAATTCTCTAGAAAACTTTTATTTACAATTTAGGACCCTAGGCCTAAAACTGTAACATCTCATAATTTGTAGAGGTTGCAATTATTTGTGTGTATGGATATATTCAGAAAATGTTGTGTGTGATTGTGGGAATGCAAAGTGAAGAAGGATAATAACAGGCAGATGCTGACCTTGGTTCCCACCAGCTACTGGCCACCTTATCTCAGACAGGATAGAGAGTGGACATCTTGTTAATGAGAAAAACAAGGTGGAGTTTATGCAGAGGACTGCATGATCAGGTTACCTGCCTGGTGAATGTGGGGCAGACTGTGGATGTAGTCTACCTGGACTTCAGCAAAGCCTTTGACACTGTCTGCCACAACAAGCTCCTGGCCAAGCTGGCAGCTTGTGGCTTGGACAGATTCACTCTTATATGGGTCAAGAACTGGCTGCAAGGCCGGGCCCAGAGAGTGGTGGTGAATGGTGCCACATCCAGTTGGCAGCTGTCACTAGTGGTGTTCCCCAAGGATCAGTGCTGGGCCCAGATCTGTTCAACATCTTTATTGATGATCTGGACAAGGGCATTGAGTCCTGCATCAGTAAGTTTGCAGATGACACCAAGCTAGGAGCAGGTGTTCATCTGTTGGAAGGTAGGAGAGCCCTGCAGAGGGACCTGGACAGGCTGGATGGGTGGGCAGAGGCCAATGGGATGAGATTTAACAAGGCCAAGTGCAGGGTTCTGCACTTTGGCCACAACAACCCCAAGCAGCACTACAGGCTGGGGACAGAGTGTCTGGAGAGCAGCCAGGAGGAAAGGGACCTCGGGATACTGGTAGAGAGTAGCTGAAGATGAGCCAGCAGTGTGCCCAGGTGGCCAAGAGAGCCAGTGGCATCCTGGCCTGGATCAGAAACAGTGTGGCCAGCAGGACAAGGGAGGTTATTCTTCCCCTGTTCTCAGCACTGGTCAGGCCACACCTTGAGTACTGTGTCCAGTTCTGGGCCCCTCAATTCAAGAGAGATGTTGAGATGCTGGAAGATGTCCAGAGAAGGGTGACAAAGCTGGTGAGGGGCCTTGAGCACAGCCCTACGAGGAGAGGCTGAGGGAGCTGGGATTGTTTAGCCTGGAGAAGAGGAGGCTCAGGGGTGACCTTATTGCTGTCTACAACTACCTGAGGGGTGGTTGTGGCCAGGAGGAGGTTGCTCTCTTCTCTCAGGTGGCCAGCACCAGAACGAGAGGACACAGCCTCAAGCTACGCCAGGGGAAATTTAGGCTGGAGGTGAGGAGAAAGTTCTTCACTGAGAGAGTCATTGGACACTGGAATGGGCTGCCTGGGGAGGTGGTGGAGTCGCCGTCCTTGGAGCTGTTCAAGGCAGGATTGGACGTGGCACTTGGTGCCATGGTCTAGCCTTGATCTCTGTGGTAAAGGGTTGGACTCAATGATCTATGAGGTCTCTTCCAACCTTGGTGATACTGTGATACTGTAAAAGTATAGAGGTATTTTCTCTTTCCACAGGGGCAATGAAACATGCCCACAGGCAATAGAAGCGCATGGTAAGGGAGGAAAAAGTATGAGCAAGGCTTCCATCAGCTCTTGTCTTTTCCCTCTTTCAAATACGTTAACCTGTAAAATATAAACCAACTGTTGCTAACCTCAGGTTGCTGAGTAAATAATTCTGAACTTTGGTGTAATTTCTATGTGTGCCATTCAAGTGGCAGTGCTCATAAACACCCTTTAAATGCTCCCTTTGCTCAATGAAGATTGACATTTTCATGGTGCTCCAGCTGCCAGTGCAGCGAGGCATTGTGGGCATGAGAGAATCAGAATAGTCCCTGCGATTGCACTGAACACAGGTCCCTTCCACCCCCTACCATTCTTTGATTCCATGGTTTTACAAACACGCTGTCTAAACACGCACAGTAATTTTTCTAAGGAATGTTAAAGACATAAGGATGCTTTTTTCATTATTCAGCACTGGAATTTCTGAGTCAGCACCAAAGCGAGAATCGCAAGAGCTGTTCTATTTCATCCTGTTTGCAGGATGCTTTGCACATCCTTTTACTGTGCCTTCCTGATGCTAGCAAAAAGATGTAGCTCTGTCTAGGTTTCAGGTTGTATCCAGTTGTGAGGGTGATGACTGGGCTTCATTTGGGGTCTTTTCCCTTTTTTTCCCTCTTCACTTACCCCTTTCCCCTTCTTTCTGTCACAGCACCATGACCTCTTTTCTAAGGTAAAATATTATAGGTCTGTCTGCTGGATAGACTTTGAGTTTAAAAACACACATTTTTCCCACTCTCCTTGTTTAGGAGTTACAAGGGTTCCTAGTGAAAGGTTATCAAGTTCTTTCTGTATCATCTGTAAATCATGATGTCAAAGTACCAAGAAATTAACAAACCTAATTCTTGCTCTTCTAATCTGTGTATAATGAACCTGGCACCTTTCAGAATTTCAGCACTGTACAGTGTTCAACTTAGAATCATAAAATCAGCCAGATTGGAAGAGACCTCCATGATTATCCAGTCCAACCTAGCACCCAGCCCTATCCAGTCAACTAGACCATGGCACTAAGTGCCTCAGCCAGGCTTTTCTTGAAACTCCACCACCTCCCTGGGCAGCTCATTCCAATGCCAATCACTCTCTCTGACAAGAACTTCCTCCTAACATCCAGCCTATACTTCCCCCGGCACAACTTGAGACTGTGTCCCCTTGTTCTGTTGCTGGTTTCCTGGGAGAAGAGACCAACCCCCACCTGGCGACAACCTCCCTTCAGGTAGTTGTAGACAGCAATGAAGTCACCTCTGAGCCTCCTCTTCTCCAGGCTAAATAACCCCAGCTCCCTCAGCCTCTCCTCATAGAGTTTGTGTTCCAAGCCTCTCACCAGCCTTCCCATCCTTCTCTGGACATGTTCCAGCACCTCAACATCTCTCCTGAATTGAGGAGCCCAGAACTGGACACAGTACTCAAGGTGTGGCCTGACCTCCCTCCCTTGTCCTACTGGCCACACTGTTCCTGATCCAGGCCAGGATGCCACTGGCTCTCTTGGCCACCTGGGCACACTGCTGGCTCATCTTCAGCTACTCTCTACCACTACCCCCACATGTCTTCCTGGCTGCTCTCCATCCACTCAGTCCCCAGCCTGTAGTGCTGCTTGGGGTTGTTGCGGCCAATGTGCAGAACCCTGCACTTGGCCTCGTTAAATCTCATCCCATTGGCCTCTGCCCACCCATCCAGCCTGTCCAGGTCCCTCTGCAGGGCTCTCCTACCTTTTAACAGATCAACACCTGCTCCTAGCTTGGTGTCATCTGCAAACTTACTGATGCAGGACTCAATCCCCTCGTCCAGATCATCAATAAAGATATTGAACCAGACTGGGCCCTGTTCTTTGGAACACCACTAGTGACAGCTGCCAACTGGATGTGGCACCATTCACCACCACTCTCTGGGCCTGGCCATCCAGCCAGTTCTTGGCCCATATCAGGGTTAATCTGTCCAAGCTACACATGCTTTGATAAAGGGAGGAGAAGAATTCCTTGTAGACTGTTTTAATTCTGTTTTTGTGACAGATGTGTGGATCAGAATAGAAACAAAGACTGTTAGGCTATGTAGTATGGAGGTGTATTTGTGGATTGAGTGCAAGAGATGTGGTCAGAGAGCCTTGTTAAATGCTTTTATCTTATGGCACACTAAACAACTTCATGGATATTACTGCTGCACATTTTGAAATCCACTTATTTCTATTTCCCAACTATGTTCTTGAGAGATGGCAAGGTAACACAGCAACTACTTAGCTTGGGTCAATCATATTTATGTATAACATACAAAAAAGAATATTCTAAAACAATCACTAATGGGATTTTCATGTGGAATTTTTATAATTACAGCATGGTGATCTAATAATGTGAAACTTTTTTCCAAGCTGGCTTAGTTTTTTAACTTAACTTCACTTATTTTCCTTGGTGGCTGAAGAAAATTAATGTAATAAACTCTGTAAGGAGATTTCAGTGGTTCCTGATGCACTCCAGCAGAACAATTTTCATCAGAACAACAACAAAAACAGTGCCCTGGTGTCTAAGGGCTGCTCCTCTGCCAAATGAAAACATCCATTTATAGAGCATGGAGCTATTAGGGCTCTTTCCAAACTGAAAAATATAACAGGAAAAAAATGTACTATCAGAAAGCTTCAGGCATTGTTATTTTTCCGGTGATAGGCAGGCAAAAAGATTTCAAAAAGGAATATTACAGTGAGGTAGTGTCAGTGAATGGAGCTTTATGAGTTCTCTAGCCCTGTTAGGAATGGTCAGATCACTGTGGGTGCCAGGCTCTGATGCCTTCTACTGGGTTTAATTATTTTGCCTGACTAAGTGACATTAAACGTTATCTTCCAGTCACAGAGATGCTTCTTAACTGTATCAGCAGTGTTTAACAGCTTTGCTTACTTGAAAGACTCCCAACAGCTTTGTGTGACATATGCATCATTTTTGTGGAAAACTAGGGGTTTATTGACATAAAAATTGTAAGTATTGTGGTCTAATTTTAACTCTAGCACATGGAGATGACCTGGCCAGTGATTACAGTGAGTTTGCATCTGTTTTATGTCAGGCCTGAAGTGATCACATTACTGTTGCTGCCTCCAAATGTTCACCTTATTTTGTTTCTTATGTGTTGTAATGAAAGGGATTGCTTTCCCCAAATTATTAGTTCAGCTGAAGTTTCATCCTCAACTCCAGTCTTAGGGAATGTAGGCGTATCAATAAATGTATGATAGCTCCAAAGACAGAATTGCTTGTCTGCCACGTCACTTCCTTGAGATTAAGAGATGCTGCCATTTAATTGAAATAAATTGCTGTTTAAGGATCACTAACCAAAGACTCAATACACTGATTTCTAGGATTAGCAATGTTTTGAATGTGACAGTGCACCACTGAACAAAATCAATAGCTATTTTATATCCCCAGATAAATGAGAGGTTTTGTTCTTTGCTCATACTTCATTGTGTTTCCATGGCCTACTTTTGAACTTATATTAATGTAGTTAGAACAAAGTCCTCTGATGATGATGATAGTGAAATTACTGTAGCAAATAACTGCTGCAAGGAAGAGGAGGATCAGGCATGTATGAGTAATATCAAAGTAATTCTTTATGAAACTATTTTTACAAGACACTACTGAAAACCATAACTTAAAAATTAGACAACAAGACATGTAGAAATGATGCCATAAATGGACATCCTGGTTAGCCCTGGTAGTGTTAATGGCTACTACCCACTGCCCACTTTATGTGTATGCAGCCATGGATCTGGTTAAGTTATAGGTTTAATATCCTTTAGTCAAGCTAAATATAAGTGAAATTAAATATCCTCTTCTTAATTTTTGTGGTTCAACCTCAGCCAGCAACTAAGCCCCACTCAGCTGCTTGCTTACTCCCCCCAGAAGGGATAGGAGAGAGAATCAGGAAAAAGAAAAAATCCTTGGGTTGAGATAAAGACAGTTAAAGCAAACCCCATGTGTAAGCAAACCAAGGAATTAGTTCACTGCTTCTCACAGGCACGCAAGTGTTCAGTCATCTTCAGGAAAGCAGGGCTCCATCACGTGTTAATAGCTTGTAGTGTTCTGGATGAGGTCCCGATGCCTGCCTGCCTGTCTCAGAGCCCACGACTCATACTGGAACTATTGGCAAAATTAACATTTTCCTCTCTGTTCCAGTGCCACAATAAGGGCTTGTTATGGTACACCTTCAGAAAGTTCAAACAGTTAAATGGTTTAATTTATTAAAGCAACAGATACAACCGCTTCAGAATTAGTGGGGCTACAGGGACTAACTGCAAGATGATCTTGGGTTAATAAATCCTGGCTAATATCTGACACAGTCAGAGACACAAACCTTTGCAATAGCTGTAATATAAAATAGAAAGCACAGCAAAAGCTAAGCTGTGTCTTGAAGGTGCATTTCTTACAAGAAGGGTGTCCCTGTCTTGGGTGGAGAAAAAGGAGCACATCCCATCAACTGTCCTCATCTCCATCTTTCCCTCCCATCTGCTGCTGCACATCTTGCTTCTGGCCCTGCACATCTTGCTGTTGGTGCTGGGGCCATTGCATACTGAAAGATGTTCCTGTGAGTTTTATATCCTAGCCCTGAAGGTCTCTAGCTTCCAGGTGACATTTAGCATGATTTGGGAGGAGAGTTGAGTAACATAGTGATATATGTTTAGCGTGTACTTAGTTTGGCTTATTAGCATACTGAGAGGCATCAACTTTAGTACCAAAATTGCAGATAATTAGGCAAAAGTCTTCACTCAGGCACCCTGTCCCTCAAAATCTGTTATGAAGTTGAGTATTTATGTCATCTGAGCCTTCAGCAGTTTTAGCCAAAACAGGGCCACCCTACCTTCAGTAAATTCCATCCTTCAGCTCTTCAGCAGGCCTGCCTTGTGGATCTTCAGTTAACACAGACAGCTGCTGAGTGTAAATGACCTAGGTGCCAAAGTGTTCTAAATCACCTTGCCTTCCTGTCCCACAGTAAGCTAGGCAGTTATGCCACATGGTTACCTAGGAAGAGAAATGCTATTACTCCAGATGCCCCCATCTCCCCCTGCCCCCTACCTCCTTCTCCCTCTCTTCTTCTGCCCACCTTTTCCTTCTTCTCCTCCCCCAGCTTTATATGTTGAATGTATGGTATGGAATATCCCTTTGTGTATGCCCCCTCCCAGCTTCTTGTGCACCCCTGCCTACTTGCTGGTAGGGTGGTGTGAGAGGCAGAAAAGGGCCTGTAAAAGGGCTGTGTAAGCACTGCTCAGCAATAATCCCTGAATTGTCAACACTGTTTCTACCATACATCCAAAACACAGGCATGTACTAGCTACTATGCAGAAAATTAACTCAATCCCAGCCAAATCCAGCACAATAGTGGTACTTGGACATGGTAGGAGCTTAGCTGGATGCCTTGTAAAGCCAGAGGATCATTATATTATTATTGCAGTAGTTTTTGATTACAGTTGTAAGCTGAAACATGTCTTGAAAGGGTATGCATGTGTAGGAACACTCAAACTGAAAAGTAGGACAGGGAGAATGGAAAATCAGCAAACAATGTGAGTACAACCTTAGTAGATGCACAGATGTCTTTTGTTATAAAACACACCAGGGAGGCAGCTTGCAGTGCAGCCAGCCCAGCTACAGCCTTGCTTCAGAATGGGAGATTTTTTGTGTCTTCCCTGCATGAACCACCCACCCACCTGCTTGCCCCTGATTTCGGGATAAGCTGATGTAACTCACTGGTCAGGAGGAAAAAAAAATCACCTATGTACTTTTATAGTTTCAGCCTATTCAGTATGGGATCAGATGATTCACTGAACGTGTGGCAGGAGCAGAGTCAGGGCTTCTTGCTCTTGTCAGCAGCAAGGTGTTAGTTCAGCTTCAGTCACTGGAATAAGCTGTACCCTCAGCTGCATTAAGCTTTAAGGCTTTTTCTGCTTGCTGTAACTTAGTATTTTTCAGGACTTAAAAAAGCAGCAAAAGGTCTACCTTCATGTAAGATAACTTTCACCCTAAAAAAGAATATTTCTTCCCGTGGATGAGCATGGGAATGTAGAGTGTCCTCAGAGGAGACATTAGTGACCTGGAAAACTGTCTAGTTTGCCCTTTTGAGGACAGGCTCACAGTGGCTTTATTAAAGGTCTTGCGCTTTTAAGGAGAATCTTGTCAGATATGAGATACTGAAGTAGTAGAAGGTAATAGACCCAGGAGAGGAGGAACATAGAAGCCACTACCTGAGTGTTTATGAAATAATGACAAGCAGAGAAGGTGAGAGTATTGTGTCTTTCCCATGGAGGTGATACTTGTTTCTTGCCCAGCCTGGGCAGACTGTCCCAGCCCATCTCACTACTTGTACACTTCCAGTGTGTACAGAGAAGACAGGCTGGTAGGTCTGACAGTAAGATTTAGTCTTATGAGTCTGTGAGGTTCTTTAGGCTGCTCAGTATATCCTCACAGCATTTACTGTTCAGGAAGCATATGTTTTAATATAATTTCCACTTGCATTCTGTGATGGTTTAGCTAATTTGCCTGCTCTCCCAACACAAAAGTGAGGGGAAAAGTAATACACACAACTCAGGGCTGAGATAAGAGATATGAGTTAAATATAACGTAATGTGCTAGTCTGAAGCTAGCTAGAATGTTCTGGTGAGAAGAATCAGATTACAGGATGAGAAAAGAAAACAATGGTGATGTCTGCTTCACTCATAGGCTTGCTGAGGTGTGTAAGAACAGGAACACAAACATAGATGACAGAGTCACTTTCTGGGTTTTGTGAACTTCTCTCTCTCTAACCTAACCTGCCGTCTGTGTGACTAATCCACCTGCTTCCTAACCCCCCTGGCCAACCCTCAAAACTACCTTAAACATAAGACAAGATCTTGGGTAAGGTTGAGTGGGAAGAAGGTGGAAGGGTGGTTGAGAGCCCCTCCTGGGGACTCAGGTTTCAGGGAGGGGAGTTGTGTTTCTGTATTACCTTTTATCTTGTATATTTCTGTCTATAACTGTATATACTATAAATATCTGCTTGTATATTGTGCTAACTGTAAATATAAAGCTTCATTCAATTTCCAGAGATGCTGAGTCTAGTCTGGGTGATTTTGCAAAGTGTGTGTGGGGCAGGTAACACCAAAACCATCACACATAAGATATTATAAGCACAATGCTTAATTACCTTAGTGATCTAAATAATACGATGCATGCTTACCTCAGCTAAGGTGTTTGCAGAAGGAGCACAATGAAATACAGTGGGGGGGAAAAAACACCATAAAAAATAAAAGCAAAGCCAGCAGCTGTGTGGCTCCCACCTGTTTTGCCACCATGCCTGCAGAAAAAGCCAGCACCCAAGAACCCAGAAGCAGCAGCTGAAACAGGAAGCCTCTCATGCTGCAACCCCCATAATTCTTTCCTCTAGCACTTTCATTTTTGAAGCTGGCATGACTGCAGCATGGTAGGAATAACGGCAGCAGGTTGAACTCAATCCATGACACATTCCTTACTTTGTTTTACCAGAAAAGAGTTTCAGCAGAGACTTTGAGTAGCAGCAGTGGATGTACTGATTTGGATGCATCTGATCTTCCCCGTGTTTAATGACTGTTCAGAAACAATGTCATGGAATAGGTTGAAATGGAATTTTTCGGTATCTTGAGCAATTCAGAGTGCAGGTTCCTGATGAGAAAACATCATAATTAGAAAGTAGAAAGTTAAAAATGCACAGTACAGACCTTTACTTCCTGATCTGTGAATAACTGGTAGCAGAAGTAAACTTTTCTTGTGTGTGTGCATAGGAGCTAACTTTGGCAGGGACAAATCATTACTGTTAGAAATTGTAGAAACTCATCTTTCACTCTGTTGTTCCCTGATGACAGTGTTTGGCCTAGCAATGATTTGGGACCCTACACATAACTTTGAAATGTGAATGCACCGTGTTAGCAACAAAGCACTGGATTCCATCCAATTCTGAGTCTATATAAAATTAAAATGCATGGCCTAATGACAAACTACAGGTGAATATGAGAGTCAGGAATGCAGCAATATCCTACCTCTTGCAGAGTATGATTGAGTCAGGGAAATGCGTGCACCGTAGGTCAAATTTTGATATTGGGCTTACTGCAGTCTTCTGCTGCCCCTCTGCAGGCTGCCTGTACTCCTTGTTTATCTTTTGATTAATTTTTAAAGGTCTTAGGTTTTTAACTTGTACTACCTGCATGTGATGGGTAATTGGAAGATGGTTATTCCTTCATGCACTTCTGGTCTTACAGCATTTGCTGAACACTGGGTGAGGAGGTGGGAAAGAATTGTACAGAAGCTATTACAGCTTCTGCATGCTGCTGTTCTCTGCTGAGGTAATGGTCTGTGGACAATCCTAAAGGTCTTTGTATTTCAGTAGCTTTGTACTAGTGTGCTTATGCAAGGGCTTGTATCCCTTTCTCTTCATGGTCTGCGAGGTAAAAGAAAGATGAGGGAAAAAAGAGAGGAGGTATCTAGTGTGAGATACTTAGCCTCTTGAAGCTCCTATGTTATTTTCCAAGGGTAGGTTGTTAGTCAAATTAATACAGATATGTTACACTCAAGAGACATATGTTACACCCAAGAAAGCCAGACATATCTTGGGCTGCATCAAGAGAAGTGTGGCCAGCAGGGCAAGGGAGGGGATTCTGCCCCTTTACTCTGCTCTCCTTGGACCTCCCCTGGTGTACTGTGTGCAGTTCTGGAGACCTCAACACAAGAAGGACATGGAACTGTTGGAGCGAGTCAACAGAAGAGCCTTGAAGATGCTCAGAGCATTGGAGCAGCTCTGCTATCAGGACAGGCTAGGAGAGTTGGGGCTCTGCAGCTTGGAGAAGAGAAGGCTTCGAAGAGACCTTGAAAGTGGCCTTTCAGTACCTGAAGGGGGCCTATGGGAGGGCTGGGGAGGGGCTATTCATGAGGTCTTGTAATGGCAGGATGAGGAGTAATGGGTTTAAACTGGAAGAGGGGAGATTTAAACTGGATGTTAAGAAGAAGCTCTTTACAGTAAGGGTGGTGAGGCACTGGCACAAGTTGCCCAGGGAGGTTGTGGATGCTTTCTCCCTGGAGGTGTGCAAGGCTAAGCTGGATGAGGCCTTGAGTGACCTGTTCTAGGGGAGAGGTGTCCTTGCCTAAGGCAGGGAATTGGAACTGGATGATCTTTGAGGTCCCTTCCAACCTAAACTATTCTATGATTCTAAGAGTATATTAGCATTAATGTCAGGAATATCTGAGACTAATATCATTGGGGGTTGGGTAAGATGACCTTTGGGGGTCCCTTCCAGTCCAGTGTAATCTGTGACTCTCATTCATGTTTATTGGAAAAGCAAAACCCAAAACAAACAAACAAACAAAAAAAACCAACCAAAAAACAACAACCAAAACACCACTAAAAAATACCCAACAAACAAACAACAGCAACAACCCCCCCCTCCCTCACACACACCCGAAAAAAAAACCCTGACCTACACAAAAAGAAAGGATCATGTCAATAATACTCTATAAAGCATAGAGACAGAATGTCCTGTATTTCACCTCCTTATGCTAAAATAAGCAAATAAAAAAAGTCAAATGCAAATTTACTTAAAAATACATTTTCCATACTGGCACTGCAGTGTGTTGGACTACTTCCTTTTTGTTTGAATGCCAACATTTGAGTATGCTAGATCTGAAAAAGCCTTATGTGAACTTCACTGAATAACAGAGCACACAATAATGAAGCAACATACATGATGTTCTCCCAAGTGAAAATGATTCTGAATGCTTAGTAGAGGAGTGTTAACTGTCTGTTAGAAATCTAATTTAGCAGTGTGGCAAGGCTGCCTTGTAAAATGATTTAATCAGTTCTCTGCATTATGGACATTATTTTTTAGAGGGTATTTGATGCATGTCTATCTGCTGCAGCAACATGCCCAGCCTCTTGCACTTTTTTAGACAGGTTAGGTTGTACCCTTTGAAGTGGGATGCTGGTATTCAGTGGAAAAGCAGGGGAGCAGTGTTGATAAGGTACCTGTTGGGTTAGACGTGAGCCCAAGCTCAGGTTAGTAGAGCTGGGATGCACAGGGGACTGTTGAATACACAGGGAAACATATAGAAGCTGTATGGGCAGGTGCTTATTTCTGTCGCTCTTTAGCAGGAAAGATGTTTATTTCTAACTGGGCTCTGTAAGTAAGCTTGTCCCTGGGGTAAGAATATGCAGAAGGTATGAATGGAGAAAGATTTCCAGCATAGTGTGAAGGAGGGGGATTGAAGTAAAAATAATTAGAATGTCTATGGGCAGAAGCAGTGTTAGGGTTATGGAGTACTCAGGGAAGGGATGAGAACTCTACGTGATTGTACATTCATGCACACACATCTGTCACCTGCTATTTCCTTGTCTGTTGTAATCAGTTGGTAGGAAATAAAAAGAATTTATTTGACCTAGATGAAGTTGTTCCAATGAGATCTGTCCTTAGAGGACAAGGGTTCCCAGTGACAATTCAGATGAAGAGTATTTTAGCCCAGATTCACTCAGTGCCATTCATGCTTGTCAGGATTGTTTTGGGTCCCCTTACCTTTTCTCTTTTTACTATGTCTTCTTTCCCATTCATTTTGCTACCTTAAACTTAATCTTCTAAACTTGTTTTTCACCTTCTGGATCTATCAAGTATAGTATTTTCCTGAAAGATGTGGTTGTGTTGCTGCAGTGCATGAATTGCATTTAAGTGTTTCTCTTCTCCTAACCTGTGTTAATTCCAGTGTGAAATGCTGTGCACTGTGCAGCTGGGGAGTAAAGCGGTGGGGAGCAAAGGTCTGGTTCCACAAGGTGCAGCACATGTTGGCAACTTTTGAGGCTAGTCCTACTCCAAGGGAAAGTCCTGAGAAAAACAATGAATGGATATTAAGAATGTTTATTCTAAATCAAATCCCACTTTTCTGCTTTGTTTACCAAGATTAGCAGATGCCTTCTTTCCAGGAATATAGCCTAGACAATCTGGTGTTTTCTAGGGGAAGTTGTAATTAACGTTAAGTTATAAATACCTTAAATGATTATAGCATTTCAATATTTTGTTGGAGTGATTACATGGAAAATGACTGTCATTGCTTTTTGCCTAGCTTTTTGCAAACTCTGACTTGAAAAGAATTATTCTTGGACCTAAGCAAAGGGTGACACATCCCATGTCTGGAGATTAAATATTGTGTTATATTTTTTGTCACCTGTTTGAAGTTGCTGGATGAGCATCAACGCATCAGAAATAGAGAAAGAAAGAAAGAAAGAAAGAAAGAAAGAAGGAAGGAAGGAAGGAAGGAAGGAAGACAAATAATCACTTGCTTGACTAAATGACGTTGAAAAAAAACCCCAACTTTTAACTAGACAAATTTGAATTCATCTAGTTAGAAAAACTGAAGCAAAACAGTCTGATGTTAGTACAAAGAAAACAACAGATGATACCAATTGTCCAGCTATCCACAGCAATTTGTAAACAATGATCTTTATGCTAGCAGGGAAAGAATCATGACAGCAATGTTGTTTTAGAAAGGAAAACAAACCCCAATATTTAAAATAAAATCTCACATGGGAGTCAGAGATCCTGCTGTTATTTTGTGAAAATTGACTGTGCAATTCTTTCTCAAGCATGTTATATATATTCTTATTGCTGTCTTAAGTAAGTGCTAACCGAAGTAATCTTCAGCTTTCCCAATGCAAAGTGAGTCTTGCTGGTATTGGAAAGGTGTGATATAAACCTTAGCTTAGAAACTTTGCAGTTTCTCCTTGCATAGCTTTATCTAAAGAATGGGGTGAAGACCCTATTTGTTTTTCAGAGCTCATGGGTACTGCTCAAAATTTTCCAGACCTCGTTGCATGAATACTGGAATCATTGCTGGGTGAGCTAGAATTAGTGCTGCATTAGAGTCTACTGTGACTGGACATGATGTTGAGAGACTGATTTTTGCCATTCTTACCTTGCTTCAGCTCCAGTGACTGATTGCTATTAAAATATCACAAACTCATTTTGACTGAAAATGTCCTGTGGGGATCATCTGGTCTGATATACTGCTCAAAGTAGAGCTGATCCTGAAGATATACCAGGTTGCATAGGACCTTCTTTCCAAGGATGGACATCTCCTAGGCTCTCCAGTTAATTTGTTCCAGTCCTTGTTCATTCATTTTGCCCTTTTTCCTCTTAAATCTGATTAGAATTTGTCTTACTGTAACAAGACTGTGAATTCTTGTTCTTTTGTTGGGCATCTGAGAAGAGTGGCTCCATCTGTATTCCCTCTGTTAGGGACTAGAAGACTGCAGTTAGAGATCTTGGTAGCCTTTGCTTCCTGAGGCTGAAGGAAGTCAGCTTCCTCAGCTGTTCCTCATGCATCATGTGCTCTATGACCATTTTGATGCCTGTCCTTGAACTCTCTCCTGTTTATCAGTATTTTATATCTGAAGGCTCAAAAATGAGCACACAATTTGAAAGGTAGCTTCTACAATGATGACTAGAAGGGACTAGTGACTTCCATCAAACCACTGGCTATGCTTTTGCTAACACAGAGCAGTTTGCGGTGAGCGCTCACTGCTGCATAGGCATGCTGCTTAATTGTGTTCAATTTCTGGTTTGCTAGACTCCCACTTCCTTTCTCAAAGAGTGATACTTAGCCTGCTTCTCCCTGGCCTGAACTGTTGCTTAGGGCTGTTTTCTCCTCCATGGAAGACTTTGGATTTGCCTTGATGAAGCTTGTGAGGGTGTTGTCAGCCCATACCTTTGACTTGTCAAAACCTCAGTGAAGGGCAGCCCAGCCCTAAAATGTACAAACATTAACAATCTGATTTGGCTGAGCAAGGTGAAGTCTTGGCATCTGTCCTTGTCCACATGGCCCCATGGTGTGTGGGATTGCCTTTCACTTATATAGCTTTTTCCTTTTAGTATCTTCTGAAGACTTCCTGAGTCATTGTAATTTACTGAAATCCCAGATAGTCTCTGCATTTCTAGTTTCTTATAATGGGGTTTAGTATTTATAGGTCCTCAAACTCTTCAGGGACCAATGGAATCAAGTAGCATTTAGATTTCAGTCTAAAAGTCTGAGAGCACTTGCTGGGAGGGGATAGATTCAGTGTAGAAGGATGGTTATCTGGCTCTGACCTTTGTGTTTAGATTATTAGTTGGTATTTAGAGCCTCATGTTTGTGTCTCTTCTCAGATTGAGGTAGTTTGGTCCTGCCACTTGGAAGAATCTTTTTAACTGCCAGACCCAAGATGATCTCAACAAGCCACACTTCTGCTTTTATATTTTAGATGTCCTGATATTTTTGAGTGAAATTAGAAGCATTTCTCTGCCTAGGTGTTCAGATGAAAAAGACAAAAAAAGAAAAAAAAAGAAAAAAAAATCTTCTGCACAGGTATTGGTTTTCTGGTTTATGTAAAAAGAAAACAAAGTTATCTCATACAAAATAAGCATGTTTCATTTAGCAGAAGAAAAAGTCTATTTGAAGATGTTACTGGATGATAAAGATTTTCTCAAAGTTTCAAGTGTCTGAGTGAGTAGATAGGAGTGCTTACAGAAACCTGTGAGATTTTCAAATGGAGCTTGTTTGCAAATGACAGGCAATTAAATTACTTATAACAGATTAAAGCTGTGCCAGTATCACTTCTTTTTCATTATTTGTGTTCTTTTGCACAATCTGGCATAATCTGTGTGTTACTTTTAACAAAATCTGATTTCTTGGGAAAAAAGAAAGTTTGTTTCTATGCTGAGGTAATAATTCCTAGCAGATTAAATTACAGAAGTCTTTCATAAGATATGTCATTTTACATCTTAGTGGCCTTTAGCATCCTTCTTGCTGGACACCATGAACTTGTATTTAAGAACTTATCCAATAGAATCATAGAAGACTTAGAATCATAGAATCAACCAGATTGGAAGAGACCTCCAAGATCATCCAGTCCAACCTAGCACCCAGCCCTATCCAGTCAACTAGACCATGGCCGTAAGTGCCTCAGCCAGGCTTTTGTTGAACACCTCCAGGTGTTCTCCACCACCTCCCTGGGCAGCCCATTCCAATGCCAATCACTCTCTCTGGCAAGAACTTCTTCTTAACATCCAGCCTATACTTCCCCCGGCACAACTTGAGACTGTGTCCCCTTGTTCTGTTGCTGGTTGCCTGGGAGAAGAGGCCAACCCCCACCTGGCTACAACCTCCCTTCAGGTAGTTGTAGACAGCAATGAGGTCACCCCTGAGCCTTCTCTTCTCCAGGCTAAACAACCCCAGCTCCCTTAGCCTCTCCTCATAGGGTTTGTGTTCCAGGCCTCTCACCAGCTTTGTTGCCCTTCTCTGGACATGCTCCAGCATCTCAACATCTCTCTTGAATTGAGGAGCCCAGTACACAAGGTGTGGCCTGACCAGTGCTGAGTACAGGGGAAAGAATAACCTCCCTTGTCCTGCTGGCCACACTGTTTCTGATCCAGGCCAGGAAGCCATTGGCTCTCTTGGCTACCTTTATATTTCTTAATATTTACTGAAGATGAGACATACAGAAACTAATAGTGCTAAATGTTTTTGGAAAGACCAAACTGGATTCAAATGCTCAAATGCCATTTTAAGGTATGTGTGCAAATTCACTGACAGTGTTAAACCAACTCATTGAGGAAGTATGGGATGGCTGGTATAAAGTTGCTTATAATACACCTAGTGGAGATAGTGCGCAAACTAATTGGGAAACCATCAGAACAAGGCTCTGAAAAGTCTCTTTTAAATTGTCAGGAGTTAGCTACTCAAAACAAAAATTATTATTTTGTTACCTGTGAGCTAATCTCTGTTTTCTGTGTGCTGTGGTACAGAGCAGAGGTACACAGCACTCGGAAGTTGCTAATCAGTCTTAAGTACTGAAAAGCCTTTTGTGCATTGATTAGAATGTTAAAAAGCAAAGTTAAGAAAAAAATTCTCTGAATAATGCTGCAAATAACTCTTGTGGTGTAATTTTGCTAAATTTATTTTCTGCTGTGATCTCAAATCATTATAATCTTGTTTCTCATGCTTATGATTGTTCATAATTTATTAATAAAGTAAATCCACAAAAGTGATTACAAAACTATGAGGAAAGCAGCAGGCAAATTTTCTGTTTTCCTTCCCTCAGCAGAGTTTTGTTATCATAGTGAATTTAAAGCACGAGGCATTCTGAAATCTGGAGGTGTAGTTGTTTTGTCATCTGCTTCAGTCTGCTGTCTGTTTAAAAATTCTGGTGAGCTTAGCTTAAAGAGTGATTAAGTTTTGTGGTTGTGGGAGATACACAACACTTTTTTTTTTTCCAGCTCAGGCACATGTTTGCATGCTAACACACCATATGGCACCCAAATTCATGTTAATAGTGTGCACTTTTATGATTAATATGTATCTTTGCCTGTCTCTCTTCTTGTATAATAGCTTCAGCTACATTTTGAGCACACGAAAGGCAGTACTCAGTCTCTCATTGGTTTGCATCTGTCAGTGTCTATAGAAGACAGTGGAGCATCTATGCCTGTTTGCTTCACTGAATTCAGTGTTGCTAGGGAATACAGTCTCCAGTGAACCTCAGGATGGAGTTATTCCATAGTGTTATGAACTGACATATGAGACATTATTTATCACCATGTGCTGTTCAGCTCAGCAAGTTAACTCCATTTGCCTGGAAAGATATGTAGGATGTGGTTGTTTTTGGTTTTTTGGGTTTTTTTTTGCTTGTGAGTTTCTTCTTTGCTATTACTGTGTAGAAGTCTTCTGGTAAACTCTCATAATCTTAAAGCCAAGATATGGCATGTTTCAAAAGAGCATCTTCTTTTGATTATTTTTGCAGAGGGACCTAGACAGGCTGGATGGGTGGGCAGAGGCCAATGGGATGAGATTTAACAAGGCTAAGTTCTACATATTGGCCACAACAACCCTAAACAACACTACAGGCTGGGGACAGAGTGGCTGGAGAGCAGCCAGGCAGAAAGGGACCTGGGAGTACTGGTAGATAGTAGCTGAATATGAGCCAGCAGTGTGCCCAGGTAGCCAGGAGAGCCAATGGCATCCTGGCCTGTATCTGAAACAGTGTGGCCAGCAGGACAAGGGAGGTGATTCTTCCCCTGTACTCAGCACTGGTCAGGCCACACCTTGTGTACTGGGCTCCTCAATTCAAGAGAGATGTTGAGGTGCTGGAGCATGTCCAGAGAAGGGCAACAAAGCTGGTGAAAGGCCTGGAACACAAACCCTATGAGGAGAGGCTGAGGGAGCTGGGTGTTTTTAGCCTGGAGAAGAGGAGGCTCAGGGGTGACCTCATTGCTGTCTACAACTACCTGAAGGGAGGTTGTAGCCAGGTGGGGGTTGGTCTCTTCTCCCAGGCAACCAGCAACAGAACAAGGGGACACAGTCTCAAGTTGTGCCGGGGGAAGTATAGGGTGGATGTTAGGAAGAAGTTCTTCACAGAGAGAGTGGTTGGCATTGGAATGGGCTGCCCAGGGAGGTGGTGGAGAACACCTGGAGGTGTTCAAGAAAAGCCTGGATGATGCAGTTAGTGCCATGGTCTAGTTGACTGGCTAGGGCTGGGTGCTAGGATGGACTGGATGATCTTGGAGGTCTCTTCCAACCTGGTTGATTCTATGAACAGTGCAGTATTTATTTATGTTCTATGAATATTCACCCTCAAAGCATACCAGTCAAATAAGTGTTGCAGGAAGATCTGTGGCAACCAGCAATGCTCTTTTTCTCTCCCCTCTGTCCCTGATCCTGCATGCACACACCAATACACACATATACAATTCTGATTTGCCAAAGTGGGAAATAATATATGAAGTCTATTCACCCACTTCACTGTGAGATCAGCAGGCTTTTATTTGAACAGCTATAAATATTGTCTGTAATTTGTCAATTTGCTTTATATGAAGTGGGAACCATTCACATAACTCTTCTTGCTGGGCTGTAGAAGGGCAGCAGTCATAGTGAGTCATAGAGTCATAGAATGAACCAGGTTGGAAGAGACCTCCAAGATCATCCAGTCCAACCTAGCACCCAGCCCTTTGCAGTCAACTAGACCATGGCACTAAGTGCAGTGAGGTGATGGTTTCTGATAACAGCCTAGTTGGTGCTAGTTGTGCCAAACTGCAGTGTGCCACCTCTCAGATTTTCTCAAAACCTTGAAATCCTAGTACTGACTTTCTAGTATGTGTTGTTGATACTCATTTTAAAATAGATGTGTCTCCTGCACCACTGCTTTCCACAGCTGCCCACTTTTGTGCAGTATAGGTAACCAACAGAAAATCTACTATAGTCTCTCTTACTGCACCTCTGTTTTGTGACAGAAGACTTAATGACAGCAACCTCTTTTCTCCCCTTGAGGCATTCTGAATTTTGTATTTAAGCCACTTGAAATCTAATAAGATATTGAGAGCGCTGTTTCATTTTGAGGGTGGTTTCCTTGGTCATGGTCATTGTCAGTTTATTATTTCACCTTATCAGAACTTCCACATTTTCCTTCAGTTTGTTGCCTAAAAATACCACCAAGATATTTGTAACTTATCCACATAATTTCTCTTGCTTTTATAATGCCATAGTAAGAGGGAAAAAAGAAGATCCTGAGCTGTACAACATACAGGGTTGTTTTTTTTTCACTTGATAGTGTCAGCCATGCATCACAAAAGGATTAAAGTCATCCTATTAGTGTCTTATACCATTTCAACCTGTTAGGATTATGAGTGACAGTCAGTATGTACTTGGCAAAAGGATGCTTTAAAATAAAAAACAAACACAAATAAACAAACAAAACCAACCTGGACAAGTTAGGACTCAGTCTGCCAAAATCATGGAGATTTTTAAGGCAGAGAAGTCTTTGCACAGCTGAAAAAGTGGACCTACTTGTCTATCCAGGTACTAGTCTGAGTATTTTCTAGATTCAGTAGAATTTAGTCATTTAGAGGTCAATTAGCCATTTTTGGTAGAGTTTTAACAAGTCAAAAATTCAATTTACACAGCCATGAATTCTTCTTACACACATGAGCTTTCCCTGCAGGGTAGCAGTGCCTAGCAGAGCATTATGTATCAAGCTAGCAGCAAAAGTCAGTATGGTGCCAAGTATAACCAGAGTGTGGAGGTAAATGGGCGAAAGACAAAGGCTTTGATAGTTTGGAATTTCTTGGTGCATCACTGAGATTTCTGTAGAGTTTGGAATTTCCGTAGAGCAGGAATTACTAGTTCAGGGAGATATCTCAATAGAGTTAATCCTAGAATGACAGAAGGACACATAGACAAAATAATGTCTTTTTTGAGGTTACAGCTCTTGCCACCTTGGTTGGCAAGCAGGCAGGGAGCTGAAGAACAAATGAGTTCATTGTGAGTGCGCCACAAGCATATACTACGTTTAACAAACTTAATTATGTAACTAAGGAAGACAATTAGAGTGACCTAATTAGGCTGAGATGCACAAGGTAGCAGGTCTTGGCTTCTAGTATGGATTGTTTTGAGTTGCCAGGTTTACACTAAATGTATTTGTTTTTAAACATTTGTCAGGTTGATCTCAGGATGACTGCAGGCTTGAACTTTGGTGGACATTTCACCTGCATACAGCCCAGGTCTGTTTTGCTATTGCTTCATCTGCCTTTTTTTTTTTTTTCTTGGAGCATAAGGAGGGAGCCCTCAAGGGTTGATGCAGCAAGGCAAGCAGTACTCTGCTCTTGGCAAGCTCAGTTAAGACTCTCCAAAGGGGAAGAGTATGATCATTTTAGTTGCAGCAATCCCAAACTATGCTCTTGAATGTGAGCTTTGAAGGATTATTTGGCTGTTTGCTAGACTGTCTTCATTTTGCAAAGGAACAACTTTTTGCAGTTTGCGACACAGAAGCAGCATCTTGCTTACATAACTTTAAAGCCAGAGAAATTTAGCATCCTGTGAATGTGACAGGACTATGATTCAGATTCACCATTCCCTGTCTTTGAACTAATGAATTTCCTAGAATATAAACCACAACTAGATCAAGATGAGCCTTTTAAATATGGAAAACTCAAATTATGTTGGGCAAGTTATTAAATAAAAGGCTTGAAGACATATCTGCAATAACCTTGCACACAGAGTTCATGAAATTCAAATCCTTTTTAAGCAGATTTCCATTCCAACAGCAGCCTGTACTTCCAGGGCTGTTCCTTTTCTTTGCTTTGCCTCTAAGGCTTAACTTTGAGTCTTCTCCTCACTGCAACTAATCCTGTGACACCTGAGGTTTGTGTCAGTCTGCCAGTTCCCTTTCAGAGTCTCTCACAGCTATCTGCCTTCCTGCCCTGTTCTGCCCTCAGGATGTGCTTGTGTGGGTGGGAATTGGGTAGCATGCCACTGTGGCACAATGACCTTACACACGGTGACTTTTTGTCATGGAGGATTCAAGCAGGAGGCACATTCAGTCTCTCAGCTGCTGCAGTTCACTTTGCTGCTTTTCAATAATTTATTATTGTGTTAAAAGTCTCTGCTTTCCAAGACATTCACAGAAATGGTAAGTTGTTTGGACTGCATAGTTCTGTGAGTTTATTTTGACAGTTTGCTCTGCATAAAATATAGTGGCCACTTGGGTCAGGAGAAGGTTTGAGTGTTGTAGCCATTGCAGGTGTAGTCCACCTAGTGGAGCAATCCACTGTCAGGTCAGCTCAAGTCACAGTTCAAAACCTGTTTTTCAACCTGGGGGAGGAAAAAGATGCTCTGTTTTTTTGGGGAAAAAGAGCAAAGTATCCTAAAGGATGCTTGGATTTTGAGGACTTTTAGTGCCTGCTGACTGTAAAGCACCGTGCCTACTCACACACTCAGTGTCATGCTGGGTGGATAGTAGTTAAAAACCCCCATGAGTTCTCTCCATACCATCTTTTTTGCCAGGTATTAAGTGGGGAACCCCCCCCCGAACTATAGTGGTTATCTGTGCAGATGTTCACTCTATCTGTTCCAGCCTGAAAGTCCTATACTGTGGTAAATGACTGTAGTCTAGCACAATGTTACTTTAAACCAAATTAAAGTGTACTGTAAATGTGGCATTTATGGACTAACTTAAATGGTAGCTTATCAAAATGATAACATGTTATTTGTGCTGAAGTAAAGCATCTTAGCAGAGTTTTATTCATCAGAGAAAAAGTTCAAATGTTTTACATCACAGAAAGACTTTGATTAAAAAAATCCTAAACATCTGATGAAGTCTGTTGCACCAGATTTTTGCAACCTTTGGGGTCAAGAAATTTCATTTTGCTGTTCTTAATTTATAGATCCCTTTTTAAAACTCCTACTTTGTCTGTCATATTTTTCTTCTGCCTTGTATCTGTGTTTCCAAAATTCTTACTGGAGAATTAAACTTCTTACTGGAGAATTAAACTTAGGTGGCCAAGAGAGCCAATGGCATCCTGTCCTGGATCTGAAACAGTGTGGCCAGTAGGACAAGGGAGGTGATTCTTCCCCTGTACTCTGCACTGGTCAGGCCATACCTTGAGTACTGTGTCCAGTTCTGGGCCCCTCAATTCAAGAGAGATGTTGAGATGCTGGAGCATGTCCAGAGAAGGGCAACAAAGCTGGTGAAGGGCCTGGAACACAAACCCTATGAGGAGAGGCTGAGGGAGCTGGGGTTGTTTAGCCTAGAGAAGAGGAGGCTCAGGGGTGACCTCATTGCTGTCTACAACTACCTGAAGGGAGGTTGTAGCCAGGTGGGAGTTGGCCTCTTCTCCCAGGCAACCAGCAACAGAACAAGGGGACACAGTCTCAAGTTGTGCCGGGGGAAGTATAGGCTGGATGTTAGGAGGAAGTTCTTGCCAGAGAGAGTGATTGGCATTGGAATGGGCTGCCCAGGGAGGTGGTGGAGTCACCATCCCTGGAGGTGTTCAAGAAAAGCCTGGATGAGGCACTTGGTGCCATGGTCTAGTTGATTGGTTAGGGCTGGGTGCTTGGTTGGTCTGGATGATCTTGGAAGTCTCTTCCTTGAGGTCTCTGCTTGATTCTATGATTCTGTGATTCTATTAAAGGAAAAAATATAAAATTGCAAACAATGTTAGTTCAGAAAAAGCCATGCTGGGAGCTACATGTACCACTTAGCACTCTTAATGAAGGACATCATCCTCTGCAGGAAAAGAGTTTAATCTAACTTTCCAAAAATACCAGACGCCTTCTGACCTTTTATTGAAATCCAAATATATTCTCAAGAACATCCTTGTGCTAGCTTAATAGATGTTTTCACATTTTCCAGGTAAAGTGACTTTCAGAAGCTGTAAGAACAATTCTGATGGGCCTCAAAGTCACCTGGTGCCTCTTGCCATCCCTGGTGGATGTTTGTTTAGAACCTTCTATGGTTGTGTGATGGTTTGGACTCTTACCCGCCCCCCCACACTTTTGAATTTGCCCCAGCTAACTCAGACAGGCCTCCAGGAATAGGAATGAAGCTATTTATTTTACAGCAGCAAATATACAAGCAGCTATTTACAATATATACAGTTATATACAGAAATATACAAAGGATAAACAATACAGAAGCACAACTCCCCTCCCAGAAACCTGAGTCCCCAGGAGGGGCTCTCAAACCACCCCAACACCTCCCCTTGCCCTCTCAACCTTACCCCAGTTCTCAGAAAGAAGAGAGGTGCAGCCAAGAGGTTAGGGAGCAAGGTTAGTGGCAGCAAGGTTTATGAGATGCAGCTTCGTCAAAGCCCAGAAGCAAAGTGAGAGACAAAATGGAGAATGCTATCAAATGTTTTCTTCTTCTTCCCAGAGTTCCCAGCGAGACTGTGAGAGGAGAGACAACCATGTTTACCTTTCACTGCCCGTTATCTAGTTCTTTTACCAAAACATGCCAGCTTGCTTCAAACTAGCACAGGTTGTATGTGCTGGGAGGCAGCCTCTGCTGCCGTGTGCCTGAAGCACGCATGAGAGACAGGAATTCAGCTTCATGGTCTGAACCAGGAAGGTACTGAGGGGTTTCTTTCTGTATCTTCTTATTCTCAAAGCAATGCCTTGTTTTAATTTCTGTAGGGGTTTAGGGCCAGGAGCTACCCAGTACCAGAGGGCAGAAGTGATATTTATGCCTTCTGGGGAGTAAAAATAGAAATGCTGCACACCGACTGGGAGTTTACAGAGGGGGGGATGCGTTCTTTTTTGAAAGTCAGGGAAAGATGAAATTGTATTTTCTTATAGTATAACAATGTAAAGAGAGATAATAACTAGAGAAGGAAGGAAGGGAAAAAAACAATACAATCACCTTAAGGGAGATGGGGGAGGGGTCAAGCGGCGGCGAAGCAGCAGAAGCAGCAGTAGCCAAAACAGCAGCCGGGGAAGATAGGCGAAGCTGAAGCAGCCGAAGCCAGCGGGAGAAGGGGGAGAACAAACTGTGCTTCTAGACATTAAGTTCTTGATGCTCCAATGAAATTATATTAATTTATCTATTGTTGCCATTTATGTGGCCTGTCCCTGGAATGTTCATCTCTCCCCTATGTCTGAGCTAGAGGATCAGCTCAAACGGCCACAAGGAGATTCTATTTACAAGTGCATAGGCACAGAAGGCAGTCAGGTAGAATGAGCACATTCACACACTAGGACTAAAACCTTCTGGAATCCTCCACCCCATCCAACCCCAGCACAGGCCTGAGAGCAGGCCAGAGCTGCCCTCCCCTCCCTACCTCCGGCCTACAAGGCCTCCGCAGGCCTCATGAGGCAGCTCAAACCTCCCTGCCAGCTGGGAGCCATCTGCCCCACACAAACATGAGGCAAGCAGGGACCTGCTCTTCCCTAGTGTGCTGGTTTGAAGCAGGCTAGAATGTTTTGGTGAGAGAAAGTAGATAATTGGCTATGAAAGGAAAACATTGGTGATGTCTCCTTCCCTCACAGTCTCACAGAGAGGCATGGGAACAAGAAAGCAAACATTAGATAACACTTTTCGCCATCTTCTCACTCTGCTTTTGGCTTCGGACTGAGCTACATCTCCCTAACCTCACTGCCACTAACCTTGCTCCTTAACCTCTTGGCTGAACCTCTTTTTCTTCCTAGGATTTGGGGTAAGGTTGAGTGGGGCAGGGGGAAGGTGCAGGGGTGGTTGAGAGCCCCTCCTGGGGACTCAGGTTTCTGGGAGGGGAGTTGTGTTTCTGTGTTGTTTTTACCTTGTGTATTTCTGTCTCTAACTGTATATACTGTAAATATCTGCTTGTATATTGTGCTAGCTGTAAATAAATAGCTTCATTCATATTCCCAGAGCTGGCTGAGACTAGTCTGGGGTGTTTCTAAAGTGTGTGGGGGGGCGGGTAGCACCTAAACCACCACACCGAGGAGAGAAGGGAAGGGGGGAGAGGCAGGGAGGAGGAGAGAGCAATATCAGCCAGACACTGCTTTATGACCTGTGACACTTGAAAATGGAATAGAGTGACAGTGTTACAGCATCCTGGGTGTCCAGGTCTGTCCCTTGGGACTCTCTGTCTGTTTTCGGAGGACTTCTTAAGCAGCAACTTGCCCGAACCACCACAAATTTCTTATCAGAGAAACATCTCTCCGTCTTCTCCTTTCCAGGCTCTTCATAAGAGAAGTGCTGCAGTCCCCAAATCATCTTTCTGGCCCTCTGTTGGACTGTCTCCAGTAGTTCCTTGTCCCTCTGGAGCTGGGGAGCCCAAAACAGGACACGATACTCCAGGCGTGGCCCCAGCAGAGCAGAGAGTGAGGAGAACCTCCCTCAGCCCTCTGGCCATGCTCTTCTTAATTTACCCCAAGATACCGTTGTTGTTCTTGGCCACGAGGGCACATTGCTGGTTGATGCTGATTTTTTTGTTCACCAGCACTCCCAGGTCCTTCTGAGAACTGCTTGCCAGTGGGTGAACCCCTGAGGTACATAGTGTTATTCCTTCCCAGATACAGGACCGTACACTTGTCTTTGTGGAACTTCTGCCCACTTCTCCAGCCTGTACAGACTTTGCTGAATGGGGACACCACCAGCCAGCTCTCAACCCACCTCACTGTCCACTCGTCCAGCCCACACTTCCTAAGCTTACTTATGAGGATGCTATGAGATAGTCATAATCTTGTTTCCCTCCACATACTTAGCATGATCTCTCATAAGAGAGGTGCTCCAGCCCTGTGATCATCTTTGTGGCTCTCCTCTGGACCGGTTCCAGCAGATCCATGTCCTTCACATGTTGGGGGAATACTCCTCTAAACCAGAATCACTGCCTTGTGCTGAGAAAGAGCAGCTACATCTTGCAGAGTTTCAAAATTAAACTTTTTCCCATCAACTTTGATTCCAGCTGGCTGCACATCCTCCTGAGCTGTTGCACTGCACCTCAGCAATGCTGTCCTACTTCATACAGCAGCTGCCCTGACTGCCAGAGCTTTAGTGTGGAGTGACTATTGCTTAAGGACATCCAGTTGAGGCCCCATCCCTGCAGACATGCAAGCTGAGGCTCAACAGGTCTCTTGGCAGCCTTATGTAGTTGAGGATGTCCTTGCTGACTGCAGAGGAGGTCCGACTGGATGATTTTTGGGGGTCCCTCCCAGCTCAGACCATTTTATGATTCTATGATTCTAAGTGAGGATGTCCCTGCTGACTGCAGAGGAGGTTGGACTAGATGACCTTTGGAGATCCCTTCCAACCCAAACCATTCTATGACTATAACTTTGTGACCTCCGTGATCTGTTCCTTCACCTTTTCATGGATTGAGGTGAGGCTGACTGGTCTGTAGCTTCCTGGATCCTCTTTCTTACACTTTCTGAAGACTGGTCTGACACTGATTTTTTTTCCAGTAGTCAAGCACCTCTTCTCTTCTCCATGACTCCTTGAGATGGAGAATGGCTTAGCAATAACCCTATCCAGCTCCCTCAGCATTCATGGGTGTATTCCATCAGGGCCTATGAATTTGTGAGTGTCCAGATTGTCTAAATGCTCTCTAACCTGATCCTCCTAGACTGAGGAGGTGTCCATCTTCCTCCAACCTTTTGCTCCTGCCTTCAGGTGCTGGGATTCCTGAGGGTGAGTCTTAATGGTAAATGCTAAAGCAAAGAAGGTATTCAGTAATTCTGCTTTCTCCGTATCCTTTGTAACCAGAATACCTACCTCATTCAGCAACAGGGCCACCTTTTTTCTGGTGTTTCTTTTCCTGTTGATGTACTTGAAGAAGCCTTTCTTTAAATGACACATCTTCTCACATTTGTGACTTCTTCTCTATATTCTAAAAAGCACAGGGAGTGGAATGAAAGGAAATCGAACTGAAATAGTCAGAGTGTGACAGTGAAAGCGTAGGCTATTTATGGTAGTGTAATAATAAATGGTAATGAATGAAGGGAAGAAAAAGAAAGATGAGGCATGTACAAAGCTGAACAATTGACATTAGTGACTCTGTGTTCAGTTTGCCAAAATTATCTCACTTAGCTCTTCATTTTGCACTTGAGCTGCAACTGACAAATGCCTTGTAAATCTACTACAGCACATCACTCTCTCAAAATGAGAGGCAACAAAATACTAAGTAGTATGCAGCAATAGATTTAACTGACAGTGATCTTGGGGCTCAAGTGTCTGAAATTATTGACACCTTTTGATGTTATTTACTGCAAAAGCACAACTGATTTGGTAGAAAAAATATTACAAGGCTTTTGATGCAATAAAGGTGCACATTTGATGAATAATTAACTTTTTTTTGTACCGTTATGAATCACTGTAATGTTAGAATTCTTTGAATAAAAATTAGAAAAGCTGGAGATTGATCCAGCTTATTCTCAATAATAGGAGATATTATTTCTGTTTAAACATCTTTGAATATATTGTTTTTCCAACATGATTCCTCTTGATTTTTGTACTTTTCCATATTCTTCTTTTTTTCCATAAAATGGAGAGATATAGATTATGCAGAGTGGAAGAACTAGAAATGAGCAAGATGTTGATTTCCCTGTTAATATTGAATGTACCAAAATACCTAATAAGTGGGATGTCAGAGAGAACTATGCAATATCATGGAATCATAGAATGCTTTGGATTGGACAGGACCTTTAAAGGTCATCTAGTCTAAACTCACCCTGCAGTGAATAGGAACATCTTCAACTATATCAGGTTGCTCTGAGCCCCAAACAATATGACCTTAATTATTTCCAGGAATGGGGCATCTACTGCATCTCTGAGCAACCTGCGGCAGTGTTTTATCACCCTCATTTGCTTAAGTACACTTTTAATTTATTACATTACTGAAGTACTAAGATTTAGTTTTGCTTTTTACATATTTATGCTCTGAAACAGTGAATATCCAAATGCATTTTAAAGATACTTGAAAAAAAATCTAATTCAAGATGACATTGTGTCTGTGGATGTTCATCTGTTTTAATTAATGCTGCTAATGAGAGAACATCTGCAATGCTGTCTTCTGTAGTGTTATTGGACTGATGAAGAAGTGAATGAATTAAATAAAATGGAATGTACATTGTGGGTGAGCAGATACAGCATGGATATTATAAAATCTGTCTGGTCCAGGAATATCTGAACCAACACTAGTTTGATTCTGGTTCAGATGGTGGTTGCAGCTGCAGAATAATTCATCAGAACTCAGTAAATTGTACTATGGAATCTGACTAATTGCTTACCTTGCACAATAGGATGTCTCTAAAGCCCAAACAGTAGCTTTCTGTTAGGTCTTCATGAGATGATAATGCTTTGAACTCATGTTCACCATCTTACAGACATCCTGACCAGTGTTACCTGCATTATGGATTTCATTGCTGTGCAGTCCTAGAACAACTTCTATATTTGATCAGTGATACAGCCAGAAAAAGTGGATACGGTGAATCTTATCTAAAATTATTCAGGTGTGGATTCCTCCATGGGCTACGGTGTTGGGTATCTGTTCCACTGTGATCATCCATGAGCTGAAGGGGACAAACTGTTCCACTATGGACTGCAAGGGAGTCTCTGGTCCAGTGCCAGAAGCCGCTCCTCCCTCTCCTTCACTGACCTTCATGTCTGCAGGGCTGTTTCTCACACTTTTTTCTTTCTTTATCATTCCTCTTTCACAGCTGCTGTGCAGTGTGTGTATACCTTTCCTTAAATGTGTTAGCACAGAGGTTCCATCAGTGTCACTGCCAGCTTAGGTCAGTGGCAAGTCCAATTTGGAGCTGGCTGAATCTGGCTCTGTTGGATATGGCTCAGCATCTGGTGTCTTCTCACAAAGCCACCCCTGTGACACCCCTGCTATTAAAGCCTTGTCATATAAACTCAATACAGATATGTTATTGTAAGAGAATGGTCTTCTTACCACAAATATAGAAAATGTTTCTTGATTATGTCCTGAAGTTCTGTCTGTGTAACACTTACAGAAAAGACCTCAACTTCCAAGCTGAATACAAGTTCATTACGAAAAGAGAAACACAATTTGATCTTTGCTCTTACTGTATATTCAGTCATGATAGAAACTCAGATGCAGTCAGTTTTGATTATACAAGGTTTATCTGTTTGTTACACTCCAACTCCATTTCATATTGGAGTTTTTAAATTGGAATCATCCAGTGTGAATGTTAGATACTCAAAGAAATAGTAATAAGACCGAAGATAGGTTATCTAAAGGAAAACAAACAAACAACAACAAAAAGCCAAACAAAAGGATAAAAGAAAAATCAATTAAAGTATATAAACTCCTGTTATTAAGAGAGATAGGAAAATATTGTTTATCATGCTGGGTGGATGCTGTTCCTAAGTAGTGAACCAAAAAACATCAAAATTATGTTGAACAAGTAGCTGAGCCTTTGTGAGGTGTTTAAGCAATCATTTAGGAAATGAGATGCCAGAGAGTGAGTGGTGTCACCCTTGCTGTGGAGTCAGTGATTTAAGAGGCAGGTGGCACCCAAGGCAGAATATAAGCTATTAAATGGGATGCCAAGCACCAGTACCTTATTGATAGCACTTTGTACTGTTCTCTGTACTGCAGGCAGGATCAGATAAAGAAGTTGCTAGGTCAAGTCTCAAAGTATGTCAAGAGTTGTCAAGGTAAGAGTGTTAATTATTCACTGAATAGATTAGGATCTCCTCTCCTGTGTCCACCCATAATCTAAAATGAAATCTGATTGCTAGTAGTTAGAAGATGATAGAGGAAAGCATATACAGAAGAGCCCACAGTTTGGGATGGCTTTGATGTAGTTGGTAGAAGGGGGTGCTTTTGGTTTTGGTTTTCAAATTCAGAACATGTGAGTGGCTATGGTGGTTCAGACCAGACTTGGTGCAGGTGTTCAGCATTGTTCTGGAACAGTGATTAGAAGGACAGGGCAAGCTCTTAATCCTACTTCCCCACAACACTGTCCCACTCAGAGTCATGGAATGCTAGGGGCTGGAAGTGACCTTGAAACATCATCTAGTCCAAGCCCCCTGCCAGAGCAGGATCACCTGTACCAGATCATGCAAGAATGCATCCAAGCTCACTCTCTAGAGATATTCAAGACCATCTCCAGAGAGGGAGACTCCACAACCAGTCACCAGTGGTCTGGGATTCAGAAGTTTCCTGAGAAAGGTCACTCTCTCTCTATTAATAAGTTTTGAATTGTTTTTACTCTATGAGCTAGTCTGATTTCTTTTCATATATTTGTGAATTTTAACATTTATAATATTCCCTGGCAAGACATTTCACATCTTCTTTGCATGGCATGATGTTTAGGACAAATGAAAGGGAAATGCTTTTTCTTTTAATGGATAATTATGTTGTCACCAGGTGTTGTGGTTGTTAGAGTGGTGATTCAAGAGCAGTTGTACAAATTCATAGAAAGAAAATCCAGTTCCAGCATTCAGAAGTAAAAAAAGATAATTTCTGACTTTGAAAGTACCTAAGTTACAGATACTAGAAATCAGAGAAGATACCTTAGGAGAAGCACTCCCTGACCATAAAACCAGGCAGAGGATGTAAGGAGGATGTAACTTGATTAATCTTTGTTGTAGCTCTGAGAAGTTGTCTGTATGTTCCTCACTGAGTTTTCTGCATTCTTTGATGTCTTTTAAAATGTGAATGATGATCAGATGAAAATAAATGTTGGTGTTTCTCATCTCTTAGCTCCTTCCAAGTTGGTAGTCTAACACAGACTTCTTGAGCAAGATCTTTCAGTGGATAGGAATAAGTCTTTGTACCTCTGTTCTCCCCGTTCAGAGAAGTCTCATCATGTATTTATGAGCACTTGCTTCTCTTTCCAATGATATTCAGTGCAGAGTGCTGTTGAAAGCTCTCATATCACTTGAAAGGGTTTGATATTTCATTATGCAGATAGCAGCTGTTGGTTACTCCCTCTCATCATAAAGAATGTCAGGAGTTCAATAGATATGAAAAGTGTTTCTCAGGTTTATTTTTGCTCAGCAAGGAGTGTCATGCCAGGATAGAGGTGAGAAACAGTTGGGCATAGCTATCCAACAGCTAGAAATCTGAATACAATCATGCATCAGTTCCAAATAGTTCTCATCACTATGTGAATCTAACAGGATCCATTCAATTACAGGTATCTGCTCTTTTGCCAGTGCTGTGTCGGGGTCCGGAGGCTGGCGAGAGGCGAGATCGGGACACTGATGACTTGAGACAGCAGCTTCTATGCATCAGTACGATTTATTAAGGCCATACAGTGGCTTATATGGTGCTCAGAGGAGGTGTACCCAGCCAGCCTGGGGCTGGTACAAGTGGGCAGTACCGATTGGCCCCAAGTCACGTGCAGGGTGCAGATAGGATACCCTTATCAAAACAGCCCGTGGTTCCACCCCAGGGGGCTGGCAGGGTCAGCCCCCTGGAGCTGTGTCTGCCCCAGGGGCCGGCAGCTTCCAGCCCCCAGCAGGTGTGCGTGGGTTGCTCACAGTGCCTTCCAGCTCAAGGACTTTCTCCCATCACAAGGTCTCATGTTTACAGCTCATGCCCCGCTGTGGGAGAAATTCTCCCACAGTGCTGTAATTACTCAAACCTGTCCATGTTACGGGAGTTAGCAAAGCTTTATGTACCAGACCCGTGTGAATTTCCATTCTGTGCTCTAAGGATTCGAGCTCTGCCTTATGCTTATGGCCCTAAGGGTCTGAGTACACACCCCAATGTCTCACTGTCTGCCAGACAGCCTTCCTGGCAGCCTGCAACCTTCACGAGTTGTGCTGCATCTCTTGATTTCAGTGATGTGTCCCCTTCACATGGAACATCTTTCCTCTCAGCTGTAGCGAGCCTTTGGAAATGGTAGAGAAGGTCTTGTTTGTGTACTCAGCTAATGGGCTGGCTGGTCTCTCCAGAAACATTTCTTGTCCTTGTGCACCCCTTGTGCTTCAGGCAGGGTTTCCTCCATGTGTATGCAGATCCTTTTCTCAGTGGAGGATGATAGTTTCAGTTGCCAGCCTCTGCTAGGAAGAGAAATCAGGAAGGTTAACACTTCAGTCCCCAAACCATTCATTTGGCTATTTTTCTTAATTAAAATGGGTGATTCTGTTTCCTTAGAAATTGAAAGTGTGGCTTTATTAGGTGTGATATTAATCTGTTTTTTTTTTCATAGTGACAGGTAGGACTCTCCTCAGATGTTTGTTTGGTAATTTGCTTACATTTGTCCTTGGGTATTGTCCATGTAATCTGTATCAAGTCAGTGTGTTAAGAGATACATTTGATGTAATTATGTCATTAATATGTATGTTTGTAATTTTTGTGGGGCTTGTCACTGCCTTTTAACTGAGTCTAACACAGCAATTAATGTGTTTGAGGTGAGTATTTTTCAAGCCTCTTTCTTGAAAGAAAATTGTGGCATGTACCAAAACTCACGTGTTTGGAGTTCTGGTTGTGGTACAAACCCATTTCTTCCATGAAAGGTGTCACAGCCATCCTCAGTGCTTCAGTGTGCACTCAAGATGAGCAGCACAGCATGGCTGTCTGTTTTTATATACAAGGCTGTGGTTCAGCTCAGCAAAACAGAGATGCTGACAATTCAGGTGAAAAAGTGAAACTATCTAGCAATATCCTTTGGGTGATATTTTTCATCATTTAAGTTTGTGACTTTTTATGAGGGATCCTTTCCTCTTCATTGCTGGTAGTCATTCTCCAATTAATTAGTTAGCTTCTTTTTATCCACAAATGTCCAGGACTTTATAGTTTCTGCTTTTTAATGTGGATTTTGGTTCTTACGCAGTCGTTTGGTGGACTGTTATTAAATTGCTGCATAGTGTTCCTCCTGAAACTAGTAGCCACTTGGCCTTTACAATTGCAGAACTTGTTTGCTGATTATATTGTGGAAATTTCAGTGTTGTCTGTTCTTGTCTTTCAACAGTGCCCACTTCTAGGGTTATATATATTGTTTGGCAGTAGAAGATCATGAGCAGCAATAGAGGTCTTCCAGGATCTCTGAAAAAGTCAAGTTTTGAAAGGGCTTCATGAGCTTACTGAGGATCTATTCCTCAGTGTGTAAGCAGGAAGAAAGCTTTTCTAACTGCTTGTCTGTCTGGCTTCAGAGGAATATTTTTTGTGTGTGAATGTTTATTTTTTAATATTTGTCACAGACTGTTCTGTTGCTTGCAGGGAAGAATGTTATACACAGTACATGCTATGAAATGTGACAGTAAACAAATGTGAAAGTCCACTTTCTCCCATCTTTCTCATTTTCCCCTATTTTTTCTGACCAGTTATGACTAGACACAGTATTGTTCTTTATCTTTTTCTCTGGACTGTTCTAGCAGTTTTGCTCAAGGAGCACACTGAGTCCTGTAAGTATTTGTGGTGGCCTAAAAGGGAGATGAGATTAGTCAGGAAGAAAGTATGAAGATGGAAAGGTGATAGCATTTCTCCTCCCCCTCTACTTTGCCCTGATGAGGCTGCATCTGGTATACTGTGTCCAGTTCTGGGCCCCTCAGTTCAAGAAGGACATAGAACTGCTTGAGAGAGTTCCATACAAAGCCATAAAAATGATTAAGGGAGTGGAACATCTTCCTTACAAGGAGAGACGGAAGGAGCTGGGGCTCTTTAGCTTGGAGGAGACTGAGGGGTGACCTCATTATTGTTTATAAACATGTAAAGAGCAAATGCCAAGAAGAAGGAGCCAGGCTTTTCTCAGTGATGCTCCATGACAGGACAAGGGACAGAGGGTGGCAGTTGAGGCATAGGAAGTTCCATGTAAACATGAGGAGGATTTTTGCTCACTGTGAGGGTGACAGAACACTGGAACAGGCTGCCCAAGGAGCTTGTGGAGTCTCCCTCTCTGGAAATATTCAAGACTCACCTGGATGCATCCCTGTGTGATCTGGTATGGGTGATCTTGCTGTGGCAGGGGGATTGGACTAGATGACCTTTCAAGGTCCCTTCCAGCAATTCTGTGTTTTTAACTGAATCATAGTGGAAGAGTAGTCCACCCATTGTTTTATGTACCTTATAATGATCAGTAATATATCTCAGCAGTGTAAACCTTTCTCTTTGGGAGAGATGAATAAAGTTTTCAGCATACCCTCCCAAGAAAATCACTGTGTGAATGAAAAGGGGTTGAAAAAGTATCTTCATAAACATGAAAAGATTGAGTAAATTTTAAAAAAATTATAATAGCAGTTCTGAGTCTCCCAGTGAATTGATCGACTGGGATCCATAACTGCATTCTTTAACTGGAGTGAGTAACAATTTGCAGGCAAACAGTTAATCAGTGTTTTGTGATGTTAAGAGTGAATTTTAGCATGAATTTTACTTCATGCTAAGTGCTTCAAATAATAGACTGTATGCCTGTATTGTTTAGAATATTGAATTTTATTTCTCCATAAATTATTTGTGTATGTAACTCTTCATGGGCTACAGATTCTTGCTATAATTTTACTATCAATGTCCTCCTTATTTCATATATGACTTGTAATTCTTTATTAACTGTTAGTTAGTGGTACATTTAAAACATGTAACATAATGAAAAATGAAAAAAAAATTATATCTGGTTTAAGTTGGTATCAAAACCCAACAATCTCTATTTCTGCAGCTTCAAATGGTGAAGCAGATGAGGATAAACACTTGGCTAAATGTCAGTTAAGTTCAGATATCTAAATCTCTAGTGTCCTTGGCAGCTTATAGAAGTAAAGAGATAACTGAGCCTTCTAGTTGCACTTGGAATAAACTAGTCTTTAGTTAGAGGATGGAGAAGTAAGAATGGAGGATGATGCTGCTTCACAATATAATCTGGCCACCAGTCTTTCAAACTGACAAAAAAGCCTTTACCATACTAAATGTTTTGGATGGTTGTTTTGTTTTGTTTGGTGTTGTTCCACATACACACCCCACCCCCCCCCACCCCCCCCCAATAAGCAGGGAAATATTGTGCTGTGTTATGCAATTTAAAGTGTAAAAGAAGTCTGCACAGTAAAAATCTGTATCTATTTGAATAAGTGGGAGTAGTAATTCTATTCTTATAGAAAGAATGCAAATAGAGTATTTTTTTTCCTTGCAACATATTAATTCAGTAAGGAGATCAATATAAACTTGCAAACTCTTTAGTCAAAATCTTTATTCTCAGCACAAAATGCTCTATAATAACTGCTTGGATGCTGATAGTAAGTGAACTGTTTCCTTGAATTGTCATAATGAAATATTGGAGCCTGGCATGTGATCATTCCCTTAAAAACTATATTTAAGGAAGACTTTGTAGAGGAAGCAAGAGAGGGCAGAAAATTTTGTTTCAAAAATGTGAGATAAAGAAGTGGCTGCCAGTGAAGCAGTTGCAGCTGACATGATAGTCTGTTGGCATTCCTAACTTTCAGCATGGTTTGGAATCAAATTCTTAACTTCAGGTACATAATTCGTTTGCTGCAAGTTCCTGAATTAAGTCATTACTTAACAGAAGTTATGAGTGATTAATACTACACTACTGGAGTACTTTTTCAATGCTGACTAGCATCACCCTTTGTTTATTAGTGCTCAGTCATGGTGTTGGTTTATGGTAAAATTCTTTAACTGTGAAGTAACAAAACAAACTAATTATCAGAGGAGGTGAGAACAAGTCAGGTTAGAAATGACCATCAAAGGTTGCTTAGTCCAGTCTGTCGCTCAAAGCAAGGTGAGCTATGAGAGCAGGACAATTAATTCTTAGCACTTTAATATAGTTTTGGTATTTTTGAAGACTTCATGTTGTCCTTATAAATATCAGGCTCTCTACTATATATTTTTTGCACAGAATACCAAGATTGGACAGTAAGGAGAAGTTATTGTAGCATTCTTCCTTAGAGACAGAACTTTCTTTAAAGAGACCATGAGTAGTGTTAAGCTTTCCTCTGACTATGGAAGTCCTGATGACATCTGGTGTTACATTTCAAATTTTGCTTTGGGAAATGGTAGCTCTGAGTGTGAAAGGTTTCAGTCAAGCACATTTTGTTAGGACTTTTTTATTCTTTGTCATATGGCGATAGAAAAATACAGATGTTGCAGCTTTGTCTTGGAAGGAAAACATGAAGGGTTTTCAACAATGTAAGAAAAGGGTATTCTTCTTTTTGAACAATGAAAGAAGAGATGTACTTTTGCTACAAATTGTGATATTGAATATTGCCCTTTTTTTTTTTTTCTCCTAGTGTGACAATGCAAAAGGACTCAAAGCCTTCTATGATGCAATAAAATATGGACCTAATCATCTGATGGTTTTTGGTGGCGTGTGTGCAACAGTTACTTCTATCATTGCTGAATCTCTGAAGGGATGGAATTTGGTTCAGGTAAGGCCCTGAATGGAATACATTCAAATGCAGACTATCTCGTATCTTTGTATCATCTTTTTAATTTAAAATGTAGTATTTGATGCTTTTCAGACAACAATTTGTCAATTGTCTTATCTCAGATTTGAAGGTCAGTGAACTTATATGTAAAGAAGAATAGTTACTTCCACATATCATTGAATTTTAAGGCTTGGCATTGTGTTCAAACTGCTTGCAAGTGTGGGACAGTCGTTGTGTGTCTCATTAGATAAATTAAATAAAATTATTGTATCTCAAAAAACAATCTAAATGAGTTAGTCATGATAGGTGAACAAATCTACAGTTTATCCAAAGTTAGAGGAAACAACTCATCAAGCCTTAAATTATGGTTTATTGATGTCTTTACTTGGTCTCAGCCATAACGGGATAATTTCTATCAACTCTAAAAGTGTTGGAGTTGGATAAATTATAAGTAGCTACTGGATATGTATGTCAGAATTTGACTTATAAAGCACATTTGTGAGTCAGCTGCTTTTCTTTCTGACTTTCTCAAAGGTGAAATTTGTGGAAAAGTTCCCTCTGCTGAGGAGTCAGAATTTATTAATACCAATCAGATGATAACAGCATGATTTTCTCAATTTTTTCAATCGCCTGTCCAGTGATCTTTGGATTGATGACTGTTGATGCAAAGTAGCCAGCCAGTTTTGCTTTCCACATGTGGAAATGCCCTGGCTTCCTATTCAATATTCATGTTGGTCTATCATTTGTGTCATTCTAGAGCACAATAATAAAATAATAATTTATAACAATTACCTGAGGTCTCAGCTACAGGCTGCTCTTTTCCATCAGGAATACTCGCTGAGTGCAGAATGAACAAATGAGACATAATTAAGTTTGTGAAGTAGATGATGATCAGAGTACAAATGGGAAAATCTTAGGAGGATGATCCGAGTAGTTTGTGTTTGCAATGCTTGTCATATCAATTTTTTTCTTCTCATGCTTTCAGAATTTTTTCTGATGTGAAAAACATCAGTTCTACTATAGAAACAAAATAATAGTGTATCTCTAGGCAGAATGGAGAAAGCAACTGGAAACGTGAAACTGTCTTTTAACACTGTCTTTTAAAAACTAGGCAGTCCATGGCCTGTAGCAAAGTATGTGGCTGAAGCTTTGGGAGTTTTTTGGAATGTTTTAAAGCATTGGATTTCCCTGTGCTAAATCCTCTTCATTTGCAGTCATGTTCTGCTTGCTAAAGTCTGAAAATCGATTTGTTCATGAAGTTGCTCAGTGAGAAAGGGGAATTAGAAATCTTCTGTTTACTTTTAAATGCCTGAATTTGCCAGTATATATGTTAACTTATATGATGATATGAAGCACTACTACTAGACAGCATCTGTTCCTTTGTATTTAACCACTACAACTGTGACTAAATCTTAAACATTATTTATGATATCAGTACATGAAGGGATTCTTTGCTACTTGGGCTCAGTATTCTGCAGGCACTAGATAAATGCTACATGGCATAACTCACTTTGTGTCAGGATCTTGTGCATTGATTGACTGAATGATGAAAGAACAGAAATGACACCGTGGCTGGGAAGTGTGACGAGGCTTAGTGGTTAGTATAGCAGCATTGGAAGGTGTTATGTCATACAGTGACAGCAATATGTGTATCTGCAAACTGACAACTGTAGCATATATAAGATGGTGGGAAAATGGAGTGCAAATCCTTCCACTCCTTAGGATCCACTGTGCATCCATCCATCTTTGATTAAGAGCATAACTTGAATAGAAGGGATAGAAATCTGTAGTTCTTGTACGTGTAGCAATAATATTCAGCCTGATAAAAAAAAAAATCTTCCTTAAAAAAAATAAACTTCACCTCAAGGAATTACAGCAAATTCACATAAGTAGTTATAAGAACTTGTGCTCATAGTGAAGTCATTTCTTATTGCAGTCAAGAAGAGAGAAAACAGCATGTAGACAAAAACTAATCTGACATTGCATTACTGAATAGAGGATTTGAGTGTCCGACTCCATCACTTTGTCCCTGTTGAGGCAGTCACAAAAAGAGAGCTCTTAACCCTAGCAGGAATGTTTGATTTGACTTACACAGGTGTCATGTGGTTGAGCAAAGAGATGACTGTCTTCCATCAAGAGAAATGCAGGATGCCAGTAGTAGTGCAGGAAGGAGTGAGGGGGAAAGGAATAACAGAATATAACAACTGAAAAATTGCTCTTATCAGCAAATACAGTATGAAGCTGCAAATTTTTTTCTGAAAGGCTTTCACCCTGGAACTTCACCTTTCTGGGTGCTTGCTTTTCCTCTCTTTGGGGGAATTTGTCTTCTCTACTTCTTCACCATTCTATGTGTTAAAGAGTCTCCAAAAAGCCCCCACAAAATCAAAGGCAAAAAGTGAAAATGTGTTGGAAGTGTTCATGCTGCATTTGCTACTGAGGCAACATAGTAGTGATGAGAGTGGGAAAAAATACATTTTTGCAAGGCAGCTTCACTCTCTGCCCATCTTACTGTATGCTATTGATAATGATATTGGTTTTTTTAAGTGGTTAATTTGGGTCACTGATGGCATGTGACAATGTCAAACAGGGAAAAGTGTCAGAAGCTGAGAATAGCCTCAGTCTGAAGGTGACTTGCCCTATTTTTGTACCATGTCTACAGAGAGGGTACCTTTTGTCCCTTGTAATGACAAATTTTTATTTACTTATAATCAGCAACATAAAGGGAGGTTCAGTTCCCATCTGGCTGCCTTGAACTGCTGGCTGATTTAATTACCTCTTCAATAAAATTAATGATTATTTGTAATGGAGTGTTTTGTAGCTGTGGAAAGAGCAAGCTGTTTTGTTTTGCAAACACTTATGTCACCCTTAAGGACTTTCACTGAGGTGTGCTGGGTGATGCAACCTGCAAACTATTTTGTAAATACACATTCTTAGCAGGACATATGCAAGCACCCATTCCTTACCTTCTCAAGTCAAAAGCCTGTGTGCCAGCAATCCTTACTTTGTGGAATGGCAGCCGGAGTGTGGGCTGGAGGCTGCATGTGTGGCTTTGATCTCTGGTCTGTGGTGTGGAATCCATTTAAACCTTTGGTATTTTGGTTAAAAAGTGCCAATAGTATTCTGTACATCTGACAGTGAGTGATAAAGGCACAAAGGTATAACACTGGGCAATTGCTATTCTGTAGGTGGTACATTGTAGATTTCAATGTAAAATCACTCTAGACTCATCCTATCTGTGTTACTTTTCAATATGAATTCAAGGCAATTAAACAGAGTGAAGAAGAATCAGTAATAGCCTCTACAATGTATTGCAAAAGACCAGTCACATATTTTTATGTCATAAACAGAAGTATTCCTTATAGTGCAAAACAGAGATGTTCTGCAATTTAGCACTAATTTCTCTTCTATTTCAAGTTAGTCAGCCACTATTTACCTTTCCATGTGAATTTCTTACATTGGCAAAAAAATATAATTTGCATAGATGTCTGTTTCTCCCATTTTCTGTTGTCATCTCTCACTTTTCCTGGTTGCCATTATAACATAAACATTTAAGCAGAATGAGTACCTTGACCAAACTGGTCTTATCTTGATTCATGGAACTTCTACATTTTGGAGATTTGTCTTTTTCTTCTGTTGTGCCATTTACATTCTCTTATGGCCTGTTTTGTTTACACTTTTCTTTAACTCTCTCAGTAAGCCTTTGCCAAGGAGAAAGAATAAATCCTGGGGCTTCCTTGGAATATCCTCTGTTTCTACATATTTAATGTAATCTAGTCATAACTGCTGGCTTCTAGGCAGTAACTGAAACAGGTGATGCAGTGATTAAACTGTAATGACATTCAAAGCAGAGAAATCTTGGTTTGGATTCAGCATCTCCTGGTGGAAAGTTATCTGAGAAAATTGTAGGTACCCTAATCATGAATCATTACTCACTTTATATTAATATAGAGTAAATTTTCATGTGTTAGAAAGAGAAAATTCTTTTACTTATCTACCTCATGTAGTTGATAAATAAAGAATACACACTGACATTTGGTTGGTTGGCTGGGTTTTTTTTAACCCAGAGAACCGTAGGTATTCAAGATCTTATCTCTGAATACCCAGGAATACTGGTGGTGTTCAAGAAAATCGTTAATGTTTTCAAGTCTTTGTTTTCCTTCTGAAACAAGGCTAGTATGATTGCATTGTCAATTCCTCCTAATGATTTCTGATCAGTGGCCAATTGCAACCATTTTTTTAACAAAGGATTTCCCAAAGGCTGTTAGCTTCTGTACATGTTCGTGAATATGAGCTGCTGAGGAGAGAGATCCAGAAGGACAGGAGAGACTGTAGCATGAGTCAGAGAACTTTGAGCTAGCTGTGGTATGTGGTGCTCTTTGTTCAGCTGCTGTTGATGGTAAAGAGACTGACTGCGTTGAGAAGAGAGTTAAAAAAGCCATAGGAAGAAAGCTGAGAAAGTACACAGAAGGGGCTGAAATCCAGAAAGGTATGAAGTAGGAGCTGGGAGACATGTTTGTGTGTATCTATAGAAAAAAACTTTAATTAGCTGGCTCTGTGACACATCAAAATTCTGTTTAATACAATATTTCACGACTATATGCAGGCCATAATTGATGTTTTTAACACTTAAATAATGCAAGCCATCATAGAAGTTTCTAGACTGGCTATTGAATTTCTTCTTGTTGATACCTGAATTTTCTAAATCCTCATGCTTGTTACTTGGAGATCTGACATGGGCACATAAACATTTAATTTAAAAATTGTATTTGATTTGGAGTTTTCTGCATTCCTTGTCATGTTTGTTTCAGTACCGTGCATTTGTGTGATTTTTGCCTTCACTGCATAATTTCCATGTGTTATTAGTTAAAGCAATGAAAAGGGCATTTAGACTAGTTTAAGAATATTAGCTACTTCTATCTCTGAGATGCAGGCACTCCCACTTGAACAGGACTTTCTCCCATTGGAATATGACCCAATGCACCACAAAATGAGAGTCTTTGGCTTGTTGGCCCACAAGTCGCCACCTGTTATCTCTCTATCTACTTATTTATTTGAAATTCTTTGTCCATTTTCCTTTCCTATTTTATCTTCAGAGATTGGAGGGATTTTATAGACACTCTGCACTGGAGTTGTACTTTTAATAGGAAAAGCATGTGTGAAGGAGTGTCTCTTGAGGTCTTGTTATTATATAAGGTGCAAACCTCACGACATTCTGGTCTCACTTTTGGGAGTTAGCTGAGCAGGAAAGTTTTGCTTACTTCACTGTAAACATACCTGAGAACTCCTGAACAGGAACAAAACGCAGCAGGACTGACCTTCAGGCAGAATTTCATGTGAATTCTCTCCTCATTTGAGAGAAGCTTTGATTAATTTTGAGAGAAACAGACCTTTTAGTCTTGCAAATCCTCCCCTTGATACACATTGCCAGCAGAAGCTCTGCTGTTATTGATGTGGCCTTGCTGAAGCTCTGTGGTTGCTTCTAGGGAAGCAGATGCAAGGAGAGTTGAAACTGTTCAGCAGTACCATACCTCCTAATTAGACTGCGTTTCTGCACCTGGATGGATGCATACCAGCACAATGTAGAGCAGACTTAGACTTGGAAAGTAGTTGTATATTCAGTATTAAGCTTACATAAATGAATGTTGCAGTGCAGCAGGGGGGGCCAGTTTAAAGCAGGAGACTTAATTTAGTGACAGTAGTTCTTTCACAGTGACAAAAACACTGACTCTGGTTCAGAGTGCTTAATTTCAGTTGTATCCCAGGGCAGACATTAGCTTTACATTACTCTTAGTAGCAAAATTTAGTCCTCAACTTTTAAACTGAAATGTTCAGAAAATTTCCAAGCTCAAGCTATGGTAAGAAATACACATCCTGATTCCAAATACACTGCAAGATTTAAGAGGACCTTCCTTTCCCTTTTTCGGCCTAAATGTATGAAATTGATTTCTGTGACTTTCCCTCAGTTGGAAATTGGCTTCTGACCAGCATTCACTTTATTTAAACATTTTAAGCTGTTCTTTTTCATCTTGTTTGTCTTGTATTTCTCCTGCTGGAGAAAACAGCAAAACTACAGTAGACCTTTGATCTAACTTCAGCAAGATCAGTTCATTACATAAAGCGGAAATAAAGGCATTTCAGTATGGCCCCAGAGTTATGTCAAAGCTGTCAAATACTGAACCTTTATACTTATTCTAAGTATGAGCTACATGTTCTGACAGAAAAAAAAATAATAAATCTTCCTTATTATTTTATGTTCTTTGTAGCTGTTTTTCCATAATCATTAATTGTTTCTAGTTAATGTTGGATCAATAATAAAGAATTGTCCTGAATAACAGGCATAACCTTGCGTTCATGCAAAATAAGGCTTTAATAGAGTTGCAGGAATCAAGCAAGAGGCTCTACTCTACCCTAACGCACACCTTTTGTTTTCAGTTTTCTCTTTTTATATCCTATTCTATTACAGATTCATTACTAATTCTAAGAAAAGGTTGGGTTTTCCGTATCAGTTCTAAGAATGGGAGGTGTCTCTTCCACGCATGTCTCTTTTTATCCGGTGGTCCCTCTGGTGGTCTTCAGTGATGAAGTAAGGGGTCTTCCTCAAGTGTCCTTTCCATGAACTCCAAACTAGTAGTGTCCTTTGTATGACTCTTCCTCTATTTGCTCATGTGCAAAGGCTGTCTCTTCCACCTGCCTCCCTCCCCCCCCACCTTTCTAGTTTCTATTTATTTATTGCTGTTATCTTAAGCCAAGTGTATGCTTCTGTGATGGTTGTGCAAGGAGGAGTGCAGCTCCATTCAAAACCCCCCTTCCTCCCTGTCTGTGGCCTCTTGCCACAAAGTGATCGGATCAAACATATGTTTCTCACAGAATGATTGTCTAGGGTACAGATCCAAACTGGAAAGACAAGAGTGTCACTTTTGTCAGGCTGCGTACTTTGAGGATTGGGACTTTCTTTTTTTTATTCTAAACAAGTCAAATACTCCCCCTTGTTATGAAGGGGCCAGTTGAAATCTGAGTTTGGGGTGAAATGCAATGAGGCCAGTTCAAAAGTTATTAAATAATCTGTTAATATATACAAAGATAATCCCCCCCAAACTTATTTACAACTGTCCACACAAGTTCTCGGATGCGGTTAGCAGAACTATTTCACAGAATGTCTCTGTAAATGGAATTTTGAAAGGTTTCAGAAATGTCTGGCAGCTTAGTTCACCGCCTGCGAGGTTAACCAAATTCCTTTAGCAACTTGAATAAAGAATTCAGAATGCTCACTGGTCCTCAGTCTTAATGTCTGTGGCCCAAAACGTACGCAGGAAAATATTCAACAGAAGTCCTGTGGTGAATTCCACGTGGGCTGCGATGTGGAATCGGCTGCTGGCTGAGGTGGCTGGCAAGCGGCAGGTGAGTGAGGAATGAACAGAGCACACAAGCTCCTTATTCACCTGTTCACCCCCTTTTATAGGACAATGGCCGAGGCTAATGGTCTCTTTGGCCACACTATCACCCAATCACCTTTGGCAATCACCCAAATACACCCAAAAAAGGAAGAACCCACAGGCTGTTCTCCTCCCAAAATGGGGGTGCATACACCTTGCACACGACAGGGGCTTGGGCCTTGTGAAACCCTTCCTATGCGACCAGACTAAACCAGACTAGGTTGTCTGGGTTTCTTTTGTCCTGTTTTCCTGCCTCTGGCTGCAATGCAGACAGGCAGGTGAACATGTCTGGACAAGACAGCCTGTGCAGGTCCCTCTGCAGGGCTCTCCTACCTTCCAACAGATCAACACCTGCTCCTAGCTTGTTGTCATCTGCAAACTTAACAGATGCTGGACTCAATCCCCTTGTCCAGGTCATCAATAAAGATATTGAACAGGACTGGGCCCAGCACTGATCCTTGGGGAACACCACTAGCCACTGGCTGCCAACTGGATGTGGCACCATTCACCACCACTCTCTGAGCTCTGCCATCCAGCCAGTTCTTGACCCAGCACAGAGTGAATCTGTCCAAACCATGAGCTGCCAGCTTGGCTAGGAGCTTCTCGTGGCAGACAGTGTCAAAGGCTTTGCTGAAGTTCAAGTAGACTACATCCACAGCCTGCCCCACGTTCACCAGGTGGGTAACCTGATCATAAAAGGAGATCAGGTTGGTGAGGCAGGACCTGCCCTTCCTAAACCCATGCTGGCTGGGCCTGATCCCTTGGCCATGATTCTATGATTCTATGCTCAAGCCCATTTTGTGACCCCTGGGACTCTCCACCACACCCCTCCATATACATCCCCCTTGAACCTGAGCAGTCTTTTGAAGAAAGATAAAATACACTGAAAAACCCCACACCCATACCATGACATACAAGCTTTGATGAATTCCAAACACAAAGCCTTGTGTTTTAAAGCTAGCTCAATTGAGTGGTAAGGTGTTTAAAATATCTGGCTTAATTTATTGTCAGAATAAATAATGTCTTTTTCTTTTTTTTTTTTTCCTTCCTTTCCCTTTTGGTAATTTCTATGAAAGAATGCTGAAATATTTTCTTGTGTGGCTTTTGTAGCTCCTCAGCTAGGATAGACCTGCCAGGTAGAATCTTACTCAGTTATGAAAATGTTTCAGTATTGCGCCTTGCAGCTCCCTTCACCACTGCAGAAGGTATTCCTCCATGTGCCCTCAGGCTTGTTTACTATTATTTGCTGCTGCTTTTTTCTGGAGGTGGTTTTGGGAAGCCTTAGCTTTATCTGCCCCATCTTCCTTCTGTCTTCCTCACTGTTTCAATATTGTATACAGACTCAAGGTTTACTTCTTTGGGAAATCATTTGTGGTTGTGCATCACCACTGTGCTACGTGAGGGTCTGCGGTACACTGTAATTTCTTTTTCACATTTGGGAATACTTTTTATGGCATGTTTTCCACTACCTTGTCTGTTGTCTGTTTTCTTTACGGTCCAATTCTCTGGGCAGTAGTGCTGCTAAATCACCTTCTAGCCCATAGGTAGTCAGAGCATCTCCTCTTGACTTTCTCTGGGAAATGTGAGGATGTAGGATGTACCCGTGTGATGCTAATACCCCCATTAATGGTAATCTGATTCTGTTCACAGTACTGCCAGCACAAAGAATCACTGTTTGATTTGTTAATCCCATTGCTTCCATTACTCTGTGACCCACAAACCCGGCTTGAGGTCATCTATTTGTAAGTGGGACCATTAGCATAGTTTCTCGGCAATAGCTGCGCCGAATTTTGAGCTCCTCTCTGCATTTTTCCCTATGTCTGACTTTACATAAATCTTGTTTTTATATCACAGTATCACAGTATCATCAGGGTTGGAAGAGACCTCACAGATCATCAAGTCCAACCCTTTACCACAGAGCTCAAGGCTAGACCATGGCACCAAGTGCCACATCCAATCCTGCCTTGAACAGCCCCAGGGACGGCGACTCCACCACCTCCCCGGGCAGCCCATTCCAGTGCCCAATGACTCTCTCAGTGAAGAACTTTCTCCTCACCTCGAGCCTAAATTTCCCCTGGTGCAGCCTGAGGCTGTGTCCTCTTGTTCTGGTGCTGGCCACCTGAGAGAAGAGAGCAACCTCCTCCTGGCCACAACCACCCCTCAGGTAGTTGTAGACAGCAATAAGGTCACCCCTGAGCCTCCTCTTCTCCAGGCTAAACAATCCCAGCTCCCTCAGCCTCTCCTTGTAGGGCTTGTGCTCAAGGCCTCTCACCAGCCTCGTCGCCCTTCTCTGGACACGCTCAAGCATCTCAATGTCCCTCCTAAACTGGAGGGCCCAGAACTGAACACAGCACTCAAGGTGTGGTCTAACCAGTGCAGAGTACAGGGGCAGAATGACCTCCCTGCTCCTGCTGACCACACCATTCCTGATGCAGGCCAGGATGCCACTGGCTCTCTTGGCCACCTGGGCACACTGCTGGCTCATGTTCAGGCAGGTATCAATCAGCACCCCCAGATCCCTCTCTGTCTGGCTGCTCTCCAGCCACTCTGACCCCAGCCTGTATCTCTGCATGGGGTTGTTGTGGCCAAAGTGCAGCACCCTGCACTTGGAGCTATTGAACCCCATCCCATTGGACTCTGCCCATCTGTCCAGGCAGTCAAGGTCCCGCTGCAGAGCCCTTCTGCCCTCCAACCCAGCCACATCTGCCCCCAGCTTGGTTTCATCTGCAAACTTGCTGATGACTGACTCCATGCCCTCATCCAGATCATCTATGAAGATGTTAAAGAGGATGGGGCCCAGCACTGATCCCTGAGGGACACCACTAGTGACTGGCCGCCAGCTGGATGTGGCACCATTCACCACCACTCTCTGGGTCCGGCCCTCCAGCCAGTTCCTAACCCAGCACAGAGTGTTGCCATCCAAGCCATGGGCTGACAGCTTAGCCAGCAGTTTGCTGTGGGGGACAGTGTCAAAGGCCTTGCTGAAGTCCAAATAGACCACATCCACAGGCCTCCCCACATCCACCAAGTGGGTCACCTGATCATAGAAGGAGATCAGGTTAGAAAGGCAGGATCTGCCCTTCCTAAACCCATGCTGGCTGGACCTGAGCTCTTTGCCATCCCTCAGGTGTGCTCTTATCAGCCCCAAGATAACCTGCTCCATCAGTTTCCCTGGCACTGAGGTCAGGCTGACAGGTCTGTAGTTCCCAGGTTCCTCCATCCGACCCTTCTTGTGGATGGGGACCACGTTGGCCATTTTCCAGTCTCCTGGGACCTCTCCGGTGAGCCAGGACTGCTGGAAAATGA